>NC_091633.1:72119697-72420178 GCF_027580195.1 Bos mutus
TTTATTTGAATGTCTTTTATTTCTTTTTCTTGCCTAATTTCTCCTGTTCTGCATCTGTTCATAACATATATTTACACATCAAAATATTTGTTTTTTGCACTACATATGTACTCTTTTTTTAATGAAAAAATTTATAACAGACTATTATTTTGCTATCTGCTTTCATGACACACAGTCAAAGGCTTTAGCATAGTTGATAAACAGATGTGGATATTTTTCTGGAATTCTCTTGCTTTTCATATGATCCTGCCAATGTTGTCAATTTGATCTCTGGTTTCTCTTCATTTTCTAAACCTAGCTTGGACACCTGGAAGTTCTTGGTTTGCATAATGCTGAAGTTTGGATGCAAGATTTTAAGCATGACTTTACTAGCATGGGAGATGAGTGCAATTGTCTGATGGCTAGCACATTCTTTATTAATATCCTTCTTGGGAATTGGGATAAGGATTGACCTTTTTCAGTCCTGTGGCCACCGCTGGGTCTCCCAGCTTTGCTGACATATTAAATGTAACACCTTGATAGCATCATCCTTTAGGGTTTTGAATAGCTCTACTGAAATTCCATTGCATCCACTAGCTCTATTAGCAACAGGGCTTCCTAAGGCCCACTTGATTTCACACTCCAAAATGTCTGGTTCTGGGTGGCTGACCACACTGTAGTAACTCCGTTCATTAAGATATTTTTTATACAGTTCTTCCACATATTCTTTCCATCTCTTCTTGATCTCTTCAGTGTGTACTAGTTTCCTACTGTTTCCGATATTTCCGATTTTCCTGAAGAGATCTCTAGTATTTTCCCTTCTGTTATTTTCTTCTAGCTTTATGAACTGCTCATTGAAGAAGGCCTTCTTGTCTCGCCATGCTATTCTTTGGAACTCTGCATTTAGTTGGATATACCTTTCCCTTTATCCCTTGCTTTTTGCTTCTCTTCTTTCTTCAGCTACTTGTAATGCCTCCTCAGGCAACTACTTTGCCTTCTCGCTTTTCTTTTTCTTTGGGGTGGTTTTGTTCACTGCCTCCTGTACAATATTACTGACCTCGGTCCATAGTTCTTCAAGCACACTGTTAACTAGATCTAATCCCTTGAATCTATTCATTACCTCCACTGCATATTTACTGGGGATTTGATATAAGTGGTGCCTGGCTGGCCTAGTAGTTTCCCCCATTTTCTTTAGTTTAAGCCTGGATTTTGCAATGAGGAGCTGATGATCTGAACCACAGTCAGCTCCAGGTCTTTTTTTGCTGCCTGAATACAACTCCTCCATCTTCAGCTACAAGGAATGTAGTCAATTTGATTTTGATGTTGACCATTTGGTGATGTCCACATATAAAGTCATCTCTTTTGTTGTTGAAAAAGGGTATTAGTTATGATCAGTGCATTCTGTGGGCAGAATTCAGTCAGCCTTTGCTTCATTTTGTTCTCCAAGGCCAAACTTGCCTGTTATTCTAGGTATCTCTTAACTTCTTACTTTTGCGTTCCAATTCTCAATGATGAATAGAACATCTTTTTTTGGTGTTAGTTTTTCTAGGTGAGGTCTTCCAAGTCTTCACAGAACTGTGAAGAAAATTCAAAGAAACTTCAGTTTCTTTGGCTTCAGTGGTAGGGGCATATGCTTGAATTACCGTGATGTTGAATGTCTTACTTTGGAAACGAACCAAAACCATTCTGTTATCCTTGAGGTTACACCCAAGTACTGCATTTCTGACTCTTTTGTTGATTATGAGGGCTACTCCATTTCTTCTATGGGATTCTTGCCCACAGTAATAGATATAATGGTCATCTGAATTAAATTCTCCCATCCTGTCCATTTTAGTTCACTGACTGCTAAGATGTCGATGTTTATTCTTACCATCTCCTGCTTGACTATGTCCAATTTACCTTCATTCATGGACCTAACATTCCAGGTTCCTATGCAATACTGTTTTTTGCTGCATCAGATTTTACTTTCATCATCAGAGACATCCATAACTGAGCGTCATTCTGCTTTGGTCTGGTCACTTAATTCTTCCTGGGGCTATTAGTAGTTGTCTTCTGCTCTTCTCCAGTAACATATTGGACAATTTCTGACCTGGAGGACTTATCTTTCAGTGTCATATATTTTTGTCCTTTCATACAGTTCATGAGGTTCTCATGGCAAGTATACTGGGGTGGTTTGCCATTCCCTCCTCCAGTGGATCACGTGCCTGCAGCCATGAAATCAGAATATGATTGCTTCTTGGGAGGAAGGCTATAACAAACTTAGATAGTGTGTTGAAAAGCAGAGACACTACTCTGCCAAAAAAGGTCCATATACCCCAATCTATGATCTTCCCAGTGGCCACATATGGTTGGGAGAGTTGGACCATAAAGAAGGCAGAACACCAAAGAATTGATGCCTTCAAACTGTGGTGCTGGAGAAGACTCCTGAAAATCCCTTGGAATAGTAAGGAGATCAAACAGTCAATCTTAAGGGAAATCAACCCTGAATACTTGTTGGAAAGGCTGATGCTAAAGCTGAAGTTCCAGTATTTTGGTCATGTTATATGAAGAGCCAACTCATTGGAAAAGTCTGTGATTCTGAGAAAGATTGAGGGAAGAAGGAAAAGAGGGTATCAGAGCATGAGATGACTGGATGGTATCACTGATACAATATTCATGAACTTGGGCAAACTTCAGATGATGTGGGACAGGGAGGCCTGATATGCTGTAGTCCATGGGATTGCAAAGAGTTGGACATGACTGGGCAACTGAACAACAACAATAGCAACATGTTATAGAGCTGCTTCTTTTTTCAGTCCAGTTTGTATAGATCTAACTCATTTTAAAAATGGTTGGATAGCATTTTAATTATAGATACCATAGTTTATTTAACCATTTCACAAATAATGGGTATTTAGGTTATTTCCAATTATGTGGCATTTATATTTTAACTTTATGTTGTCTTTTTTTTTCTTATGCAGTAATCTCAAACCTCTTATGTATTCAAATTCATTACATTTTTTTCCTTTGGTGCTTCTGGATTTGGGGTTATGCTTCTGGGTTTGGGGAAAGTCTTTCTTTACACAACTTAGCATAAAATAAAACTAATATAAATATATGTTAAAAATCATTCTTTGTTCTAGAGCACTTGTCGATTTATCTTATATGTTTAAATCTTTAGAAGTTTAGGAACTTATTCTGTCTTAAGGAATGTGGGAGTGATCAGTTTCATTTTCTTCTAAATGACCATCTGGTTTTCCCAACATCATTCATTAAATAATCCATCAACTGGGAGGTACTTATAAAAGAAATATAAAGTTCAAGTTAAAAAATGACTAGGGCATTTTTACTCCCAGAAGGTTTAAAAGGTTTATTCTATAGCATGAGTCTCATGACAGAAAACTACCTATCCTTCAGAACAGAATTGGAGCCAGATTAGGGAACTACTGCTAGCCCAGTGTGTGATACTATGGTTTCTAATTTGGGTTCTTTGCTCCTTCCCTTTAATTCAAATATCCCTCTCTTTCTACTTTTCTCTGTGAAATCCAACTCAGTTGCTACCTCAACCATTATGAAATATTTACAAGTTCCCCCAAAGTTTCTGTATTTTCTCCTGCTCCATTTCAAACACACATATCAGAACATCCAGGAATCATTTTCAACTGTCAGCTGAGAATAGAAAGCTGAAAATGGGAAAGGGTTGAAAGGAGACCAGAGAATTGGGCTTATGCTGGAAACTAGAACATCATGTGAGAAAATAATTGGAAGAGTTATGGACATTTGTGAGTATAGTGTACTCAGTGCACGTAGAGATTAAGCCTAAAACAGGAGTCTAAGGATAAATCTTAGAGCAGACTTTATAATGATTAGCCAGCAGACAAGGAATAGAACATCAAGGCTGTATTTTGTCACCCTGCTTATTTAACTTATATACAGAGTATATCATGCAAAATATCAGGCTGGAAGAAGCACAAGCTGGAATCAGATTGCCAGGAGAAATATCAGTAACCTCAGATATGCCGATGACATTACCCTTATGGCAGAAATCAAAGAGAAACTAAAGAGCCTCTTGGTGAGGGTGAAAGAGGAGAGTGAAACAGCTGGATTAAAACTCAACATTCAAAAGTCTAAGATCATGGCATCCAGTCCCATCACTTCATGGCAAATAGATGAGGAAAAAATTACAACAGTGAGAAACTTTATTTTCTTGGGCTCCAAAATCATCGTGGATGGTGACTGCAGCCATGAAATTAAAAGATGCTTCCTCCTTGGAAGAAGAGCCATGACAAACCTAGACAGCACACTAAAAAGCAAAGACATTACTTTGCTAACAACAATGGTCAGTATAGTCAAAGCTGTGGTTTTTCCAGTAGTCATGTATGAATGTGAGAGTTGGACCATAAGAAAGGCTGAGTGCCAAAAAATTGATGCATTTGAACTGTGAAGACTCCTGTGAGTCTCTTGGATTGCAAAGAATATTCATTGGAAGGATTGATACTGAAGCTGAAGCTCCAATATTTGGCCAACTGATGTGAAGAACTGACTCCTTGGAAAAGACCCTGATGCTGGGAAAGATTGAAGGCAGGAAGAGAAGGGGAAAACATAGAATGAGATGGTTGGATGGGATCACTGACTCAATAGACATGAGTTTAAGCAAGCTCTGGGAGATGGTTAGACAGTGAATCCTGGAGTGCTGCAGTTCATGGGGTTGCAAAGAGTCAGATATGGCTGAGTGGCTAAACAACAACAACAAAGAATAGAAACAAGGTAACATAGCTGATTTTATTTTAGTTTCCCATATTGCCTATCAGTGTCCCACACTGGTGGACTTTAGCAAATATTTATTGATGAATGAATAAATGAATGAGTGAGGGAGTGCTGAATATACACTCAAACTCTAGTTTCCCTGTGATCTTGGGAAAGTCATTTGAACACTCTTACCAGTTTTCTGAACTGTAAAATGCAAGCAATAGTATTTTACAAGCCCATCTCTGAGGATTGTTGTCAAGACCAAAATAGAAATGTTGGTTAAAAATGTGTAAAGGTTTTTTAAATTGTCACGCCCACATAAATGCTGTACATAGGATCCTTCTTAAAGAGAGGCAGGATATGCACATGTCCATGTATAAATGTACATTTTATTCCTTTGTGTCTTCTTTCTCCTTTATTACACTCTAAGTAACTTAATTTTCATTTATTTTAAAGAATAAATTCATCTCTAGCTTATATTAACAAGAATGCTGTTAACAGCAAATCATCACATGTCCTGTTTTATGTCATCTTTGTACAAACAACTTCAGAGACTGAAACTACAAACTTTTCTAAATATTGGAAAATCAAAATAATTATTTTATAAGTTGTTGGAAGATACTTTCAAATGTCTTTTAAACCTTAGCACACAAAATTGTGAATTGTATTTTAAAAGAAAAATTTTCCTTCTTAAAGCCTAGAATGTAATTAAATGAGATATCACTGCTGAAAGCTGAAAGCCCCATCTTCTGGTTATTTCTGAAATAAGGAAATCCTCCATGGAAATACTAAGAACTAACCTGGCTGGATTTCAGGGCCTGGGATTTAGCTTTAGAGTTGAATCAGGCAGGAGCAGAGATCAGATGAGACCAGCTCTAAATTCCTAAGCCTAAAAGCCATGATTTGGAGAAGGAAATGGCAACCCACTCCAGTGTTCTTGCCTGGAGAATCCCAGGGACAGGGGAGCCTGGTGGGCTGCCATCTATGGGGTCACGCAGAGTCGGACACGACTGAAGCGACTTAGCAGCAGCAGCAGCCATGATTTCCATGAAGTGTACAAAATTCATTTCATCCTGAATTTCTGTAAATGGTTTTTCTAAACTTTCAGAGAAATTTTGCTTTTGGTTTAAATCTTCACATTTTGGTGTCTATCCAAGGACAAATTATTTTTGGAAGTTTTAGCAAATTTGTTCTCCCACTCTGAATTAGTCAGCGAAACCAATATAAAATTTTTCTGTCTTCAAAAACAAGTGTGTTTTAAAATGTCAGACACAAGAACTCCTGGATAACACAAACCAATAACTTGGGAGAAAGTGCTGGATAAAGTCTGAAATTTCACAGGTCCTGAGGACCTCGAATAGAACACTTTCACACAAATTTGCAAAGTTTTGTTACAGTTGGATTCTATTTGTGGTACACAGTGCTCTGAAAGACATTTATGGAACAAATAAATAGAAACTGCAGAATATTTCCATTTGCTTACAATATCCTTAAATTTCTTTCTAGAAAAGTTTATAAGCCAAAAATAATCTGACACACTAAAATAACTATTAACTTACTTTTTCTGATTGTTGATTGAAAGAAAAAAAAATTCAGTGACACATCTCTGGGGATCTAAGAGAGATTTAGCTACAAAGCTTTATTTCAAAGCTTGAATTTGGAATATATGGATTCCTGATAAAGGTACAGGGAAACAAGAGATTTGTAAAAAGGTCAAATTTGAAATTTGATTTAAAGCCAAGTTAGAAATCAGTATTGGCTTTCCTGGTGCCTCAGTGTTAAAGAATCCACCTGCTAATGCAGATCATTCTCTGATTGGGAATGAGTCCACATGCTGTGGAGCAACTAAGCCCATGCACCACAAGTATTGAGCCTGTGCTCTTAAGCCCGGGAGCCACAAGTACTGAGCCCATGTGCCACAACCACTGAAGCCTGTGAGCCCTAGAACCTATGCTTCACAACAAAATAAGCCACCACAATGAGAAGCCAGAACACAGTAACTAGAGAGTAGCCCTTTCTATCCACAACTAAACAAAGCCCATACACAGCAATAAAAACCAAATGCAGACAAAAATAAATACATTTTAAAAAACTATCAATGAAGGTGTTAGCTGCTTAGTCGTGTCTAACACTTTGCGACCCCATGGACTGTAGCTCACCTTCCAGGCTCCTCTTCCCATGGAATTTTCCATGCAAGAATACTAAAGCGGGTAGCCATTCCCTTCTCAGGGAGTCTTCTGGACCCAGGGATCAAACTGGGGTCTTCTGCATTGCAGGCAAATTCTTTATTGTCTGAGCTACCAGGGAAGCCCAAAACAATCTCCAGTATCAATAGCTAAAGAGAATGAGAGTGAATAAAGAGATCTCACTTTAAAATCAATAATAAATATTAATTAGGCACCTATTGTTTGCACCTGTAGGGAGTTAAGATGGAAGAGTAGAAGGACATGTGCTGATCTTCTCCTGCAAGAACACCAAAATCGCAACTAGCTACTGAACAACCATCAATAGGAGAATATTGAAATCCACCAAGAAAAAAGATACCCCACATCCAAGGACAAAGGAAAGACCTCAACAAGGCAGTAGGAGGGGCACACAATCATGTTAAAATCAAACCTCATACTCGCCAGAGTCTCCTGGAGGGCACAAATAAAAGCAGGACCAGGACAAAGGAAAAGTCACCTCCCCCCAGGAGACTGAGCCAGACCTGCCTATGAGTGTTTGAAGGTCTCCTGCAGAGGCGTGGGTCAGCAGTGGCTGGCTGCAGGAACAGGGTTACTGGCAACAGCAGTTTGGGGAGACATGGCTTGTTGGCCTAAGTCCTCTTGGAGGAGGTCACCATTAGCTCTACCATTGGAGCTGAACCTCTTTTTTTTTCAAATAAAAAGTTGATGGTATTACCAAATTCAAGTGTGTACTGCTCACTGCACAACAGGACAATAAATTGAGAGAAAAGTTGTTGGGGCAAGGAATACCAACTTTATTCAGAAAGCCAGCAGACCAGGAAGATAGTGGACTAATGTCCCAAAGAACCATTTTCTCTGAGTTAGAATTCAGGCTTCTTTGATACCAAAATGAGAGGGAGTAAAGTCAAACATTTCCTGGTTGCAATCAGCCTTCAAAGGGAACATGTTAATTTCTTCTTTCCTGCAGTTTTCACAGGTGGGTCTGGTCTGGATGTTTCCTATGAGTAAAACAAAGCTAAATGCTCATTATCTGGGAGGTAGGATTCCCATGGATGGACCATTATGTATAATTGAGCTTACAGGCAAATCATTTTAATGACTAACTTGTCATTAAAGTTTGACTTCTGTCGAATACAAAGGTTCCTATTGCATGTGTGGTAAGTTGCTTCAGTTGTGTCCCACTCTGCAACCCTATGGACGGTAGCCCACCAGGCCCTTCTGTCCATGGGATTCTCCAGGAAAGAATACTGTAGTGCATTGCCGTGCCTGTCTCCAGGAAATCTTCCCAACCTGGGATTTGTCTCCTGCATTAGCAGGCAGGTTCTTTACCTTTAGTGCCACCTGGGAAGCCCTCTTTTCCATGTAATCTCTGTGTAATCACAGATGATTTCTACCTTAAAGTGTAAGAAAGTCCTTTAGCCTACCAGGTACACTATCATCATCCCAGGTCCTTCCAATGAATATTCGTTGATTGAACCCTAGAGGGTTGATTTGAAAAGCGTCAGTTCTTTGGCACTCAGCTTTCTTTATGATCCAACTCTCACATCCATACGTGACTACTGGAAGAACCATAGCTTTGACTATATGGACTTTTGTCGGCAAAGTAATGTCTCTGTTTTATAATATCCTGTCTAGGTTTGTAATTTCTTTTCTTCCAAGGAGTAAGCATCTTTTAGTTTCATGGCTGCAGTCACCATCCACAGTGATTTTGGAGCCCAAGAAAATAAAAGTCTGTACTGTTTCCACTGTTTCCCCATTTACTGTCACCACCAGACACATCCACAACTGGCCGTCATTTCCACTTTGGCTCAGCCTCTTCATTCTTTCTGGAGCTAATTCTCTGCTCTTCCCCAGTTACATAATGAACACCTAACAACCTGGCAGGCTCATTACCCAGTTTCATACCTTTTTGCCTTTTCATACTGTTCATGGGGTTCTCAAGTCAACAATACTGAAGGGGTTTGCCATTCTCTTCTCCAGTGGGCCAAGTTTCATCAGAATTTTCCACCATGACCCATCCATCTTGGGTGGCCCTGCGTGGCATGGCTCATAGTTTCATTGAGTTACACAAGGTTGTGATCCATGTGTTCAGTTTGGTTGTTGTTGTTCAGTTGCTCAGTCAGGTCTGACTCTTTGTGATCCCATGGACTGCAGCACGCCAGGCTTCCCTGTCCTTAACCATCTCCTGAAGCTTGCTCAGGCTCAGTTTGGTTAGCTTTCTGTGATTGTGGTTTTCGCTCTGTCTGCCTTCTGATGGATAAGGATAGGAGGCTTGGGAAAGCTTCCTGATGGGAGAGACTGGCTGTGGGGCAAACTGGGTCTCACTCTGATGGGTGGGGCCATGCTCAGTAAATCTTTAACCCAAGTTTTCTGCTGAAGGGGAGGTGTTGTGTTCCTTCTCTGTAGTTTAGCATGAGGCCAAATTATGATAGGGGTAATTGTGGTAATGGTGACCTCTTTCAAAAGGACTTATACCAACATGTGCAGCTCCCAGGACTGTTGTATTCAGTGTCCCGACCCTGTGGCAGGCCACTGTCACCCACGCCTCTGCCGGAGACTCCTGGACACTCTCAGGGAAGTCTGGCTCAGTCTTTTGTAAGGTCACTGCTTCTTTTTCCTGGGTCCTGGTGCTCACAAGATTTTGTTTGTGCCCTTCAAAAGTCTGTTTCCACAGTCCTGTGGAAGTTCTGTAATCAAATCCCACTGGCCTTCAAGGTCAAATTCCCTGGGGTTCTAAGTCTTTTTGCCAGATTTCTGGGCTGGGAAATCTATTGTGGGCCCTAGAACTTTTTCTACATCCCAAGAACTTCTTTGTATAATTGTTCTCCAGTTTGTGGGCATTCTGCTCAGAGGCTGTATGGTGGGGCTAATGATCACCTCCTCCAAGAGGACGTATGCCACATGCTATGCCTCCCAGGTCTACTGCAGCCAGAGCCCCTGTCCCCTTGGCAGGCCGCTGCTGACCCACGCCTCTGCAGGAGACACTCAGACACTTAAAGGAAGGTCTGGTTCAATCTCTTGTGGGGTCCCTGGGTCTTGGTGCACAAGGTTTTGGCTGTGCCCTCTGAGTGTCTCTGGCAAGCATGAGGTTTGAATCTAAATATGATTTCACCCCTTCTACCATCTTGTTGGGGCTTCTCCTTTGCCCTTGGGCATGGGGTATCTTTTTTTGGTGGGATCCAATATTTTCCTGCTGATGGTTGTTCAGCAGCTAACTGCCCTTTTGGAGTTCTCTTGGGAGAAGATGAGCACATGTCCTTCTACTCTACCATCTTGAAAGCAATATACTGTACACGTTGACATAATAACTAAATGTTGTATGTAAACCTTGATTGTGCTAAGTAGTTAGAATAGGAAAAAAGAGTCCAAAATGGTTGTGGCTAAAAAACAAAGGGGAAAAGCCCACGCAAAAGGAACAAAGAAAAAATCCACAGACCGGAGTGAGAACCTCAGGTGAAACAAACACTCCCCCTTTCTGGCTAGCCTTGATTTGCATAGGGAAGGCTCAGGGGGGAGGAGACAAATGTATAAAATGGGGAAGTCAAGCTGGGTTGGGGTCTTGGCTCTCTTTTGTGGTCACCCTGAAGATCATGGCATCTGGTCCCATCACTTCATGGGAAATAGATGGGGAAACAGTGGAAACAGTGTCAGACTTTATTTTTGGGGCTCCAAAATCACCCCAGATGGTGACTGCAGCCATGAAATTAAAAGACGCTTACTCCTTGGAAGGAAAGTTATGACCAACCTAGATATCATATTCAAAAGCAGAGACATTACTTTGCCAACAAAGGTCTGTCTAGTCAAGGCTATGGTTTTCCAGTAGTCATGTATGGATGTGAGAGTTGGAATGTGAAGAAAGCTGAGCACCAAAGAATGGATGCTTTTGAACTGTGGTGTTGGAGAAGACTCTTGAGAGTCCCTTGGACTGCAAGGAGATCCAACCAGTCCATTCTGAAGCAGATCATCCCTGGGGTTTCTTTGGAAGGAATGATGCTAAAGCTGAAACTCCAGTACTTTGTCCACCTCATGCGAAGAGTTGACTCATTGGAAAAGACTCTGATGCTGGGAGGGATTGGGGGCAGGAGGAGAAGGGGACGACAGAGGATGAGATGGCTGGATGGCATCACTGACTCGATGGACGTGAGTCTGAGTGAACTCTGGGAGTTGGTGATGGACAGGGAGGCCTGGCCTGCTGGGATTCATGGGGTTGCAAAGAGTCGGACACGACTGAGCAGCTGAACTGAACTGCACTCACACCTTGAGGGTGTATTTTGCTTGTGGAATAAAACTCTGAGCTGTAACCAAGCTGTACCACTGGTCCACTGTTTCAAATCTTTGCTGCAATGAGACAGAACTGAGGAAATTACACACTCTCCCTACATATCTGGTGCTATGACCTGGATGTAACCTAGCTGAAGTAACCTTGGCTCGGCTCCAGTGAGGCAGAGACCAAGCACGACAGAAGCCCAACTTGGCAAAAGTTCATGCTGTGGAAACTGCAGAAAAAGAAACCCAGTGCAGGGGAAGTGACAAGAAGCCCAGCGTGCTGGAAACCAGTACAGCAAACACAAACTCAGCAGAAAGCTCACACGGCTCAGTCTCAGATTCCAGAAGACCTCCAGTTAAGGTAAGAAGTCCTCATCCCTATGGCTGGAAGGACATATGGCTAAAAAAAATCAATTCTTTTACAATCTCTCATTTCTTGTTTCCTCGAACCTTCTGCAAATCGTGGGCACAAATGAGGGACTCTGGTAGGGGCTACTGCCCAGTGTGTCCTGAAGGCTCCACTATCTGCTGTGTCCTAGTAACTGTTGCCCAAGCAAGTGAGAGTTCTTCTCTCCTTAATCTCCTTTGTCCCAAGGATCAGGCCAATGAAAACTGTGGGCACAGGTCAGGCATCTAGCAGTTTTTCCAGCAGGTTATGAAGGGGATTCCTTGGCAAGTTCTTCCCACTGCTTTTCCTCCCATCCTTCAGCTCCTCTCTCCATCTATAGCACTGTTTACAAAGTATTGGGCAGGTCATCATCTTTCCATTTCCAAAAGTTGTGCTTGAAACCACTTACCTAAGACTGGAACTCGAATCCATGTGACCGGGACTCTGTGCTGTGTTGTGCTTAGTTGCTCAGTCATGTCTGACCAGGATTCCAGCCTGGCCAAAACCTATGGTGCCTGGTTTCAAGGCCTAATGAAACTCAGGTTATTGATGTCTCATTGCAGAAAGAATTCAATGAGAGACACAGGGATAGGTAAGAGGTAGATTTGTTCAGATTCAGAGAGAAACACACTCCACAGAGTGTGAGCCATCCTAGAGGGCTAGTGTGGTGGCTGTGAAATGTGGTGTGGTTAGTTTTTAAGGGCTGGGTAATTTCATATGCTAATAAGTGGGAGGATCATTCCAACTATTGGGGAACTGCCCACTCTTTGTCTCTTGATAAATGCCTTGGAACTGTCCTGGCACCTCTGGGTGTGTCATTTTAACTGGCAGATTGAGGATCAAGGCTTAGTTGAAGTCAACTTGTCTGCCATCTTGGACACATTTGATGTAATTGGTTTATGTTATGTTCTTGGGTTATGTCATTTTCTCAAAAGTTGTGCCTTGCCCCCTTCCCTCCTATCTCATGCTTTTTTTGTGAGCCCTGTCTGGGACCACAATGTTGCCTCTACCATCTTCTGGCAGGACAATCAGAAAATACGGAGTTCCAAAAGGTGGCGGCGGTGGGGGGGGGGGGGGGGTAGTTATATGTATACCTATGGCTGATTCATGTTGAGGTTTGACAGAAAACAGCAAAATTCTGTAAAGCAATTATCCTTCAATAAAATAAATAAATAAATAAAAGAAAATAGCTGGCATTTATGTGGGAAAGATGGTATAATAGGCAATCCCTATAGAGATTCAGGCCTTCATCTTCCATGTTTACTACAACATGTGCGACGACAACAGCACCTTTCAGTGGATGCACTTGGGGGGTGACAGGCACGCCATGCCTGCTAGAAGTCCATCTTTTGGTGGCATCCCTTCAAGGGCAATTGGGCTACCAGGGACAATGTTTGCCACTTTGGGAGTTAGCCATGCAGGCCATTTGGGTCCAAACCCTTACCACCCTTCTCTTAAAGCTGTGAATGTACTCCCTGGATCAAATCTCCACTCCACTTTATTGAAAATCAGTCAGTTGCCTCTTGTCATTTTGTCCTTAGGCCACTTTGCCTCAACTTCTACAACCACAACCCTTCCCCTTCTGTAGGCAGCATCACTCCACCCAGCCAATAACCCACTCGTTTGTCATTACTTCTGTTATTACCTAGAGTGGATCTATGACAATGAAATGTTTTTCTTATGGAGGACTAGGGGAGGGAACCAGGGACTTACATTCCCACACAAGGGTTAAGAGAATTAGCCTTGTGGCTGTTTTGCCAGGTTCCCAGTCTCAGGGCATGGGCTTAAATTGCTTTACATCATGGTGGACAAACTGACAATGAGTTAAGATTACAACCCCTTAATCCTACCCAGCACTAGTTATGCTGGAGACACCCAACTCCAGCCCAGGGGGCCCAAGAGGTCGACCTGTCTCGACCTGCCTAGAGATCTGGTCCCCAGGAGGTCGTCATTGGGGATCTGCTCGTCCAGGGGTCCCAAGAGGTTGACCCTCAGAGGCCAACATGCCTTAACCTGCCCGGGGATTTGATCTCCAAGAGGTTGATGTGCCTCAACCTGTCTGGCGATCTGCACCCTGACCCGGGGATGCCTGGCTCCCAGGTTGCAACAGTACTGGGTAGGATAAGCTTCAGAAAGACTCACCCCTAAGGAAGTCCACCCATGGAAATAGTAGGAAGCATATTAGTTGTGGTGCTGTGCCCAGTCTCAACAACAACTCAGGAGCCCAACAAGAACCAGATTGCCTTTCTGGAAAGGCTAAAGGAGGCCCTCCAAAAGTTTACCAATCTGGACTGATACTCTTACAAGAGACAGTGATTTTAAAGGACAAATTCCTGTCCTAATATGCATCAGATATACGGATAAAGTTTCAACAGCTACAGTAGGAGAACCCTGCTGCCACTTTAGACAAGATGGTCCAGATGGCCACCAATACCTTTTATAACAGAACATAAGAGGGAGGCCAAGGCCCAGGAAAGGGAGAGAAAGAGAGACTAGGCATGCCCAGATGTTGGCTGCCCTCCAGGGAAGAGCTATGGCAAACCCCGAGTCCTTGAAGGACAAAGCACTATATGAATGCCTAATCGGTAGACAGGTGGGACATTGGGCCAAAGATTGTCCAAATCATGGTAAGCTTCCTAAAACAATTTGCTACAAATGCTGTCAATTGGGACACTGGGCAGTACAGTCTCAAGGTCAAGTGCTAAGCCTTCCCTCACGATGGTTCAACAGGACTGAAGTGGCCCCCTCAAGTCAGCCTGCCTGTCACAGATAATCATCATAGGGCTGGAGCCAAGGGTACAACTGGATGTGGCAGGTAGACCCCAAAATTCTTCTGGTTGACACAGGGGCTACCCACTCTATCCTGACCTTCTACTCCAGAGCCTTCTCCCCCCAAACCTATACCATTTTGGGTGCTACAGGAAAAACAATTACAAAAAGATTCACCTGAGCACTTCTTTGTTATTGGGATGGACAAATATTTTCCCACCAGTTTCTGGTGGTCCCTGGGTGTCCTACTCCCTTATTGGGAAGAGATATACTCACTAAGCTGGGAACCACCCTTGGGATGGAAAGATTTTCAGCCCTTAGAGCTCTACAGCTTCTGGTTATTACTGAGGAACCCATTACTCCCTCTCCAATAAGGAGGGAACAAAAACAGTGGGAGGCTCCAGGAGAAAAACAACAAATAACCTGAACATTATTACATCAGCGGTTCAGAGATAGTCCCCACCTGTTTGCACAGGCTCTTACCTGTGATTTCCTAGATCTGGATCTGGGACCAAAGGGGAAAATATTACAATATGTAGATGACCTGCTAATCTGTAGATGAGGGAAATGCTCAATAAAATGTGATTCAAATTCTAAACTTTTTGGCAAAGAGGGGATATAAAGTCTCTTGTGCTAAGGCATAGATGGTCCAGACAAGGGTTACTTACCTGGGAGTTCAGATTATGCATGGGTCCAGGAGGCTGTCCACCCACTGAGAACAAAGAATCCTGCAGTTGCCTTCCCTCACAACTCTAAAACAATTGTGAGCTAACCGGATATTGTAGAATCTGGATACCCAACTATGGTCTATTGCCCAGCCCTTATAGGACAGCTTAAAGGAACTGGATAATTCAATCCCATTGATGAGGGGAACTCCTCAAAAGGAGGTAGAGGCTACTTTAGTGTACAAGCCTTAACTCATGCACCCACCTTGAGGTTGCCATACCCAGAGAAAGCATTCCAACTATATGTCCACAAAAATGATGGAATAGGCTTGGGAGTGTTAAGTCAAAGGTTGGGACCTGAGCCCCAGCCAGTAGCTTACTTATCCAAGAGGCTGGACCCAACCAATGAGGCTGGCCTCCCTGCCTTTGAAATCTTGCAGCTACTGCAGTCCTGATAGAAGATGCTTTAAAACTCTCTCCTGGGGGAAAACTAACTATTTTTACCAGCCACCAAGTGAAACAACTCCTGAATGGGAAAGGCCATTTATGGATGTTTGATCAAAGGATCCTCAGATATCAAGTAGTGCTGATGAAAATCCAGGCCTGACTATATCCCCTTGTGAGGCTCTTAACCCAGCTACCCTCCTGCCTACCCCTGAAGGCTCTCTCACCTTTCACTGTTGCCTAGAAACTTTGGACCATTGGACAAAACCCTGAAAGGGATTGACTGAAGATCCTCTGACTAATCCTGAGGAAGTCTGATACATTGATAGAAGCAGCTTTGCTTTAGATGGAAAAAGAAGAGCCGGATATGCAATAGTCTCCAATTTCAAGACCATAGAGGCTAACTGTTGCCACAAGGTACTTCAGCCCAATTGGCTGAGCTCATAGCTCTGACTAGAGCTTTAAAGCTGGGAAAAGGAAAAAGAGTAGCCATTTACACTGACTCCAAGTATGCCTTTCTGGTGCTACATGCACATGCTGCTATTTGGAAAGGAAGAGGCCACTTGACCACCAGAGTGTCCTCAATCAAGTATGGTGATCAAATCCTTATGCTCTTGGAGGCAGTCCATCTGCCCGCTGAGGTTTCAGTCTCCCACTATAAAGGACACCAAAATGGGAGCACGGAAGTGGCACAAGGGAACCAAACAGCCGATCAGGCAGCTGAAAGAGCAGCATTACAGAACAATGACTTAATAGGGGTTGCCACCCTAGTTCCACAGATTAATTTACCAGAAATTCCTTATACTGAAGGTGAAACTCTTAAAGCTAAGAGTAAGGGCTTTCAAGAAGATAATATGGGGTGGTTCCAAAAGGAGATACTTGGGCCATCTTGAATGAGATGTGCTTTTTCTGGCTAAACCCCTCCAGCCAAGTTGAAGAAAGTCTCACAATCCTCAAGAAAAGTATTCAGATCCTACAGGATCTCAAAGAATGAGCTGGAGAGTCCTCAGGGTGTCTATAATCTCTCCTTGGGGATCTTTCTTCTGGTAAGGGGGGATTTGGAGTTGACTAATGTCCCTGCTAACCCCCGTTAGCACCATATTGATACTGCTTATAATTGTTCCATGTAGTATAAATTATTTAACTCATTTTGTCTCTGCCCAGGTCAACAAGCTACAAAATGCAGTGCTAGTTCAACAAGGATATATAAATCTACACCAACTGCAGAAAACATCTATCACTCACCCTTAGACGGATACCACTACAAGGACTCTGAGGTTTGAGACTAGCAAGAGGGGAGGCCAATCCCCCTTGCCGACCCAACTTAGCAGGAAGTAGCCAGAGAGACCTCGGTGCCCCTATTCCCAAAGAATTGGGCCTCCCATCTCTTGAGGGGGGAATTTTAGGTAATTAGAATAGGAAAAAGGAGTCTAAAGTGGTGGTGGCAAAAAGACAAAGAAAGGGAAAAGCCCACACAAAGGGAACAAAGGAAAAATACGCAGACAGAAATGAGAACCTCAGGCGAAACAAACACCCCCTTCCTGGCTAGCCCTAATTTGCATAGCACAGGCTCAGAGGGTGAGGAGACAAAACATTTACAAAGAGGGAGCTAAGATGGGCTGGGGCTTCTCTTTTTGGCCTGCCCTCACGCCTCGAGGGTGTACTATACTTTGTTTGTGGAATAAAACTCTGAGCTCTAATGGAGCTGTAACACTGGTCCACTGTTCAAACCTTTGCTGTGGTGAGACAGAACCGAGGAAATTACACAGTTTCCCGACAATTGGATCCTATATGGTTGGGTGAAGGGAAGCAGCAAAACATACATTTGCAGGACAATTTGGAAATTTTTGCCATGGATTTGCAAATATGGAATTACTATGGGTTTCCTTAAGTATAATCATATTATTGTAGTTAAGAAGGAAAGTGAAAGTCGCTCAGTTGTGATCAACTCTTTGTGACACCCTGGTCTGGAGCCTGCCAGGCTCCTGTGTCCATGGAATTCTCCAGGCAAGAATAGTGGAGTGGGTTGCCATTCCCTTCTCCTGGAGATCTTCCCAACCAGGGATGGAACCCAGGTCTCTTGCAGCTGGATTCTTTACCATCTGAGCCACCAGGGAAACCTGCAGTTAACATGAAAATACCTTCCTTTTAGGCAATGAACAATCTAGAAACATCTTCATTTTGGACTCAATCTACTTTCAAATGGTTCAATTTAAAAATATGTGACACACACATAAGCATGAGTCCTCACACAGAGCAACTAACTGTTGAGATAATGTTAACCACTGTTGAATCAATATGAGAGGTGCACAGATGTTCTCTGTACTAGTTTTTCAAAGTTTCCCAGGTTTGAAAACTTTTAAAATAAAATGTTTAGGGGAAGTGCACATCTAGACAAAGCTCTTGAGATATAATTTATAGAGTCTCAGAAAATTTTAAAGATTTAAAGTTGCCTTGAGATTTTAAAGATCAAAAGTTCATCTTTTATTTTGTTGTTGCTCAGTTGCTAAGTTCAACTGTCTGTGACCTCACAGACAGCAGAAAGCCAGGCTACTCTGTCCTTCACTACATTCCTGAATTTGTTTAAACTCATAGCTATCAAGTCAGTGATGCCATCCAACCATCTCACCTTCTGTTGCCCCCTTCTCCTCCTGCTCTCAATCTTTTCCAGCATCAGAATCTTTTCTAATGAGTCAGCTCTTCACAGCAGGTGACCAATCTGTTGGAGCTTTAGCTTCAGCATCAGTCTTTCCAATGAATATTCAGGTTGATTTCCTTTAGGGTTGACTAGCTTGATCTGCTTGCTCTTCCACCTTTTTCTTGGCTGATATTTAAATAATTTTATTTCAACAATGGTATAAACAAGATTACACCATACACAATGTACAAATAAGCATTAAAAAGTATGAAAGTGTATTACTACAATATCACAATAGAATGGGGGCTGATACTGACAAAAATTTTAACTTTCTTTACACTTTAACCAGGCTTCCCTGGTGGCTCAGAGGTTAAAGCGTCTGCCTCCAATGCGGGAGACCCGGGGTTGATCCCTGGGTTGGGAATTTCCCCTGGAGAAGGAAATGGCAATCCACTCCAGTATTCTTGCCTGGAGAATCCCACGAGCCTGGTAGGCTACCGTCCATGGGGTCGCAAAGAGTCGGATACGACTGAGCGACTTCACTTTCACTTTCACATTTTAACAAATGATAGTGTATTCTCAGAAAAATGCCATAAAATTTCTTGTTCAATTTCACTTGGGATAAAAAGTCCAAGAAAACCCCTTATTGCCTCCTTTCCTACTGGTGAAATCATTAACTGTGTCCTCGAAACCAGTTTTTATTCTGTTTGTGTTCCTCTGCTGGCGGAGTTCTGTGCTATCAATGAAAACCTGGGATTCTACCGCTGGTTCTATGCACAGACCTAGGCTGCAAACAATAACTAAGAAAAGCTGAGAAAAAATAATGCTTTACAAAGAAGCAGCTGACGGCCCAAAATAATTCAATTCTTGGACTTAGAACGCATCCATTAGCACCCAAATCTCTGGCCAACCTAGGACACCAGCACAGGTTTAGCAGTCCGTAGGCACCGCAGCGTTCCCAGAGGCAGCACCTCCCCCAGGGATGGACTGCAGGAAGGATCACTCCCCCTTTCTCCTCGGCCATTCGGGATCGAGGTATCGGGTCAGCCCCCTCAGAGTCTACCAATAGTACGAGAGAGGCGGGACCAATCACTCCTGCCCCTCTGCCAATCGAGGGCGAGGGGCGGGTCTGGGACGGCCGCCGGAAGCAGGGCCCTGGAGCGAGGAGGAGGGGCCCGCCTCTACGCTTCGGCCAATTGAAAGCAAAGGGCGGGTCCCAGGGCGTGTCCCGGAAGGAGGAGCGGGCGCAGGTGCGGAGGCTGGGCGGCCTGGCTGCGGCCTCCGGCGGCCGGCATCATGGAGGACGTGAGTGCTCAGTGGCAGGTGGCGAGCGACCGGCCCGCATCCCCCTCCTCTGATGCTGGGCGCCCTGGGCAGAGATGGGGTTGGGAGCAGCCTTGGCGGAGGGGATCCTTCTGCGCGCGGCCACCGGGCTGCGGTGTGTGGGAGGAGGCACAGGGGCGCTGGCGGGGTCCGCGCCTTGCTGGCCGTGGGCTTATTTTCTCGGCACAGGAGGCAGGAGGGGCACCCGGCCCTTGCGTTCGCGTGTCGGGTCCCGGCACTGGGGAGGCCAGCGATGCGCGCATGGCCTCGGGAGCAGGAGCGAGTCCACCTCCTCTTGGCCTCTGGCCTTGGCTCTGAGGGCAGATCTGTCGCTATCATCACCCGGAAACCCACATTGGAGACAAACAATGTGATGTTTTGAATGGAGGCCTGGTAGGAGTGAAGGGATTTTTAAATCTTACTCAAATGGATCCAAACCAGATTATTAAGCCACTGCACTAGTTTCAGTGTACAGAGTGCAGCCTAACTGTAAAAGTCTTTGCTTGAGTGTATTAAAACATTTTTAGGAAAATCATGTATTTGTGGCCAGAATTAACTAGATTACCCATTGACACAAAATTCTTGCTCTTGAGAAAAAGCAAAGTTGATGGTTATATTAAAGCACTGATTTAAGTTAATAAATTAATAGGAATATTACTGTGATCCTGCCACTGAATGAGATGCATCACGCAAGACACTTGAAATACAATTCGAGCCCTACAATACCTTAGATTTTTGTTCAAATAGTGACCATAGTTCAATTATCTTGACTAAATAAAGACCAAGCAGTTTCTAATGATAGGACTAAAAACCATGTTTTTTCCACTATGAAAAAGTGGAAAGCAAACTGGCAGAGGTTGGGGCACCAGGTGGGCTTCAGTAGACCCTGAGCTGAGTAGGTGGAGCTGAATCTGGGGATACTGAAGCAGCTTGGGTTCACCAGACAGAGAATCCAGAGAGCAGAGTGCTGTACAGAGGGAGAGCTCCAAAGAGTGCAGAGTCCCTATTCAGCTAAGTCCTGTTCTCTATGCCTCTGAGGTAATGCCCTGATGACCGAGGGAAAAAAAAACAATGACCCAGAAGGACTAGAAGGAGCAGTACTCTCACACAGGGCCAGGATTAGTGCTTGTTCTTCCAGCTAGACTGGAAACCTCATAATCACAGGGTATTGAGTATTCAGAAAGGTCTTACTTCACTTGTAGGGAATATTTAGCACTAGACCAAACATGGTATGGTCCCACCTAAGAAGCACCTTAAAAGAGTAAAGAGATCAAATTGTTTCCAGTGACTTAACTGAATCCAGAAAAAAGCTCAAGAATATTTACAGGAATACAAAAGTATCCAGCATCCAAAGAGTTAAATTTTTTTGCAGTGTCTGGCATCCAATCCAAAATTACCAGGCACTGCTAATTATGTGATATAATGGAGATGTTAAGTAATGCTATCATGGTAATCATTTTGCAGTATATAAGTGTATCAAATCAACTCATGATATACAAATTTACACAATGTGACATGTTAATTATATCTTAATAAAGTGGAAAAAATGACCAAGCATGCAAAGAGGCAGGGAAATATAACATAATAAATCAATTAAAACTGATTAAAAAATGACATGAAATAGCAAACAAGGACATTTAAAAAAACTACTATAACTTTTCTATATGTTCCAAAGGTTAAAAACACATGAGAGATATAAAATAGACCCACTCAAACTTGTAGAAATAAAAACTACCGTGTCAAAATGAAAAGGGCAGAGCGAACAGCATTGAGGCATCAGGGAAAGCAGCATGTTTGCAAGACAGCCGTTTGACAGGTGGGGAGGGATGAAGGGGCACAGAGATTCGAAAAATGGCTCCTGGAGATGTGCGTGGACATTAGCTAAGGGAATACCCAGGGAGGTGAGACAGCTGCTGAGAAAGCTAGAAGAATAGAAGTCATGAAGAAAACAGATATCATCAGAATTGCTCCTTGAGTTATGGCAAACTAATTAGGAAGCTGTCTAAGCATTGAATTAAAAAAAAAAAAATTGTAGCAGTGTTGAATGCCTGCTAGTGGAAATTGAGAAGCCCATCCCAGATCTGGTTATGTCCCAGACTTCTGTGTTATCTTTATAATCTCGGTCCCCAGAGCCCACCCTTACACCATTTGTCCCCCTCTCTACCCCTTCCAAAGTAAATATATGTATATATATTATATAATATATAAAATGTTATGTATATTTAATATATATACTAAATATTAATATTAACTAACAACAGTCAATTAATAATAACTACAATTAAATTATATTAAATGTATAATATATGTATTTATATATTATATATATATTTACTTTGGAAGTAAATATATAAGTTAAGTCACTAAGCCATGTCTAGCTCTTCACAACCCATGGACTGTAGCCTGCCAGGCTCCTCTGTCCTTGGGATTTCCCAGGCAAGAATACTGGAATAGGTTGCCGTTTCCTTTACCAGGGGATCTTCCTGACCCAGGGATTGAACCTGCATCTCCTGCTTGGCAGGTGAATTCTTTACCACTGAGCCACCTGGGAAGCCACACACACACACACACATACACACACACACACACACACACGTATATATGTATATATGCACACGTGTGTGTGTGTGTGTGTGGTGCTGGTGCTAAGTCACTTCAGTTGTATTGGACTCTTGGAGACCCTATGGACTGCAGACCACCAGGCTCCTGGTGCATAGGATTCTCCAGGCAAGTGGGTTGCCGTGCCCTCCTGCAGGGGGTCTTCCAGACCCAGGGATCCAACCCATGTCTCTTCTGTGTCCTGCATGGTAGGTAGTTTCTTTACCACTAGAACCACATGGGAAGCCCTATATATTTATATATATATATATATATATATATATACACATACGTATATATGTGAACAGCTGATGCTAACAGCCGATTCATTGGAAAAGTTCCTGATGCTGGGAAAGATTGAGAGGAGAAGAAGAGGATGTCAGAGGATAAGATGGCTGGAAGGCATCACTGATTTAATGGATATGAACTTGGGCAAACTTTGGGAGATAGTGAGGGACAGAGAGGCCTGGCGCATTGCGATCCACAGGGTCGCCAAGAGTTGGACACGACTCGGTGACTGAACAACAACAACATGTGTGTGTGTGTGTGTGTGTGTGTATATATATATATGTATAATGTTAAATAAGGAGATCAAATCAAGGTGGTGGAGTAGAAGGACATGTGCTCATCTCCTCCTGTAAGAACACCAAGATCACAACTAGCTGTTGTACAGCCATTAACAGGAGAATGCTAGAACCCACCAAAAAAGATACCCCATGTTCAAAGACAAAGGAGAGGCTGCAGTGAGACAATAGAAGGGATACAATCATGATAAAATCAAATCCCATACCTTCTGGATGGGTGACCCACAAATTGGAGAAGAATAAAACCTAAGGAGTTCTCCCTCTGTTGTGAGGGTTCTGAACTCTATGTCAGTCTTCCCAATATGGGAATCTGGGAAAGGGACTAGGAATCCACAGGGAATCTGACTTTGCAGGCCAGCAGGATTTGATTACAGGATTTCCACAGGACTGGAAGAAATAGATACTCCACTCTTGGAGGGCACAAGCAAACTCTTGCATGCACCAGGACTCAGGGAAATAGAGCAGTGACCCTATAGAAGACAGAACCAGACCTACCTGCTAGTGTTGGAGGGTCTCCTGTGGAAGTGTGGGTTGTCAGTGGCTCACTGTGGGGACAGGGTCACTGGCAGCAGCAGTCCTGGGAGGTGCTCCTTGGCAAGTGAGCCCTCTTGGAAGAGGCATTAGACCTACCATAGAGCCTGTAGACTCCAAGGCTGGGTTGCCTCAGGCCAAAATACTAGCCCCACCTGCCCCATCAGCTGATAATTAGATTAAAGTTTTACCCAGCCCACAAGAATAAGACCCAGTTTTTCCCACCACCAGTCCCTGGCATCAGCCTCATTCACCTGAGGGCAGAAGGAAGAAGCAGGAAGAACTACAATCCCGAAGCCTCCTGAATGTAAAACCACAACCACAAAAGTTAACTGAAATGAAAAGGCAGAGAATTATCTCCCAGATGAAAGAACAAGATAGAATCCCAGAAAAATAACTAAATAAAGTGGAGCTAGGTCCAGGAAAACAATTCAAAATAATGATAGTGTAGATGATTCAGAATCTTGGGAAAAAAATGAAGCAGATGTAAGAAAGTTTATGAAAGACCTAGTTGAACTAAACAAACAAAACAGAGATGAACAATACACTAGAAGGAATCAGTAGAAGAATAACTGAGGCAGAGGAACAGATAAGTGACCTGGAAGACAGAATGTGGAGATCGCTGCTATAAAACAGAATATAAAAAAAAAAAAAAGAAAAAAACTGAAGTCAGCCTAAGAGTCCTCTGGGACAACATTAAGTGCACCAACATTCACATTATAGGGGTCTCAGAAGAAGAGAGAGAGAAAGGATCCAAGAAAATATTTGAAGAGATGGTTTTTGTTAAAAACTTACCTATATATGGGAAAAGAAATAGTCAACCAATCCAGGAAGTGCAGAGAGTCCCAGGCAGGATAAACCTGAGGAGGAATACACCAAGACGCAATGTAATCAAACTGACAGAAATTAAAAACAAAGATAAAATATTAAAAAGCAATGGGGAAAATGACAACATACAAGGGAATTCCCATAAGATTATTAGCTGATTTCTCAACAGAAACTCAACAGAAATTCCCTTCAACAGAAGAGAATAGCATGATATATTTAAAATGATGAAAGGGAAGAACCTACAACCAAGAAAACTCTACCCAGCAAGACTCTTGTTCAGATTTGATGGAGAAATCAAAAGCTTTCCAGACAAGTAAAAGTTAAGAGAATTCAGCATCATCAAACCAACTTTACAACACATTTTAAAGGAACTTCTCTTGGCAGGAAACACAAGAGAAGGAAAAGACCTACAAAGAATTAACCCAAAACAATGAAGAAAATGGTAATAGGATCACACATATTGATAATTACCTTAAATATAAATGGATTAAATGCACACCAGAAGACATAAACTGGCTGAGTAGATGAAAATATATGCATGTATGCACGTGCACTTACCACGTCACTCTACTTAACTCCCCAAATTGTATGCAGTTATTTTATACTGTTAGGTTAATCATGTTTCCATTATTACTTACAATTGTAAATATCTTTTTTTGTGTATGACTATTAAATGTGGAAACTGATAAGAATCTTTTACTATTGTGAAAAAAATTATCTACTCTCTTTGCAACACTCAAATATATATACATTACAGATAACTGTAGTCACTGGGCCACAAATTATATTTCCCCAGGACTTATTTGCTGTCAGATTTTTACATTTTGACCACCTTCACTCATTTCTCCTACTCTCCCATCTCCTTCCTGTGGCTACCACCAATCTATTTTTTGTATCTATCTTCAGTTTTTATAGACTCCACGTAAAAGTGAGATCATACAGTAATTGTCTTTCTCTATTTGATTTATATTACTTGATATAATTCCTACAAGATCCATCCATGTTGTTGCAAATGACAGGACTTCATTCTTTTTTATGACTAAATAATAATTTGTTGTATAAAAATAGATTGTTTTCATGTCTTGGCTGTTATGAATAATGCTGTGATGAACATGGGAGTACAGATATTTCTTTAAGATAAGACTTTGTATCCTTTGGATATATACCCAGAAGTAGATTTGCTGGGCCATGTAATAGTTCTATTTTTGATTTTTTGAGGCCCCTCCATACTGTTTTCCACAGTGGCTATACCAATTTACATTCCCACCATCAATGCTCAAGGGTTTCCTTTTCTCCATATATTCTCTAGCACATATTATCTCATCTTTTTGATAAAAGCCATACTGACAAGTGTGAGTTAATAGCTTATCTCTGTTTTGATTTGCATCTCCCTGGTGATCAGGGATCTAAGCATCTTTTTATGCATCTGTTGGCCATCTGTATTTCCTCTTTGAAAAAATGTCTATTTGGTTCCTTTGCCCATGTTTTAATTGAATTGTTTTTGGTTTTGCTTTTTTGCTGTTGAGTTGTATGAGGCAGCATTGTTATTAATAGACATCAATTTATAATGGTCAAACAAAATGTGGTATATCCATATATGAAATACCATATTCATCAATAAAAATGAACTAATTACTGATACATGCCACAACACAGATGAACTCAAAAACATATTCAGTACTAAGAAGCAGGACTCAACACATTTTTTATGATTTCATTTACATGAAATGTCAAAAAAAAAAAAAACAATCTATAAAGACAGATTAGCGGTTCCCTAGGTCGAGGGACAGAAATGGGGAGTGATTATAAATGGTCATGATTAGCATGTTGCAAGTGTTCTAAAATTGTTGTAATAGTTGCCTAACTATAAATATACAGACATTTATTGAATTGTATACTTAAGCTAGTATATTTTACATTGTATATATTATATGTCAATAAAGCTGTTGAATAAAGTATTTTAAAAATAAGTAAGTTTTCAGGGCTTGAAGAAAATTATTTGCTTTAATCCCATTATGTATTACCTTATTTGGAGATAAAGAATCAATATTTCCTTTACTTGTTTTAATAGTTGTTATTTTTACCAATTTATTTACAGTAGTTATTAAGAGGTTTATGGTATTTTTTCAAATTTGGCTTTAGGTAGGGAGTATGGTGTCTTGTCTGTAATTTTTGTAATGAATTTTAAAGCTTTATAGTTAGTAGTTTTTCTTGAAAACATAATCCAGAAAGTGGTGTTTATTGCTTGCTTCCATTTTCTGTACCCCAGGGTTCCTTGGATCTTATCCAGAGTATTGAAGATGACCCTCTTCTGGACACCCAGCATCTTCCACATCACTCTTTACACGCTCATTTTAGGCCCAGATTCCACCCTCTTCCTACAGTCATCATAGCAAATCTTCTCTTGCTGATACATGTAAGTTGGCTGGGGGAAAGTGATCCATTTGGAGGTGATGTTTTGCTAGCGGTGATGTTTCTAAAAAAAATTTATAACCTCTTCAGAGGGCAGAGGGCAGTTTGGCTGTATCTATCAGCATTTAAAGTATGCATACTTTTTTACTCATACTTCTACTTCAAAGTATTTATTGTAGACATATTTGCACACATGCAAGGGTATTGTTTATGATAGCAATGTTGTCTGCAATATGAAGGAACTGCAAACTACCACTGCCCAGAAGATGTTTTGTATGTCCTTTCCATATGAAGGAATGCTTATGTAATATTAAAAGAGAAACTTAGAAATCTGGGGTAGATGCGTGTGTATTTAAACTACTCTTCATGATTCATTGTTGAATGGAAAAAAATGAGGTTTACAATGGTGTGAACAGAATGTTCCTTTTGCATGTTTGCAAGGGAGTTGAGAGAGCTTTTGGGCATGTGGGTGATATTGTGACTTACAAGAAACATATTTGGTCATTTAGGTGATCAGAGTAGAGTTCTCAGGTGCACTGGGTCATCATCCATGGTTTCTGGCTCTCAGCTCCCCAAAACCCTGGGAATTTCCTGAGCAATAAGAGCAATGGGAGTATCTTTTGTTACAGTTTTTGGTCTTTTTGTCTTCAGTTCCTAAGATCACTTCAGTGTCATAAAGGTGAACTGGGTGTCTTGATATTCATAGCAAGCATCATTCCACCATTTCTGTTTATGTTGATGAGTTGACTTTGAAAAGCCCCTAAAGGATGGGGGCAACAGCCAGGGAAACTAAGCAGGGACAGAGGGCTGGAACATACAGTCCCACCCTCTGACTTCTGGGGATGGGAGAGGGGCTGGAGGTTGAATCAGTCACTGACAGCCAGTGATTTAATCAACCAGGCCTATGTAGTGAAGCCTCTGTAAAAGCTCAAAAGGAAGGGGTTCAGACAGCTTCTAGGTTAGTGAGCCAGAATGCTTGTGATGTGCCATACTGCCAGGCCCCAAACTCCACCAGGACAGGAGCTCCTTTGGGACCTCACCCAGTGTGTCTCTTCAATGGGCTGTTGATGTGCATCCTTTAATATCCTTTGTAATAAATTGGTAATCTGGAGAGTAAATAGGTTTCTTGTGTTCTGTGAGCCCCTTTAGCAAACTAATTGAGCCCATGAGGGAGTTGGGAATCTTTGATTTGTAGCCAGTAGGTAAGAAACACTGGTTACAAGCTAGACTTGCAATTAGCATCTGAAGTGGGGGTAGTCTTGTGGGACTGAGCCTATAATCCGAGGGAATCTGATACCTTGGTGGATAGTGGAAGTGATTTTAGGTGGATAGTGGATATACAGGTGGATAGTATCAGAATTGAGCTGAACTGTAATGGCACCGCACTCCAGTACTTTTGCCTAGAGAATCTCATGGACGGAGGAGCCTGGTAGGCTGCAGTCCATGGTGTCGCTAAGAGTCGGACATGACTGAGCGACTTCACTTTCACTTTTCACTTTCATGCATTGGAGAAGGAAATGGCAACCCACTCCAGTGTTCTTGCCTGGAGAATCCCAGGGAGGGGAAGCCTGGTGGGCTGCCGTCTTTGGGGTTGCACAGAGTCGGACACGACTGAAGCAACTTAGCAGCCGCAGCAGCAGTACATGCAGCTGGTGTTAAAGCTGGTGTTAAAGGCTTGCTCACCTCCTGCTCACCCACCCCCTTGGAATTAGTACTGGAAACATTTAACATTTATTCTGTATTCTGTAATAGAGTATTTCCAGAAGCAGACATGACCCTTTTAATACTAGTTGAACTGAGCATCTGAATGGAAGGGACACCTAATATGTTTTAATGTTTACCTTTTGTACTATTTGAAAAATTTTTTTACCATATCATGTATTACTTTTTCAGTTATAAAAACAACAAAAAAAGATATAGATAAATCTATATGTTGACAGACATTTACCAATTTATTTACACCTAGGAAATAATGTTAAACAGAGAAATCAGTATAATGTTTTCCCATGTTTTATATGATAAAATTACAAATGTCTGGGGATTTTTTAAACATGTCAACTACGAGATAAATAAATCCTGGAGATCTAATGCATAGCATAGAGATTACAGTCAACACTATAATATTATAAATTTCAAAGTTGCTTGGAGACTAAATAATTGTTCTTACCACAAAAAAGAGATGGTAATTATATATGATATGATAGAGGTATTGGCTCGGAGAAGGCAATGGCACCCCACTCCAGTACTCTTGCCTAGAAAATCCCATGGGCGGAGGAGCCTGGTGGGCTGCAGTCCACGGGGTCATTAAGAGTCGGACACGACTGAGTGACTTCACTTTCACTCTTCACTTTCTTGCATTGGAGAAGGAAATGGCAACCCATTCCAGTGTTCTTGCCTGGAGAATCCCAGGGCCGGGGGAGCCTGGTGGGCTGCCGTCTATGGGGTCGCACAGAGTCGGACATGACTGAAGCGACTTAGCAGCAGCAGCAGCAGCAGCAGAGGTATTGGCTAAAGCTATGGTGGCCATCATTTTGCAACATATGAGTGTTTCAAATCAACACATTGCACACCTTAAACTTACACAATGTTATGTCAGTTATATTCCTCAATAAAAAGAAATAAGTAAAGTTCAACATCATAAAAACAAGACACATGTATGAATGGTCTTGGAGGCTCACTGGGGGCTCTGTTCTAAGTCTCTTCCTCATTTTGATGACTGCAGTCTCAAGCACTAGGGGCTGCAGTTGCTCTTTGCTGAAATGTGAAAAACCAAAAGAGGGCAAAATCTTGCCACTTCTTGGGTGTTCGTGAGGAGAGTGGATGTGGTTGAGGACTGGCCCAGCTGCTACTCCAGTGAGGTGCGTTTCGGGAGAACTGACTGCACTGAGGACAGAGGTACCCTGTGCTCCTCTATACATCTAGCAAGTGGCCTGGTTCTGCCATGGCTTCCTAATTTCCAGACAGCAACTGAAGCACTTCTTTCCTGGTGCCTTTTTGTGTAATTTGTATTACATACTTTTTATGTATGTGATACATACATACACACACATCACACAACACTTAAAAAAAATTGCCTGCCTTGCTATTATGGCACTGATTGCTCTAATTTTAGGACTAAGATAATCTTGTATTAAAGAACAAGAAAAATTAATGCCTTTATATGCTACTGTGTATAAAATGGTTCAGTTAGGTTCAATGTACAGTACATTACAGTAGAGGGAGTATGTTGACTTTTCCACTTTTGCTTTATGAAGATGTGTATAATATAGCAAATATTACTGCTCTTGACAAATCACATATATTTTAAATAGATTTATTACATGATAAGATTTCCTGCTTGGTGATAGGTGCCTGCTTGGTGATGGATGCTAATGACAGCATTTAACATTTTCTTTAATTTGATTTTTTAAAATATTACAGAATAATACTACCTTATTGTAACAAGTAAAACACAGTATACAAAGATATAATCTTCCTATTTCTCTGCTTCAGCCTATCTCCCTGAGTTAGTAAATGTATCTCAGAGTTTGTTGTATTTCTTACGGTATCTTTTGTTAAGTTCATACAAATAAATACAAAAAGATTACCACATTGTAAAAGGTCTCCCATTTCCAAGAAAAAAAAAAGGGTACTACAGTATTTATTTCTAAACAACATTTCTCAAACTTGAACATACATCAGACCCCCTGACAGGCTTATTACACCACAGGCTGCTGGCTGCTCCCCAAGAGGTGTTGATTTGGGGCTTGAGAATTTGCATTTCTAACTGGTCTGGAGACCACACTTTCAACTACTACTTTATACCTTAGTGTTTTCAAATCTTAACATGTCATAGATATCCACCCAAACTAATAGCTGGAACTTCAATTAATTCTTTTATAGCTGAATAACATTCTATTATGTGAGTGGGTATACCTTAATTTATTCAAATATTCTGCTATGGATACACACATATACTTGGACAGTTTACATTTTTTTCTTTTCAAATACAGAGAAAACTGCAGTAAAATATCTTTTACTTCTGCTTTTACTTCTGAGTGACTACCGGGTCCTTAAGATAGGATTTCTCAGTCAAGATATTTCCAAATTATTTTCAACAACACTTCCCAGACCAGTCAGCATTTTGTAAGACTGTCTGTTTGCCCATATTTTGATACCAGTCTTTAAAATTTTGTCAATCTAATTGGACAATTATTTTAGTTCTCTTAAAACTGAAATTAGAAATAAACTTTAATGCATGATGTTTATTAGTTACTTTTGAGGTGCTGAATTAATTGTTTTTACTCTTTTTAATAAAAGAAGTGGACAGGAAACTGCATTTAACATTGAAGTGCTCATCTCTAGCAGATGGGATTTAGGGTGGTTTTTATTTTCTTATTTGCGATTTTGTCTGTTCCCCAAATTTTCTGCAAAAATTTCTCCAGGTTATCTGTTTAAAAAGTTTATAAAAATAGCAAAAATGCATTTTTAAATTCATAAAATATAGGACAGTGAAAGTCATAGGTATAAGAGTATGTGCTGGGCATGGACATTATTGTTTCTTAAATCCAAATATTGAATGTTAATCCTACTGTTTTCTTTTCGACCAGCTTGTGTTTGTTATTTTAGCATTTTTAACAGGTGTGCTTTGTTCTTACCCCAATCCAATGGAGGACAAGTGCCCAGGAAACTATACCAACCCATTGAAAGTTCAGACAGTCATAATCCTTGGAAAAGTTATTTTGTGGATTCTGTATTTCCTTCTTGAACGATATATTCAGTATCACCATTGCAAAGTAAGAAACCGAGGCTATAACAAGATCTACCGGTCAACAAGACATCTGAAAAGACTTCCACTGATGATACACTCCACTGGTAAGTTCAGTTGTCTCATTCAGCTCTTTGGCAGCTTGCTTGAGTGGCATAAATGACAGCAGAATAAAGTGTTAAATTTGATTTTATAATCAAATATATGCTGTTATTTCTGTGAGAGTGATGTGGCCACTAAAATTCATATCACCTTAATGTCTTGAAATTTTTCTTGTATTTCCCTTTGAAATCTGTATTTGTTATATAGAGGAGGAAAAATATTTCCTCTTCCCTTATAGGTTTTTAGCTGAGATTCCACCAAAAAAAGACAGGTTAACAGGAGACAAAAACAAACAAACAAACAGAAGTTTAATAACATTATACCTCCTGTATACAAGGGAGATGCTTCCCTGGTGTCTCAGTGGTAAACAACTTGTTTACCAATGCAGGAGATGCAATCAATCTTTGGGTTGGGAAGATCCCCTGGAGAAGGAAATGGCAACCCATTCCAGTATGATTGCCTGGGTAATCCCATTTATAGAAGGGTCTGGTGGGCTATAGTCCATGGGATCACAAAAGAGTCAGACACAGTTAGCAACTAAACAACAATATACAAGAGAGAGACCCAAGAGAACTGAGTGACTCGAAAATGGCCTAAGCCACCCACTTCAATAACATCTACAGCTAAAGACCAAAGAAGATGGGAAAGATTGCAGGGGGCAGTATTCTGAGAGGTGACCAGGAAAAGCGCAATAAGCAATGGTAAGGTTGTTAGGCAGATTTCCATTGATTTCTTGCCTTCCCCATGATTAGAGTTTCTAGAGAGTTAGAGTCATTGTGGTATTTGTTATTGTTCAGTCCCTCAGTCGTGTCCAACTCTTTGCAACCCCATGGACTGCAACACACTAGGCTTCCCTGTCCTTCACTGTCTCCCAGAGCTTGCTCCAACTCATGTCCAATGAGTCAGTGATGCCATCCAACCGTCTCGTCCTCTGTCCTCCCCTTCTCTGCCTACTTACTATCTTTTCTAGCATCAAGGTCTTTTCTGATGAGTCAGCTCTTCATATCAGGTGTCCAAAGTATTGGAGCTTCAGTTTGAGCATCAGTCCTTCCAATGAATATTCAAGGTTGATTTACTTTAGGATTTACTGGTTGGATCTCCTTGCTGTCCAAAGGACTCTCAAGAGTCTTCTCAAACACCACAGTTCATAAGCATCAATTCTTCAGTGCTCAGCATTCTTTATGTTCCAACTCCCACATCCATATGTCACTACTGGAAGAACCATAGCTTTGACTATACAGACATTTGTTGGCAAAGTGATGTCTCTGCTTTTTAATATACTATCTGGGTTTGTCATAGCTTTACTTCCAAGGACCAAGCATCTTTTAATTTTATGGCTGCAGTCACCATCTGCGGCGATTTTGGAGCCCAAGAAAATAAAGTCTCTCACTGTTTCCATTTTTTCCCCATCTATTTGCCATGAAGTGATGGGACCAGACACCATGATCTTAGTTTTTTAAATGTTGAGTTTTAAGCCAGCTTTTTTACTCTCCTCTTTCACTCTCATTGAGAGGCTCTTTAGTTCTTCTTTACTTTCTGCCATAAGAGTGGTATCATCTGCATATCTGAGGTTACTGATATTTCTCCCTGCAATCTTGATTCCAGCTTGTGCTTCATCCAGCCAGGCATTTCATATGATGTACTCTGCATAAAAGTTAAATAAGCAGGGTGACAATATACAGCCTTGTATACTCCTTTTCCAATTTGGAACCGATCTGTTGTTCCATGTGCGGTTCAACTGTTGCTTTTTGACCTGCATACAGGTTCCTCAGGAGGCAGGTAAGGTGGTCTGGTATCCTCATCTCTTTCAGAATTTTCCGCAGTTTGTTGTGATCCACACAGTCAAAGGCTTTAGAGTACAAAATGAAGCAGAAGTAGATGTTTTTCTGGAATTCTCTTGCTTTTCCTATGATCCAGCAGATGTTGTCAATTTGATCTCTGGTTCCACTGCCTTTTCCAAATCCAGCTTGTACATCTGGAAGTTTTGGTTCACATACTGTTGAAGCCTAGCTTGGAGAATTTTGAACATGACCTTGCTAGCATGTGAAATGAATGCAATTATGCAGTAGTTTGAGCATTCTTTGGCATTGCCCTTCTTCAGGATTAGAATGAAAACTCACCTTTTCAGTCCTGTGGCCACCGCTGAGTTTTCCAAAATTTGCTGGCATATTGAGTGCAGCACTTTAACAGCATCATCTTTTAGGATTTGAAATAGCTCAGCTGGAATTCCATCACCTTCAGTAGCTTTGTTTGTAGTGATGTTTTCTAAGCCCCACTTTACTTCACACTCCAGGATGTTTGTTTCCTGATGAGTGATCACACCAGCATGGTTGTCTGGGTTATTAAGATCTTTTTTGTTTAGTTCTTTTGTGTATTCTTCCCACCTCTTCTTAATATCTTCTGCTTCCTTTAGGTCCATACTGTTTCTGTCCTTTATTGTACCCATCTTTGCATGAAATGTTCCCTTGATATTTCTAATTTTCTTTAAGAGATCTCTAGTCTTTCCCATTCTATTATTTTCCTCTATTTCTTTCCTTTGTTCACTTAGGAAGGCTCTCGAATCTCATCCTGGTATAGAGAGGGATATAACCTTATAAATGGAGATTTCCCTTATAAATGTAAATATCTCTCGTAAAAGGTAACTCCTAGTTGGTTTTCAGAACTTCATCTTTGTCTACCATTTCTTAAAACTAATCAGCTTAAAACAACCTTTATGACAAAAAGGCATATTTTACTGTGGCACTGTCTGTCCACTTCATTGTGAGCAAGGTATGCCTGGGTGAAATGTGACTCCCCTCATTCCTCTTGCTACTAGCAGGCTTATTTATCTCAAGGAGATATAAAGCTGATGCTAGTTTATACTTGTAGGATAAGAGAGAGTTGTTTTATTTTACATGAAGCTTCTTTGTGCTTTTCTTACCCACTGCAGTATCCTTTCCTGGGAAAGCCCATGGACAGAGGCTTCATAGCATCACAAAGAGTCAGACACGACTTCATGACTAAACAACAGCATAGTGCTTTTCTTGCAGTAAGAGAGAGACTGTTTTATAATAAGATGTATTATTTAAAACAGAAATGTGGAAAACAGTTTATGAATGCAAGATCAGAAAGTCCATCGAGGACTTTGAACATATGCCTACCTGCTTTTCTTTATTGCTGCAGACATTTTAAAAGCTTAATGGAATTAATTTGAACTCTCATGTATTTTTGCCTAATTGTCAAGGTTTCTACCTTTTTTAAAAAAGCCCTCTGTTTCAGTTTGAGTCCAGAATAAATGTTTAAACATTTTGAAGCCAAATTAGAAATTAATCTTTTCACAGAAAAACAGCTCTATAGAATTTAATGTTTTTTTTTTTTTTTCTTATTCTGTAGTGCCTTTTTTTGAAAGTCAGACTGCGAGTTCATCTGCTCAGTAAGGGTCTCAGTAGGGGTGGAGGGTCCAGGGATTGCAGAGAAAGAAACATTGTAGTGGGATAACTAGTTCTGACACATCTCCAAGGGGGTGGCCTTTACTGCCCCCAGAGGAAGAGCTGTTTCTGCCTTCTACTGCTAATGTGTGGGCTTCCCTGATAGCTCAGTTGGTAAAGAATCCGCCTGCAATGCAGGATACCCTGGTTCAATTCCTGGGTTGGGAAGATCCCCTGGAGAAGAGATAGCCTACCCATTCTAGTATTCTTTGGCTTCCCTTGTGGCTCAGCTGGTAAAGATTCTGCCTGCAATGCAGGAGACCTGGGTTCGATCCCTGGGGGAGAAGGTCCCCTTGAGAAGGGAAAGGCTACCCACTCCAGTATTCTGCCCTGGAAATTCCATGGACTGTATAGTCTCTGGGGTCGCAAATAATTGGACAGGGACAGGGCTGAGTGACCTTCATTTTCACTTCATGGCTAATGTGCAGTGCTTGTTTTTGGCTAGAAGATGTCGCTTATACTCTGCGTCTCTGACAAAGCAAAAGTGGAATCCTGTCTGTATACTGACCTGTATACTGACTGTATGTTCAGTTTCTCCAAGTGCTGGTCTGGAAATAGTATTGAAATCACCAAGAGATTGTCTAATCTTTTTTTTTTTTTTAATTTATTTATTTATTTTAATTGGAGGCTAATTACTTTATAATATTGTGGTGGTTTTGGCCATACATTGACATGAATCAGCCATGGGTGCACATATGTCCCCCATCGTGAACCCCCCTGCCTCCTCCCTCCCCATCCCATCTCTCTTGGTCATCCCAGTGCATCAGCCCTGAGCAGCTGTCTCATGCATTAAACTTGGACTGGTGATTTATTTCATATGTGATAATATTCATGTTTCGATACTATTTTCTCAAATCATCTCACCCTCGCCTTCTCCCACAGAGTCCAAAAGTCTGTTCTTTACATCTGTGTCTCTTTTGCTGTCTCACATATAGGGTCATCGTTACCATCTTTCTAAATTCAATATATATGCATTAATATACTGTATTGGCATTTTTCTTTCTGACTTACTTCACTCTGTATAATAGGCTCCAGTTTCATCCACCTCATTAGAACTGATTGAAATGCCTTCTTTTTAATAGCTGAGTAATATTCCATTGTGTATATGTACCACAACTTTCTTATCCATTCATCTGCCGATGGACATCTAGGTTGCTTCCATGTTCTAGTTATCTTTTGCCTTTCTTCTGACTTTGAAATTATTGCTACATGTGTGACCCTTAATCACAACCTATTTCTAAACAATCACAGAAGGCTTCACTTTTAAGTTGCTTATATAAGGACCCAGAAAATCTGAGAGATTGGGGTAGATGTTTACTTTGTTTCTATTTTCTTTAAATATATATTTTTTTCTAATTTGAATAAAAAGAACATAAATCTATGAGGATATAGAACTTCCAGTTAATATGAAGGGTGTAACCATTCTTTTTTTTTGCCTATGATAGTATTTCTGGGTATTGTTTAGCTTCATCTTGACACTTGTTTTTCTCTGCAGAGAGAAAAATAAATTGATTTTACTTTATTTTGTGGAGATGGGAGAAAGGGCTTTGGTTTCCTTCCAGTAAGCTGAAAGTATTTATCTGATTTATCTCTTCTCCTTCCTTAATCTTGAACTCTTTCAAATATTACTAGCTACATAGCAAGTTGCACATTTAGTTGTTTTTTTCATTGATTTGAAAACTTAACCCTTCACTGAAACATGGGTTTGGTGCTCTTGTGTCTACAGTGTTTGTTATCAGGAGAATGTCTTACTTCAGCAGTCTCTGCTGCTGCCTGCAAGTTCACCCCATGTCCTGCCACCTTGCTGACACAGGCCTTCTCAGGATATCAAAAATCCTTTGGAAACTGTGTTCACTTTCCCTGCAAAGGTTTTCCCCTAGTTTTTTCCTCTTCCTAAAGCTGTAAAGTTAAATTTTCCTTGTATATAAAGCTAATTTATAAATTGAGCTCTTGGTCAACACGCTAGGACACTGACATTTGTGAGTGTAAGGAAAGACCTTAGGGATTTGTGCTAGACTATTGCTTTGTGTAGAGGGACTTCTGATAGGTTATTTAAAATCATGGCTCAAAATCATCCCATTGTACCAAGAAATAGAAGGTAAGTCAAATAAGCATCTCCCCAGCCATGATCAGATTTAGATAAGTGTGTTAGTTTTAGGAAATTCTAAGATAAAACACTAGGAATGATTTCTGCCCCTAAACTTTTATTTGATGCATGTGCATGCTCAGTCACATCCAACTCTTTGTGACCCCATGGACTGAAGCCTTCCAGGCTCCTCTGTCCACAGAATCCTCCAGACAAGAATACTGGAGTGGGTTGCCAGTTCCTTTACCAGGGGATCTTCCCAACTTGAAGATCAAACCTACAACTCCTCCAGCTCCTGAATTGGCAGGCAGATTCTTTACCACTGAGCCACCTGGGAAGCCCAAACTTTTCTTTGACAGTCTTCAAAATAAAAGTATAGGATGAAGTTAAAATGATCTTCAAAAATAATTAATGGATATCTGAGCAGGGGGAAACAGCTCATATTTATTGAATACTTACAGGCTAGGCATCATTCTAAGTGTTTTTCACACACAAACTCATTTACTCCTCACAGCAGCTCTGTGAGGAAGGTACCGTCATCCCATATGTCACAGTAAGTAGAGGTGGTGGATCATCTGTCCAAGGTCAGCAGCGTGTCCTGGGTTTTTCTGGACCCTCGCCCTGCCCTTGACTGTGGTGCATGACCAGAACAGGCCACTGGGTCTTTGTAGAAACTTACTCCTTGAGTTTTAAGAAAGTCCAGATTCTTCTCTATTTGTGTTATGGGCATCATTTACTTTTGGCAGTGTTGTTATTTGTGTTTGATTTCCATCCTCTAACTTCCTTCTTGCTGAATAACTGGGGTTGCATGCCCTTGTGGTGCCCCTGCTGTGGTGGTGGCCGGGGCGCTTGGACCCCGGCTGTGCCCCCACCTGTGCACATCTCCCCACAGGCAGCACGGCACTCCTCCTCCTGCTCTGCCTGCAGCACTCCTTCCCTGAGCCCAGCACGTGGTACCTGGACCTCATTTTGGCCACCCTGGCCCTGGAGCTGATCTGTTCCCTGACATGCCTGCTTGTGTACACAGGTGAGCATGACAAGGAGCCTGTTAATACTGAGAAAGGTCTTTAACTGCAGGTCGCATCCCCACCTGAAGCTCAGCCCGTTTACCTTTCTGGCAGGAAAGCTTTTCTACGTGGCTGAGACCCTATTGAGTACCCATGTCTCTCATTGCTGACCACATCCAAACTCCTCTGATTTCAAACCACTAGGTACATACCAGTGAGTCATATTTCTAAATTTGTGTCATCAACAAATTCTTATTAAATAGAATGAAGGCTTTTCATTTAAAAAAAAATGATAAAAAAAAAATCCATAAATTCTGCGTCCTCAAAGGCAACTGAGGTGTAAGTCTGGCTTTAAATTAGAAAATAACAAAATGTAGGACTTGTCTGGTGGTCATGTTGGGTAAGACTCTGTAACTCCCACTGCAGAGGCATGGGTTCATCCTCATCCAGAAATTAAGATCCCACGTGCTGGTGGGGTCAAAATCGTAATAAAAAATGAAAGTAAATAAGTTAGTACGTGAAAACTGCATTTAAACCAAACTTGTTTTTGATAAACCATTTAAAAACCTACTTCTTTCTAAATTTAGAATTGTCTGAGGATTGCTCTGTATAGCTGTCTCTCAAAAGTCTGAGTGGTAAAATTAAATAAGCTTCAAGTATGTTAACATGGAAAATAGGTGGAAGGATTCTTGAAGAGAAAAAAAATCCAAAGCTGGAAGAAATCAAGATTTCATGCCTGTTGCAATATTGACATGCACCAAAATCTGTAATACAGCTAATTTGGTAGTGTTGATCAACAGTTGTTTTGTGACAATAAAATACCCTATCTGTCCCATTTGAAAGAGATAATTTCTTCAGTTATGAAGGAAAAGTCACATCGACCAAAACTTGTGTTCCATTTTACTATTTTGTGCCTCTGATTGAGACTTCTAGGGCAAATATTGCTTTTGTTATGATACATTGAAGTGTATCACAAAATATTTAAGGTTAATCTCCTGATACATGCATTTTTCCTCCCTATATTAAAAAGATTTAAAAGATACCTAGTTTTGGTAATGTGGGTAGTAACTCTTAATGACGTGATTCTTTGATACACTAATTCTAACCTAAACTGGACTGACTGGTCTGTAGTAAAGTAGTTAATCTCTGGAAATACAGATGGACTTTTTCATTGAGCACTGGACTGCCTCTGTAGAAAAAAATTAGGAACGTGAAACTTACAAGCTTTGTGATTTGATTAGCTCACCATTTGTTTAAAAACAATCCAAGCTTCAAAAAATGCTACTCCGTTACCAGTCTTCTAGCAGCCCTGATGTTCTGGCTTCAGCTCAGGAGGAAAGGAGTGTAAGGGCCGCAGGCCCATGTCCCATGTCCTGCAGTTTAGTGAGAGCTCTCCTGGGCTTATTGTAGCAGAAAGAAAGAGTGGAAGATTTCTTGTTCTATGTAGATTGCACTCATGGTGTCGCCTGGCCTGCGATCTGTAAAATGCTGACTGCATGCAGCTTATTTTAAAAACCACAAACAGCAGAAACTATCACAACATTGTAAATCAACTGTACTTCAATTTAAAAAGTGGAACATCTTCAGAAAAAAAAAAACCCTGCAAAGATGAGTCTGATTGTTGGACATTTTTATATTGTCGAGCTAAGTGTTTTATTTCTGCCTCTTAACTTTTATTTTAATACCCTGTTAAGTGTTATTTCTGTTCCCAAATTCAAGAAACTTAAACTTGTTCCAAGTTTCTTCATTTATCTAGAAGTTATTATGTGGAAGACAACATTATAAGGAAATGCCATATGAACATAACTCCGATTCAGAAGCAAACCTCCTGGGACAGTCAGGTCTCATCCTTCATCTCCAGAGTGGCACTGGACATGGTGGTTTGCTCCCTCCTCGAGATGTATTCTTTACTTCCCCTGGGACCCTGGCTTCCTGGGATCCTGCCTGCTCCTTGGTGGCCTCATCTTTATTGCTGAACACTCCCAGCCTTCATGGTGGAGCCCAATGCTCAGTCCCTATCTGCTCTTGGATGAGGGTGCTGTGCTTGTGGCATTGGAAGCCAAGGGGCTATTCATATCTTTTTTTTTCATTGAGGTGTAGGTAATTCACAATGTGGTGTTAGTTTCAGGTGTACAGCAAAGTGATTCAGATATATATATTCTTTTTAAGATTCTCTTCCATTATAAGTTATTATAAGATATTGCATATAGTTCCTTATGCCATATAGTAAGTCTTCATTGTTTATCTATTTTATGTATGTAGTGTATATCTGTTAATTCCAAACTCCTAATTTATCCCTCCCTCTGCACCTCATTTCCCCTTCGGAAATCCTAGTTTGTTTTCTGTGTCTGTGAGTCTATTTCTGTTTTGTAAATAAGTTCATTTGCATCATATTTTAGTTTCCATATATAAGTGATATCATATATTTGTCTTTCTCTGACTTATTTCACTCAGTATGATAATCAGTAGATCCATCCATGTTGCCACAAATGGCATTATTTCATTCTGTTTAATGACTGACTAGTATTCCACTGGAGAAGGAAATGGCAACCCACTCCAGTATTCTTGCCTGGAGAATCCCAGGGATGGAGGAGCCTGGTGGGCTGCCGTCTATGGGGTCGCACAGAGTTGGACATGACTGATGCAACTTAGCAGCAGCAGCAGCAGTATTCCATTGTATATATGTATCACATCTTTCTCCATTCCTCCATCAGTGAACATGTAGGTTGCTTCCATATCTTGTCTATTGTAAACAGTGCTGCAATGAACATTGAGGTGGATGTACCCTTTCAAACCATGTTTTTCTTCCAGATATATGCTCAGGAATGGGATTGTTGGATCATATGGTAACTGTTTTTAGTTTTTTAATAAACTTCCATACTGTTTCCCATTGGAGAAGGCAATGGCACCCCACTCCAGTACTCTTGTCTGGAAAATCCCATGGACGGAGGAGCCTGGTGGGCTGCAGTTCATGGGGTCGCTAGAAGTCAGACACGACTGAGCGACTTCACTTTCACTTTTCACTTTCATGCGTTGGAGAAGGAAATGGCAACCCACTACGGTGTTTGTGCCTGGAGAATCCCAGGGACGGGGGAGCCAGGTGGGCTGCTGTCTCTGGGGTCGCACAGGGTCAGACAAGACTGAAGCGATTTAGCAGCAGCAGCAGCAGCATACTGTTTCCCATAGTGGCTGCACCAATTTACATTCCCACCAACAGTGTGGGAGGGTTCCCTTTTCTCCACACCCTCTCCAGCATTTATTATTTGTAGACTTTTTGATGATGGCTGTTCTGACTGGTGTGAGGCAATACTTCATTATAGTTTTGATTTTCATTTCTCTAATTAGTGATGCTAAGTATCTTTTCATGTCTTGATCATTTTGATGTCTTCTTGGAGACATGTCTATCTAGGAGTTTTGCCCATTTTTGTTTGGGGTTTTTTTTATATATATATATATATTGAACTGTATGAACTATTTTTATATTTTGGAAATTAATCCCTGTTGGTGTCATGGTTTGGTTTGGAAATATTTTCTCCCATTCTTTAGGTTTTCTTTTTGTTTTATTTATCATTTCCTTTGCTGTGCAAAAGCTTTTAAGTTTAATTATGTTCCATTTGTTTATTTTTGCTTTACTGTAAGAGATAGATCCAAAAAAAATCTCTGCGATTTATGTCAGGGTATATTACCTATGTTTTCCTCTAGGAGTTTTATAGTCTCCAGCCTTACATTTAGATCTTTAATCCATTTAAGTTTATTTTTGCATATGGTGTTAGAGAGTGTTCTAATTTTATTTTTTACATGTAGCTGTCCAGTTTTCCCAGCCCCTCTTATTGAAGTTCAAACTTTCTTTTCTCCATTGTATTCGCTTGCCTCCTTTGTCATAGATTAATTGACCATAAGTGTGTAGGTTTATTTCTGGGCTCTCTATCCTGCTGCATTGATCTATGTGTCTGTTTTTGTGTGAGAGGCTTCTCATTTCTTAATTCTCTTGACCGTCTCCTGAAAGTCAAGGGCTTCTTGTTACATTCCCTCACTTCATTCTTTTGGCATCTCACTTCCTTCTGGTCCTTTCTGGTGAACCCTCTGCATATCTCCTAACTTTCCCACATTTCTCTTTAACTTCATTGCTTAAACTTCTTTTGCCTTGTTCTCAGCTGAGAGTCACATGAAAATCATCTGTGGGTCCTGGTGGTTCCATGACAGATTGAACATATGACTCAGTACATGCACTTCTGGGTATCTGCCTACTTCTACACTTTGTGTTCCAAGTGGCATTATTTATAGCATGGATTGGGAAGATCCTTTGGAGAAGGGAATGACAACCTACTCCAGTATTCTTGCCTGGAGTATTTGATGGACAGAAGAACCTGGCAGGCTACAGCCCCTGGGGTCGCAAAGAGTCAGATACCACTGAGCAACTAACACACACACACACACACACACACACAATAGAAACAACCCAAAAGCATAAAGTGATGACTAGACCAACAAAAGATAGTCTGTCTATACAGAGGATAGTGTTCAGGCTCAAAAAAAAGGAGTACATGGAATGAAGCACTGACATGTACAGTGTGAAAGAACCTTGAAAGCATTATGCCCACAGGAAAAAACAGCCATAAATGTTATATGATTCTATAATACTTGAAATGACCAGAACAGGCACATCTATAGAGAAAGAGAATGTGTAAGTGTTGTCTAGTCCTAGAGGCTGGGCTACATGAAGAATGACTGCTCAAGGAACCCAAGCTTCTTTTTGGGGTGGTAAGATGTTCTAAAATTGATTGTGGAGATAGTTGCACAAGTCTTTGAATGTATTGAACCATTGAATTGTACACATTAAAGGAATTACATGTGAACTGCATCGTATGTAAATTATATCTCAAGGGTTATTACAGGAAAGGAAAGAATCCTGTGGAGTTTTTAAAAATTGTGCCAGCAAAGACAGAAATATAGATCAATGGAATAAAATAGAAAGCCCAGAGATAAATCCACACACATATGGACACCTTATCTTTGACAAAGGAGGCAAGAATATACAATGGATTAAAGACAATCTCTTTAACAAGTGGTGCTGGGAAATCTGGTCAACCACTTGTAAAAGAATGAAACTAGACCACTTTCTAACACCATACACAAAAATAAACTCAAAATGGATTAAAGATCTAAATGTAAGACCAGAAACTATAAAACTCCTAGAGGAGAACGTAGGCAAAACACTCTCTGACATACATCACAACAGGATCCTGTATGACCCACCTCCCAGAATATTGGAAATAAAATCAAAAATAAACAAATGGGACCTAATTAACCTTAAAAGCTTCTGCACATCAAAGGAAACTATTAGCAAGGTGAAAAGACAGCCTTCAGAATGGGAGAAAATAATAGCAAATGAAGCAACTGACAAACAACTAATCTCAAAAATATACAAGCAACTCCTACAGCTCAACTCCAGAAAAATAAACGACCCAATCAAAAAATGGGCCAAAGAACTAAATAGACATTTCTCCAAAGAAGACATACAGATGGCTAACAAACACATGAAAAGATGCTCAACATCACTCATTATCAGAGAAATGCAAATCAAAACCACTATGAGGTACCATTTCACACCAGTCAGAATGGCTGTGATCCAAAAGTCTACAAATAATAAATGCTGGAGAGGGTGTGGAGATAAGGGAACCCTCTCACACTGTTGGTGGGAATGCAAACTAGTACAGCCACTATGGAGAACAGTGTGGAGATTCCTTAAAAAACTGGAAATAGAACTGCCTTATGATCCAGCAATCCCACTGCTGGGCATACACACTGAGGAAACCAGAAGGGAAAGAGACACGTGTACCCCAATGTTCATCGCAGCACTGTTTATAATAGCCAGGACATGGAAGCAACCTAGATGTCCATCAGCAGATGAATGGATAAGAAAGCTGTGGTACATATACACAATGGAGTATTACTCAGCCATTAAAAAGAATACATTTGAATCAGTTCTAATGAGGTGGATGAAACTGGAGCCTATTATACAGAGTGAAGTAAGCCAGAAGGGAAAACATCAATACAGTATACTAATGCATATATATGGAATTTAGAAAGATGGTAACAATAACCCAGTGTACGAGACAGCAAAAGAGACACTGATGTATAGAACAGTCTTATGGACTCTGTGGGAGAGGGAGAGGGTGGGAAGATTTGGGAGAATGACATTGAAACATGTAAAATATCATGTAAGAAACGAGTTGCCAGTCCAGGTTCGATGCACGATACTGGATGCTTGGGCCTAGTGCACTGGGACGACCCAGAGGGATGGTATGGGGAGGGAGGAGGGAGGAGGGTTCAGGATGGGGAACACATGTATACCTGTGGCGGATTCATTTTGATATTTGGCAAAACTAATACAATTATGTAAAGTTTAAAAATAAAATAAAATTAAAAAATAAATAAATAAAAATTGTGCCAGGGCCTAACTCACTTCCTCTCCCACATGCTGAATACTCCACCCATTTTGAGCTGCAGAAATAATTCTCAAGGGCAGTCACTGCCTATCACAGAGACCTGCCTCAGCCTCTGTCTCCTTGTACCATCTCTGGTGGGAGTACTCATTCCAGCCATGTCCCAGGGTTGTTATACAGTTGGAGTAGGTGCCTGGACAGTGGCTGTTATTCAGACATGCAGGTGTGTAGGCAGATCTGAGGTTGGGAGCAGCAGCCTTGTCTTTGCACCTGACTTCTGCCAGTGGCATTAGTCTTCTGGGGCTTCCAGAACTGGATGACTAAGACACACAAACTTAGTTATTCAGTTCTGGAGACTGGACATCTGAGATTAGTGGGGGCAAGGATGACTTTCCTGAGGCCTCTCCCTTGGGATGTAGGTGGCTGCCCTCCCACTGTGTTCTCATGTGGCCTTGGCTCTGTGTAAGTGCATCCCTGGTGTCTCTTCATGTATCAGATCAACAATGCCATTTGTTTTTACCTTGATTACTTCACCAAAGGTACTGTCTCCAAGGACAGTCATGTTGGGATTAGGACTTCAAGTTCATCAGTGGCCTCCAAGTCATCAAACTTTGGCTCCTCTATATAGGTGTCTTCACTTCCTGGCAGTGACCACTGATGGCTGTTTCCTGATTCTACTCCTGCCTGTCTGCATCAGCATTTCCATTCCCTTTTAGTCAATTTTTCCTATTTTTGTTTATTCACTTTATGAAGTACTTTTTTTTTTTACATTTTATTTGAAAAGAATAGGCAATTCCTAATGTAATTTGAATAAATGGAATTAGAAAATTTTTTGTGATTGGATAACCTGACAATGACTTTCTTATTTTAGTGAAAATTCAAAAATTTAATAAAGCCAAGCCACAGCCTGATGTACTTGAAGAAGAAAAAATCTATGCTTACTCCAACAATATTACCTCGGAGACTGGATTCAGGTATGTGCAGAGTGAAGGAGTAGAGAAAGAGAATTAAGTTTTTTCATCTAAAAATCTAGAGACCATTCTGATGCTTGGAGTTTAGGACTCTGCATGTGTTAGAATATGTTTACAACTGTGTTTGATTTGTTTCTTTCCTCTCAGCTGTGGTGAAACTACATCTAAAGAAAGAATCTCATTTGAGGATATTGCTTTGGCTTATGATGTCTAAGAAAAATAACAAATGTAATATGTTTTACTGAAAAGTAGTAGGGCTCCGTTAGCACAGAGACTGTTGGTGAACATGTGTAACCATGGCCACCTTGGTTCTATGCAGGCCTCTCTCGAGCCTGGAGGAACTTGTGGAGAAGCAGGGAGACATCATAGTGTACTTGAAGCGGCACAACGCACTCCTCAGTCAGCGGCTGCTGGCCTTCTCGTCCTCTGACCTCGGCTCACAGCCAAGTGGGATTTGACAGCAATTCCAGAGGAACCAGAGTCACTTAAGACTGATCAACTCCCTGACAAGGTGTCACAGGAGATTGCAGCTTTGCCAAGTAACATTCTACAGTTTCTGTTGGAAACCTGAATCTGATTCTCACCTGTGTGACTGTTTAATAAGTAGGACTCATGGATCATTTGAAAGGCACTTTGAAGAGCCTTGATAACTCATGGAAAATATATCTTTTGCACATTTTGAAATTATTTAACCACTTGGTTTATCCTAGGTCAAAGTGTAGTTTAAACATCTCCTTGGCCAACACTTCTTCCATACTCTTTGAAACCTGGTGATAATTTGTCTTTTTGTAAAGAAAGTCTGACATGACAACCTACTTAAAATGGGGTTTTGATCAAATGAGTTTTTCCCACTTTTATACAGGTGAGAGAAGTCATCATTTCTTATGGTTACTGGTTTTTTCCATGGAGCCTGTGTATTTTATATGCTTCTGTGGTATTGGATATCCTTGGCCCTTATAGTTTTTATAAAGAATTTTCCACTAGGTTATTTACCTTCCAAACCTTACAGTTTTCCTTCCTCCAGAAGTAAGATTTGAAGTTTACTTGGACCGGTGTTAGGCCAAGCACTGCTGCGTGTGGCAGCAGCAGGGCCTGCGATTGGCAGCAGCTGAAATGGAGAAGACTTTAGGCTTTCTCTTTCTTTACTTTGACCCTTCTTCGAGAGATTGCTGTTTCAATATTGACCAATTGTCATTGAATCAATAAGTTCACTGATTTAAAAGGAGTCTTCTGTGGCTTTAAGTTTGTCTGAAAGAAAAAAAGAACTTTTTTTTAGTCTTGGATTATACTTAAAAATTATGATGGGAAAAAATGTATCAACTGTTTATATACAGATATTAAACATATCTAATTCTTCAGATAAAATGAAGCATTTTTATGTGTAAATGGCATTTTTTTTGCTCCATTTTTCCTACTTTGCCTTTTTCATTTGTCAGTTTGCTTTTGGCACCTTTCCATGCTGCCTCAGCAAACCTCTTGGTTGAATGGTTAACATGAGAGAGGAGATATTTGTCATTAGTATGCTGCTAAAAATCTTTTTTGTATTTAGCTGAATAATGAATATTTGATTTAAAAATCTTTGAGCTAATACATAACTGTTTGACAAGGAATGTCTTCGGTGGATCATACCATACTTATGAAACGGCAAATGTCTGTTTCCTTCAGATACAGCGCTTTCAGAGCACTCTCAGGATTTTCTGCTGAGGACAGGTGATTGATTGCGTGTCACCTGCAGTCAACCCCATTGAGTCCCCCAAAATGACAGCATTCACAAACTAAAGCCAAAATTGTATTTTTAAAGTTAAAATTGTATCCAGGTTTCCTGATTTTCTCTTCTTCCCTTTTTCTCTTTTTCCCTTCCTTTTAGTATGTCTCAAAGCCATTGTGTTCTGTGGAAATTTGTCTCTGGGCCCTGGAGAGCTTTTGCCTTTAGCTGTTTTCCTTAAGGAAAGCACTGGTGGTAGGTGATTAATGCTCATTTATTTTTAAAATTCAATTTGTATCTGTCATCAGTTTCTAAGGTTATGAGATGAACTTTGGTTTACAGAGAAAAGTATAGTTTAAAAGTTAGAACTCAAGTTCTGATGGGATATCTGTATAATCACCAACATGCTTTTCTAAACAGAATGCTGAACATTTCAAACAATAAAAGAAATTTTAAAAAGAATGAACAAAACAGTTTAAATATTAATCATTCTATGCACCAGGGACACTGTGCTAGCACCATGGATACAAAAATTAGTGAGACAGTCCTAGTTTAAAACTTACACTCTAAGAAGAGGACTAGGATTTCCAGGTTCTGTGCTATGTGAGATGATGGCAGAAGCCCCAAGATACCATAGGGGCTCCAAGTCAGAGGGTTCTCTGGCAGGGAGTGGGGAGGACAAAGCTTTAGGAATTCCAGGGAAATTCATGAGCAAACAAGAAGTACGACAGCTACTGATGACCATACGTGCTGTGTATAACTTGAGCCCAAAGTGTGAGGCAGGACTGGGAGGAGGAATAACCGAGATTCTGGCGATCCTGACCCTGTAGGCCAAGGGGCCTGCACTGGAATGGGTCCCACTGAAGAGTTCTAAGCAAGGAAGTGGCACTTGGTTTTAGTTTCAGGAGGATCAGACTGTCAGGGTGGAATGGGAAAATGGGTGGCAGAGTACATGGTGCTGAATGAACAAAGGCAGGTGGAGTAACATTTTATCATGTTTATATCTGTGAGTATTCCTATATTGTTAATTTGAAAATTGTATTTCAGATGACAGTAGCATCATGACTTACTGCATTTCTTTGAATATTAATGAGGCTGACTTTTTTTTTTTCATTCTTTGTCCTTTTACAAATCTTTTGTGATGTACATGTATAAGTCTTTTGCTTATTATTCTCCTAGGATATTCTTTTTCATAACAAACACTATCTTCCTTTCTATATCAGGATAGTCTTCAGTTTATATTTGTTGGGAATATTTTCTACTTTGTTTGGGGTACTTTTGCCATGTACTCTTCAACCACAGGCTGGATTCTGTCCCTGCAGCCTTGGTGGGACTGACACAAATAGACCCCTAAAGTATATTGGGTGAAAGCTAGGAGTATCTTGAGGGAATTTTAATATACTCAGACTTGGGAATTCCCTGGAGGTCCAATGATTAGGGCTCTGTGCTTTCACTACTGAGGGCCCAGGTTTAATCCCTGATCAGGGAATGAAGATCCCACAAGCTGCACAGCAAGGCCAAATATATATGTATACACACACACAGAGGCTTCTGCTGGAGGCCTTTGTCTTCATCCAGAGATTCAAACAGAGGTCTTATATGAATTGAGTTAATTCTTTTTCCTTTATTCTCTAAGACAGGGTTCTCCATCCTTGGTGCTATGGACATTTTAAGTTGTATAATCTTTGTTTCAGGGACTGTTTTGTGCACATAGGATGTTTAGCAGTATGACTACTGGGATGCCTGTAGCAACCTCTAGTTGTGACAACCAAAAATGTCTCCATGTAACAGCAGGATGAGCACAGCCCTTAGCAGGCGGCCATTGCTGTGCCTTATTATTCCATACCCTGTTACAAGGCAACAGATCTCGCTCAGCTGTTGGTTGCTACCTCAGTAGGCCCTGCCCACAAACAAGCATCAATGAGGGGCTGTTAGTTGCCCTGCCCAGCTACTGGTCAGCACCACAGTGGGCCCTGTCCACAAGGAACTGTCAATAAGGGACCTTAGGGAAGTGATTCAGCCAGGGTCAGTGGTGTGGTGGTCATAAGGTGGAGAGTGAGGTAAGAGGCAGATTCAGGCCTTTTCCTGGAGGCCTTCCAGCTTACTCAGCCTTGGGCCAATGGGTGAGCTGGCGGGCCCAGGGACCAGGCTGGACACTCTGTCCTGCAGGGCTCCAGAGCCCTCACTCAGCCCCTCCACGCTGAGGCCCAGGCCTTGAGGCAGCAGTGAACCCGTCTGTGACCTAATAGCAGTGTCTGTTTGTCTGGGTCACAGTCTGTGAGACCTGGTCTCACCTACTTGGGCAGCCTGAGGAGACTGAGGGCCAGTTGGGTTGGATGCCCGGCTCCCTCAGGGGTGACAGGTGGGCAGAGTGTGGGGAACCTGGCCCTGAGGAGCTGTAGCTGAGCTTTGCCTCCTCTTAGCCAGGACTGGGACCTGGAGGGTGAAAGTTGTACCTTGGGACTTTGCCCTTTCTTGTCAGGACAGAGTAACATTGTTCTGTTAATAATAAATGAATAACATTCATTTGGTAGAGATAAACAGGAAAATCGTTACCGAACCATGACCTGACCACAAAGATTCTGACACCAAGAAGTTTGCAACAACTCACCACAACATTCCCTCACCTTTTGCTTTTAAAGGGGCTTTCTAAAAGCTTTCAGTAATTTTGGGATTCTTAGGACATGAGCCACCAATTTCCCTCTATGAATGTGTGATAAACCTTTCTCTGTTCCAAACTCTAATGTTTTAGTATTGATGGGTCTTACTGTGTATTGGGCACATGGACTTGTGATTCTGTAATGTATGTACACAGGCATTTCATTTCATTTCATACTTACATTCTGTGGGAGCTGATGCGCACCAGGATGTGTTATAGGTGTTCGCAACAGGGGTCAGTCAGACAGAGATGGTTTCTGTTGTCATGGAACCTACATTCTGGGGTGGGGTTGGGAGGAGTAAGATAGAGGGAGGGCAAAAGTGAATGCATAGACAAACAAGCCAGTATCTGGTTTGAGGAATACAATTCTTTTTCTGTAAATCAGGCCTCATGGAGATTTTAATGTTAGTATGACTTATGGAAAGAATTTAGCTTCAGTATCCTATAAACATTCAGAAAACTGAATGGCAGAGAAAATGAACTTTATGTCTGCTTCATACTTTTTACAGAAGACACCAGTATTTAGTGGTCTTACAGCCTGATCTGAAATGCTCTTGTGAGCCTTGAATACAAAACTCCCATCTGGCAGCCTCTTGAATTCTTGAGGAAACAAACCTCAAATATACGACAACCACAAATCACAAAAATCTCAAGACATTTCCTAGGTTTCCTAAAGAAGACTATAGTAAACATGTCTCTAAATTGTCCCCTCCCATTCTTTCTGTTCTGACCCAGCTTTTTTACCCAGCTACTCTACTGGAACTTCTTATCAAGACAAAAGGTAGGATATTTCTTACCTGGGACTGAGTATACCTCCTCGGCCTGCCTGCCGTGGTCCTCTCAGTTCCCCACTCTCTCCTCACTTGATTTTCTTTACTCTGGCTTCCAGGACACTGCAACCTCCTAATTTTCCTTTTCACTGGTCTCCTGTCCTATCTCCTTTGCAGGCTACTTTTCTTGATGTTAGTGTCTCCTGGTCCTCTTTCGTCTCCATCAGTTCTTGTTCTTGCTGACTTCATGGCTATAGCAAAGTGTACAAGCTGGCCACTTCCAGATGTGTCCTCCCTGACCTCCAGATGCATATACCCAGCTGTTCCTCTAGATCCTGACTGCAATGCCTGAAAGGCATTTTGCAAAACTAAGCCTTCCAACACAGCCTTCTTTATCTCCACCAGGGTAGCTCCTCTTCCTCTCACATGCACACAGAATCTATCAGCAAACCTTGCTGGCTTTTCCTTTAAAATAGAGCCAGAATCCATCACCTTCACATGGATTGTTGAAATAGTCTCTTTACATGGTGTTTCAGCTTCTAACCAATGCTGTTCCCCCACCCCAAACATCAACGTTTAGTGTAAGAGCCAAAGAGGTCATGCTAAAGTACACATATACCATGCAACTCTGATGTTTCCCTGCTGCTTAGTTGCTTCATTCCTGTCTGACTTTTTGTGACCCTATCGACTGTAGCCTGCAAGGCTCCTCTGTCCAGGGGATTCTCCAGGCAAGAATACTAGAGTGGGTTGCCATGCCCTTCTCCAGGGATCTTCCTGACCCACAGATCCAACCCAGGTATCCTGCATTGCAGGCCGATTCTTTACTGCTGAACCACCAGGGGAGTCCTAAATGTTCAATAAAAATCCAAGTCCCTGGCAGTGACATCCAGGGCTCTAGAAAATCAGCTCCCACCCACCTCAGCTTTTCCTTCACTTTCTCTGCTCTGGTCATGTTGTTTCTGGACTGTGAGACACATCCCCAACTAAGGACTTTGCACCCCAGTTCCCTCTGTCTGGAAAGATCAACTCCTATGGAACTTTACCTCCTTCAAGTCTGTGTTCACATGTCTCTTGTTTATTGAGGCCTCCCGCTCACACTCAGCCCATCTCCCTTATGTTGTAGGGGTTCCAAATATATGTCTCCTCGAAATTGTCAGTTTGGCATATTGGTTATTTTAAACTAAAGTTATTGAGAAACAACCACTTACAAAAAAGTAAACTCTTGGGACTGACCAGGTGGTCAGTTGAGTAGTTTATACTCTGCCTTCCACTACAGGGGGCATGGGTTTGAACCCTGGTTGGGGAACTAAGATCCCACATGCCGCATGGCCCAGCAAAAAAAGAACCCCTGCAGAAAAGAACCCACAAGAGAACCCACCACTCATAAAAGAGTCACTTAAAAAAAAAAAGAAATAAGCTCTTATTCTCCTTTGTCCCTGTGAAAGCAGGAGATAAAACTGCCATGTGAAAGGTACCATCCCCTCAGCAGTGAAACAGTAGGATCCTGTATGGCCCTCCTGGATTCAAAAGACCCACTGTGTCCCCTGTTTCTTGTTTGTATAGAAAAAAAGGCTTTAGTCTCCTAGGCCTTCCCTGAGTTCCAAAGAGCAGGCACAAGAAGTTACTATTAGTGGAGAGAGGGAATACAGACACGAAAAGCAGTCAAGAAACAATCATCATCATCAGTGTTAGTCACTCAGTCGTGTCCGACTCTGTGACCCATGCATTGTAGCCCAACAGCTTCCTCTGTCCATGGGATTTCCCAGGCAGTACTGGAGAGGGTTGCCATTTCCTTCTCCAGAGGATCTTCCTGACCCAGGGATCAAACCAGGGTCTCCTGCATTGCAGGCAGATTATTGGCTGTTTGAGCCACCAGGGAAGCCCCAAGAAATAATAGTGCATAGATAAAAAGAGTCCTGGTTCCTCCCCAAGTGACATACATAGCAATCTGATGCATATCTTTGAGTTTTTGTTTAGGAACTAAGACCGCACCCACATGTAGAATGATAACTACAAGCTAAGGATGAGTATGTAGCCCAAGGCTGGTTGGAAAAAGAAGGCTGATAATTAAGAGTCTTGAAACCACCTGGTTACCTGACTACTAAACAATCAGAAGAAAGCCATGTACCCTGCAACCCTCATCCCAATTGTTGCCTTTAAACACCCTTCCCTGAAAGCCATCTGGAGGTCTTTTGAGCATGAGCTGCCCATTCTTCTTACTTGGACCTGAAATAAATGCTATACTTTCTTCACTACAACCTGGTGTCATTAGATTGGCTTTGCAGCATGGTGGGCAAGCAAACCCAGGATTGATCTGGTAACACCAGGAGAGCAGAAGTCATATTTATCACCAGATGGAATTTAGACCCAAGAAGGCTCTAAATAAACAAACCTTGTTTAGGGGAAGAAAAAATAATTTTCCCTCTGCCCTATTAGGTTCTTTCCTGGGAACCCACTGTAATAAAAGATAGTAAACAGGAGACCAAAATAACCCAAACTTTATCAGCATGTATACCTTCTGTGTACATGGGAGATACTCAGGAATACTGAATAATATCCCAAAACAGCCCAAGAGTGACACAGAGTGAAAGTCACTCAGTCATGTCCGACTCTTTGCAACCCCATGGACTCCATGAAATTCTCCAGGCCAGAATACTGGCGTGGGTAGCCTCTCCCTTCTCCAGGGGATCTTCCCAATCCAGAGATCGAACCCAGGTCTCCGCATGCAGACAGATGCTTTACCAGCTGAGCCACAAGGGAAGCCCCAAGCCACCACCTTAAATACCTCTAGCAAAGGACCAAAGAACATGTTGAAGGGTGAGGAAGCCAGTTATTGGAGGCTACAGGAAAGGCACAGTTAATGAGAGTATGATTGTTATGTAGATTTAGGTCTTTGCGTTCTCCATTGGTCAGATTATAAGATGTAGAACTATCTGCCTCATCCTGGCACAGAGACGGAGATACCCTTACAAATAGAGATTTTATTTATAAATGTAAATGTTTCTTTAAAAAGAGTAGCTAACTGCTTGGTCACTTCTTTACAAGTCATGTTTTTATGGGGCTCCCATGTGTACAAAATTAAATTTTTTTCTCCTGTTCATCTAATGGCTTTATAGCCATTATATTATTAAACCAGTCAAAGAAACAAAGAGGGAAGGAGAGAAGATTTTTCTTCCCCTACATCTTGTTTGTTTTTCTCCCATTGCACTTCCCACCTTCCATATTATGTAATTTACTTGCTTATTTTTCTCTCCCCTGACTGGAATGTAACATATTAATTTAACATGTAACAAAGATTTAAAAGTAAAAAAAAAAAACAACCATTTTGCTACATTATTCACAAATGCACAAAGACATGTAAAATCATGGCAGTAATGGTTATAAGAGTGAAAAATTTCACAATACACTGAAATAGTTTCAGGGGATTAAGTATATATATACACATAATGTTATATATGTATATATATATACACACATATACATATATATATGTACACATATACACTGATATAGAAGATGTCTGGTGCCATATATAAAATTTAGAATATGTGGGGAAAATATTTACAATGTAAGAGTCAAATATGCTCATTTAACATTTTCATTTTGAAAAGAATGCAACAGAAAACAGACAAGGGTAGTAGAAAACATCAGATGTTCCCATTAACATTAGAATTAAGACAAAAATGTCCACACATTATCATTCTGGAGGTTCCAGCAAAATATTCAGATGAAAAAAAGTATATGGGTCTTTATAGATGGAAAAAATAATGAAAATTACCATTACTTCCAGATTATATGATTCAGTTCAGTTCAATTGCTCAGTCGTGTCTGACTCTTTGCGACCGCATCAACTGCAGCATGCCAGTCTTTCCTGTCCATCACAAACTCCTGGATCTTGCTCAAATTCATGTCCATTGAGTCGGTGATGCCATCCAACCACCTCATCCTCCGTTGTCCCCTTTTCTTCTGCCTTCAATCTTTCGAAGTGTCACAGTCTTTTCCAATGAGTCAGTTCCTCACATCAGATGGCCAAAGTATTGGAGTTTCAGCTTCAGCATCAGTTCTTCCAATGAATATTCAGGACTGATTTCCTTTAGGATGGACTGGTTTTATCTCCTTGTAGTCCAAGGGACTCTCAAGAGCCTTCTCAAACACCACAGTTCAAAAGCATCAATTCTTTGGTGCTCAGTTTTATTTATGGTTCAATTCTCACATCCATGCATGACTACTGGAAAAACCATAGCTTTGACTAGATGGATCTTCATTAGCAAAGTAATGTCTCTGCTTCTTAATATGCTGTCTAGGTTGGTCATAGCTTTTCTTCCGAGGAGCAAGCATCTTTTGCTTGTATGGCTGCAGTCACCATCTGCAGTGATTTTGGAGCCCCCCCAAATAAAGTCTCTCACTGTTTCCACTGTTTCCCCATCTATTTGCCATGAAATGATGGGACTGGACACCATGATCTTAGTTTTTTGAATGTTGAGTTTTAATTTTTTCACTCTCCTCTTTCATCTTCATCAAGAGGCTCTTTAGTTCCTCTTCACTTTCTACCATAAGGGTGGTGTCATCTGCATATCTAAGGTTGTTGATATTTCTCCCTGCAGTCTTGAATCTAGCTTGCACTTCATCCAGTCTGGCATTTTGCATGATGTACTCTGAATGTAAGTTAAATAAGCAAGATTGCCGGGGTCCAGCCCTGGCTGATCCAGGGAATTTGAAGCAGGGACAGCGTTGGTGAGGATCGGGATACAATAGCTTCAATTAGATATTAATTAGAGATGTAAAAAGTAATAGAATGAGGATAGCTCAGTAGGAAAATTCAGTGGAGAAAAGAGGCTGAGTAGCTTGGTTTATGCGGGAGACCAATAAAACTTCAAGACAAGAAGCTTGCACCACTTACATAGGCCGCAGGCGTCCTTCCGTTCTTCCAAAGGAGAGGAGACACTGAGGCCTCCCCGGTCGGATCTTAGAAGCCCAGGCATAAGTAGTAAGCATGGTGGGTTCCACGCTCCAGATGGAGACTCAGCCAGAGTGACAGAGAGAGAGCAACATGGGGAGACCAGTCTTTTGAGAAACTGATCCCAATTCTTTATTTTCCATGATCTACTTTTATACACTGAGATGTTATACAAAAGTCACGTGGGGTCAGCAGTCCTGACTTTTATCAAAGTCAGGTGCTTCATACAAATGTATACAGAGGTCTTAGGGGTGTTACATCATCTTCTGGCCAGGGGGCCTGCTGACAATTTATGACCCTCTCCTTGTGACAGCAGTCAGTCAACCAGGACACTTATTTCTCCAGGGGTGATTATTCTTAAAACAGATGCCACCTAAATAAAGTTACATTCCTATAGGGTGAGGGTGTAGTGGGTTTTAGTTAAGGAAAGAATTTACTTAGCCTAAGATCTAACATGATTAATATCAAAGGTTAATACTTATTTCTTCTATATATTCATTAATGTGTGTAAGGGCAGGGGATGTGGAGACTTAGCAACAAACATTGGCTCAACAAATGAAAAACCCTTCACCAATACAATTTCTAATCAGCCCATCATACTTATACTAATAGTTTTCTAACTTTTCTAAGGAACCTGTTTTTAGAAGGTTTAAAGCATCTTGTGCCTCTCATGGTTGGGAGGCTGTGAGCAATCACATGTGGCTGGACAAGCCTGTCAGGCAGGCTAGAGAACCTTCAGAGGAATTTGTAGGTTAAAACACTGTTGTCATGCCCAGGAGTTTTTATTAACTGGAGCTCTAGGTTAACTCCTTCTCCGAAAGAGGTGGTGGGGGACAGCCCCCCGTAAAGTCAGAGGTGTAGGTGGGAACACAAAGTAGTAAAGCAGGCAGGCTCTGGTTATGGGGGTAGATGCTCGAGGATTTCCAGGGGGACCCCTGAGGCTTGATCCCGCCTTTGCGTATGTCGAGCCTCCTTCCTCATGACCTTTGCCACGGGCCGAGTGCCTCACTCTGGCCCCCAACACAAGATGACAATATACAGTGCTGATGTACTCCTTTCCCAAATTGGAACCAGTCCATTGTCCCATGTCCAGTTCTAACTATTGCTTCTTGACCAGCATATAGATTTCTCAGGAGGCAGGTTAGGTGGTCTTGTATTCCCATCTCTTTACGAATTTTCCACAGTTTGTTGTGATCCACACAGTCAAAGGCTTTGGCCTAGTCAATGAAGCAGAAGTAGATGGTTTTCTGGAACTCTCTTGCTTTTTCTATGATCCAGTGGATGTTGGCAATTTGATCTCTGGTTCCACTGTCTTTTCTTAATCCAGCTTGAACATCTGGAAGTTCTTGGTTCACGCACTGTTGAAACCTAACTTGGAGAATTTTGAGCATTACTTTGCTGGCGTTTTAGATGCGTGCAATTGTGCAGTAGTTTGAACATTCTTTGGCATTGCCTTTCTTTGGTTTTGGAGTGAAAACTGACCTTTTTTAGTTCTGTGGCCACTGCTGAGTTTTCCAAATTTGCTGGCATATTGAGTGCTTACTCCTTGGAAGGAAGTTATGACCAACCTAGATAGTATATTCAAAAGCAGAGACATTACTTTGCCAACAAAGTTTCGTCTAGTCAAGGCTATGGTTTTTCCAGTGGTCATGTATGGATGTGAGAGTTGGACTGTGAAGAAGGCTGAGTGCCGAAGAATTGATGCTTTTAACTGGGGTGTTGGAGAAGACTCTTGAGAGTCCCTTGGACTGCAAGGAGATCCAACCAGTCCATTCTGAAGGAGATCAGCCCTGGGATTTCTTTGGAAGGAATGATGCTAAAGCTGAAACTCCAGTACTTTGGCCACCTCATGCAAAGAGTTGACTCACTGGAAAAGACTCTGATGCTGGGAGGGATTGGGGGCAGGAGGAGAAGGGGACGACAGAGGATGAGATGGCTGGATGGCATCACTGACTCGATGGATGTGAGTCTCAGTGAACTCTGGGAGTTGGTGATGGACAGGGAGGCCTGGCGTGCTGCGATTCATGTGGTCGCAAAGAGTTGGACACGACTGAGCGACTGATCTGATCTTAGTGCAGCAGTTTAACATCATCTTTTAGGATTGAATAATAGGATTGAATACCAGGAAAACTCCAAAAATCCTACTAGAAAAACTGTTATTAAAAAATATAGATAAAAATAAATTAAGGAAGGACATTATCACAGGACCATAATAGGTACTTGGTTCATGCATCTTGCCTAGTTCACACCCTCTCTTTGAATGGTTGTCTTTTTTCCCCCATAATAATTTCTAATCAATATTCACTTTGATGAGACAGAAAAGAATTACCATGGCTGGACAACCACAAAAATAATTTTATGATGTTTTTGCCACCTGTGAGTATATAAATATGCTTTTGGAATTCCTGGAAAACAATAGAAATAGGAGCATGCAGTAAGATGGCTGGAAACTTAATACATAAAAATTCATTGCTTTATACAGATAAGTACCAGTTAGAACATATAATTCAAGAACAGGCCTCATCTGTAATAACAATGAAAAAAGATTAAATAATCCAAATCCTTTTGAAGAAAACTTAAGAACATTACTAAAAGTTACAAAAGAAGACTTGAAAAGGCATGGCATGTCCTCAGAGTCTTGACACCATAAACGTGTCTACTTTTGTCCAGGCAATCTATGAGAGGACTAATGCTATAGAAAACTGGACTCATTATTATAATAACAGCAACAGTTAAATATTTTCCATTAACAATCAGATCAAAGAAAGGGAATAGGAAATAAAGAAATAGCCCAAAGTGTGTATGGGAATTTAGTATATAAAGAAAAGAAAAGTGAAAGTGAAGTCACTCAGTCGTGTCCGACTCTTTGCGACCCCATGGACTATAGACTACTAGGCTCCTCTGTCCAAGGGATTTTCCAGGCAATAGTCCTGGAGTGGATTGCCATTTCCTTCTCCAGGGGATCTTCCCAACCCAGGGATCGAACCCGGGTGTCCCTCATTGTAGACAGACGCTTTACTGTCTAAGCCACCAGGGAAGTCCTTTAGTATATAAAAGTGACACTTAAAATCACCACAGAAAAGTTAGCTCAATCACTAAATGATATTAAAACCACTGGGTAAGGCACCAAAGAAAAAGCTTAGGTTATTATCTCTATCTTAAAATTCATAGCTTCTAAATCCAGCTAATTCAAAGATTAATGTTTTAAAATGAAACTATTAAAATATTAGAAATAAACAATGGTTGTATTTTTACAATCATTTCAGAGAGGTGAAGTCTAAGACTTTTAGGATTGGCATAGAAGCCATAAGTGAAAAGCCTGATATATTTAACTGCATAGAAATTAAAATTTCCCCTTGGGAAAAAACTGTTGTAAAGCAATCATGACAAAAGATTTAGGACAAATAAGAAACTGGGTAAAAATTATCTACAATTAAAGTCACAGGCTAAGAATTTGAGTTGTTATTAAGGAGTATATATTTGGCACAGAACATCTGACAGCTCACTGTGAACGAAGCTGGATTTGTGACCTCTGAAGACTTTGCCTTGGGACCAGGAGCCAGTCTTGATCACTCAAGAGCTTTTGTGTAGCAGAGTTTTATTAAAGTATAAAAAGGGACAGAGAAAGCTTCTGACACAGATATCAGAAGGGGGACAGAGGGTGCTTTTATACTTTTATATACTTTTCATATGCATTTTAATTAGTTATTACAATAAATCAAAAAACTGTCTGAAAGGTCTTACTAGACCCACTCCCACAATTTACATTTTAGAATGACAGGATTAGAACTAGCAATAGAAAGATCTTACCAGACCCACTCCCATAATATACATTTTAAGATAACAGGATTAGTTAGAAGGTTCTCAAGAAGGAAAAGCATATCATTAAGCAGGATACATTGTTGTTATATAATCCTTCAGTTCAGTTCAGTCGCTCAGTTGTGTCCATGTCCCACGCTTTGCAACCCCATGAATTGCAGCACGCCAGGCCTCCCTGTCTATCACCAACTCCCAGAGTCGACTCAAACTCATGTCCATCGAGTTGGTGATGCCATCCAACCATCTCATCCTCTTAGGTCCCCTTCTCCTCCTGCCCCCAATCCCTCCCAGCATCAGAGTTTTTTCCAATGAGTCAACTCTTCGCATGATGTGGCCAAAGTATAGGAGTTTCAGCTTTGGTATCAGTCCTTCCAATGAACACCCAGAACTGATCTCCTTTAGAATAGACTGGTTGGACCTCCTTGCAGTCCAAGGGACTCTCAAGAGTCTTCTCCAACACCCCAGTTCAAAAGCATCAATTCTTTGGCCTTCAGCTATCTTCACAGTCCAACTCTCACATCCATACATGACCACTGGAAAAACCATAGCCTTGACTAGACGGACCTTTGTTGGCAAAGTAATGTCTCTGATTTTGAATATGCTATCCAAGTTGGTCATAACCTTCCTTTCAAGGAGTAAGCGTCTTTTAATTTCATGGCTGCAGTCACCATCTGCAGTGATTTTGGAGCCCAAAAAAATAGTCTGACACTGTTTCCAGTGTTTCTTCATCTATTTCCCATGAAGTGATGGGACCAGATGCCATGATCTTCGTTTTCTGAATGTTGAGCTTTAAGCCAACATTTTCACTCTCTTCTTTCACGTTCATCAAGAGGCTTTTTAGTTCCTCTTCACTTTCTGCCATAAGGGTGACGTTATCTGCATATCTGAGGTTATTGGTATTTCTCCTGGCAATCTTAATTCCAGCTTGTGCTTCTTCCAGTCCAGAGTTTCTCATGATGTACTCTGCATATAAGTTAATATAATATAATATAATATAATATAATATAATATAATCCTTAGTGCAGAGTTTAAGCTGAGTTGTTTTGTTGTGTAATCATCAGCTCTGGGCTTAGAGAAAGAAAAAAAAAATGTTTTATGTGACTAAGACTAAGGAATGTAGAAACAGTTTGTCCTTTTCTCCTCTTTGAGAGCCCCAGACCCCTCTTTCCTCCTTGGGGACCCCAGACTTCTTATCAACCTACCTAGAAATTGACCCTCTCACGTCTAAAACCCTTGAAATTTCCTATGTGACAAGACCAATGGGAACATCTTGTTATAATATTTGGTCTGTTGTCATCATTTCTTGAATAGATCCAAAGGTATTGAAGTGGAAGGATAACAACCCCTTTCAACTGCAGTTGAGCTGATGTTCCAAAGGTGACTCTTGGAAAGACCCTAAGGATTGGGTTTTGATGCTTCAGAAAGCAACCAAGTGATCAGAGGACTGGAACTTACAGTCCCTTCTTTACTAGCCTTCAGGGAGACAGAGAGGATTGTGGTTGACTCAGTCACCAGTCGGAGAAGGCAATGGCACCCCACTCCAGTACTCTTGCCTGGAAAATCCCATGGACAGAGGAGCCTAGTAGGCTCCAGTCCATGGGGTTGCTAAGAGTCGGACATGACTGAGCGACTTCACTTTCACTTTTCACTTTCATGCATTGGAGAAGGAAATGGCAACCCATTCCAGTGTTCTTGCCTGGAGAATCCCAGGGACGGGGGACCCTGATGGGCTGCATCTATGGGGTCGCACAGAGTTGGACATGACCGAATTGACTTAGCAGCAGTAGCAGCAGCAGTCACCAGTGGCCAATGATTTACTCATTTGTGCCTCCATAAAACCTCAAAAGATGGAGCCCAGGTGTTTCTGGGGAGCACATGGAGGTTGGAGGGGGTGCTGTGCCCAGAAATGGGTAGAAGGGAGCTCTGTGCCCCTTTCCACGCATCATGCCTATGCATTCTTTCCATCTGTCTGTTCCCAAGTTATTCCTATTAGAGTAAACTGGAAATGTATTAATAGTAAATAAAGTGTTTTCCTGTGCTCTATGAACTGCTCTAGGAAATTAAAGGAAACTAAAGAGTGTGTTTTGGGAAGCACAAGTGTCAACCTAGACTTGTGATGGTTCCCCAAGTGTGTCGGAATGGGATTGGGGGCAGCAGCTTTGTGCGATTGAAACCCTAAACCTGTGGGAGCTGATGTTATATCTCCAGGTAAGTGGTTTCAGAATCACAAATTGTGGGATTCCCAGCTGACATCGCAGAATTGTTTGATGTGTAAGAGGAGAGAAGACATATGGGGTTGGGGCGGGGTGGATAATTTCCCTTACACAAACTAAGAGCATAATTCTCTAACAGAAAAAGAATGACTGCCACAGAAAGGTGAAAGGTTGTTGCTGAATGAAAAGACGCCAGAATTCTTGGCCTCTGGAGGAGAAGAATTCAATCCGGGGCCAGAGACGAGGCTTGATCGCTCAGAACTTTTGTGTAATAAAGTTATATTAAAATATAAAGGAGATAGAGAAAGCTTCTGACATAGGCATCAGAAGGGGGAGAAAGAGTACCCTTCTGCTAGTCTTCAGCTGAATGTTGTATAGTCACTAGCAGTCTGTTAATGAAAGAAAGGAATGTCTTAAAACTCAGGATGGCACCATCTATAAGATGCATTCTGGGAAAATCTTGGCAGCAGATGATTCATCCCGGGCCATAAAACAATTGACTTGAATCTTGTAGAAGGGCAGATTATCATACAATTAGTTTCGTTTACATAGATTAGGGAAACAATATCTGAGTATAACATACTGGTTTGTCAAGTAGGTTCTGAGCCATTAGGCGGAACCGATTTGAAGACAGAGTTTGGGGTAAATGCATAGTACATTAACACAGCTTAAGACAAACATTTCCATAAGAAAAATGCATAGGTTAACTCAAGGTTTGAGAATAGTTAACTTCAGGTGAAACCAGGTGTCATTATGGCAACACAGTATTTTAAGAGAAACCTCCTTTTAAATTTGTATAGAGAAGGAAAAAATATCGCTAGTTTGTTTCTTCCTGCCGCTTAAGAGAGATTAAAAATGTCTGACACTTGCAGCCTATTTCCTCCATTTGGAGACCCCTGGCCTTCCTGCCTATTATCCTCTTATTACCCCCTTTTCTTTTAAGAGAATATGTTGCCTAGGGAAAAGGGGCATCGTTCTCGTTCCATAACTGCTTCCGAGCTGACAAGGGGCATTGTCCCTAAATTGGTGAGGCAACATATTCTCCTAACCCTTATAGGAGGATTTCTGATCCAGGGGCCCCAAATAGTAGTTGGAAGAAGCTGCAGCAGTAGCAGGGGTTTGAGTAACGATTTGTAACTTAAAAGTTTTTATGCAACTAGAAACAAATCCAGTTACACAGTTACAGATGCAGGGAGCAAACAGCAAAAACAAAACAATCAGAATTATTGTAATTAAGATAGTTTTCCACCATGGAGAACTACTTAACGTCTCCCAAAGTGAGGCAATTGAGGCTTCAGGAGTATCCATGACCCCAATCATTTTGTTCATGTGTTTAGTAAAATGAGTAACATTAGTGCTCATATCAGATATATATGTACAGCATTAGGTATGAATAACGGCACAAGTTCCTCCTTGCGCAGCTGTCAGAATATCTAAAGCCAATCTGTTTTGTAAAACCACCTTTTTAATTTATGCTTTTTCAGCATTAAGAGCTGAAATAGCTTTTTGAGACTCTTTGTAATACCTGTTGAGTAAAATTAGTTAAAGCATCTACTTGTAGCATAATATCTGTATTTCCCAAAGAGAGAACAAATACTGCAGCCAAATAATCATACCAGTGAAATATAGAACTTGCCCACCAAGTTTTAAGGTGCGGTAAATTAGCAGGCTTTTCTGGAAGCTCTGAAAATATAAAGCTGTGAGTAAATGCTAGACCCAGGGTGCATCTCCCTATCCAACCAGGGGGAAGCCATGTCCATAGGTAAGAGCTACATATCTAATAAGTACTGTTTGGAGCAAGCCAGTGTGACTGAGATATCCAGTCCCAATTAGTTCCTGGCCAGAAAGGGAGGACCTGAACTGGGGTTGGAAAACACAGGAATGATTACGTTGCATATTTCCTAAGGCAAAAATCCCAATTGTTTTCAATCATGGTAATTAAGTTGTTGGCTAACTTTTGGGGATGTCCCCAGCATATAGGGGCACTAGATATTAGATGTCCTTTTGCGGGAGTTAGCCATATAACCTCATCCCATATTTGATAAACGTCAGGTAAAAAACCATTAGATCTAGACCTATTTGCCTTATGTAGAGCGAAATAGTCATTAAACCGAGACAATATACTGAGAGGGTAACAGGCAGGAAGGCCAGGGGTCTCCAAACAGAGAAAATAGCCTGCAAGTGTCAAGACATTTTTATCCCTCTTAAGCGGCAGGAGGAAACAAACTAGCGATAATTTTTCCTTCTCTATACAAATTTAAAAGGAGGTTTCTCTTAAAATACTGTGTTGCCATAATGACACCTGGTTTTGCCTGAAGTTAACTTCTCAAACTTAGAGATCAGATCAGATCAGATCAGATCAGTTGCTCAGTCGTGTCCGACTCTTTGCGACCACATGAATCGCAGCACGCCAGGCCTCCCTGTCCATCACCAACTCCTGGAGTTCACTCAGACTCACGTCCACTGAGTCAGTGATGCCATCCACCCTTCTCATCCTCTGTCGTCCCCTTCTCCTCCTGCCGCCAATCCCTTCCAGCATCAGAGTCTTTTCCAATGAGTCAACTCTTCTCATGAGGTGGCCAAAGTACTGGATTTTCAGCTTTAGCATCATTCCTTCCAAAGAAATCCCAGGGCCGATCTCCTTCAGAATGGACTGGTTGGATCTCCTTGCAGTCCAAGGGACTCTCAAGAGTCTTCTCCAACACCACAGTTCAAAAGCATCAATTCTTTGGCGCTCAGCCTTCTTCACAGTCCAATTCTCACATCCATACATGACCACAGGAAAAACCATAGCCTTGACTAGATGGATCTTTGTTGGCAAAGTAATGACTGTGCTTTTGAATATGCTATCTAGGTTGGTCATAACTTTCCTTCCAAGGAGTAAGCGTCTTTTAATTTCATGGCTGCAGTCACCAGCTGCAGTGATTTTGGAGCCCAGAAATATAAAGTCTGACACTGTTTCCCCTGTTTCCCCATCTATTTCCCATGAAGTGGTGGGACCAGATGCCATGATCTTCGTTTTCTGAATGTTGAGCTTTAAGCCAACTTTTTCACTCTATACTTTCACTTTCATCAAGAGACTTTTGAGTTCCTCTTCACTTTCTGCCATAAGGGTGGTGTCATCTGCATATCTGAGGTTATTGATATTTCTCCCAGCAATCTTGATTCCAGCTTGTGTTTCTTCCAGTCCAGCATTTCTCATGATGTACTCTGCATAGAAGTTAAATAAACAGGGTGACAATATACAGCCTTGACGAACTCCTTTTCCTATTTGGAACCAGTCTGTTGTTCCATGTCCAGTTCTAACTGTTGCTTCCTGACCTGCATACTAATTTCTCAAGAGGCAAATCAGGTGGTCTGGTATACCCATCTCTTTCAGAATTTTCCACTGTTTATTGTGATCCACACAGTCAAAGGCTTTGGCATAGTCAATAAAGCAGAAATAGATGTTTTTCTGGAACTCTTGCTTTTTCTATGATCCAGCGGATGTTGGCAATTTGATCTCTGGTTCCTCTGCCTTTTCTAAAACCAGCTTGAACATCAGGAAGTTCACGGTTCATATATTGCTGAAGCCTGGCTTGGAGAATTTTGAGCATTACTTTACTTGCGTGTGAGATGAGTGCAATTGTGTGGTAGTTTGAGCATTGTTTGGCATTGCCTTTCTTTGGGATTGGAATGAAAACTGACCTTTTCCAGTCCTATGGCCACTGCTGAGTTTTCCAAATTTGCTGGCATATTGAGTGTAGCACTTTCACAGCATCATCTTTCAGGATTTGGAATAGCTCAACTGGAATTCCATCACCTCCACTAGCTTTGTTCGTAGTGATGCTTTCTAAGGCCCACTTGACTTCACATTCCAGGATGTCTGGCTCTACGTCAGTGATCACACCATCGTGATGATCTGGGTCGTGAAGATCTTTTTTGTACAGTTCTTCTCTGTATTCTTGCCATCTCTTCTTAATATCTTCTGCTTCTGTTAGTTAGGTCCATACCATTTCTGTCTGTTATCGAGCTCATCTTTGCATGAAATGTTCCCTTGCTATCTCTGATTTTCTTTAAGAGATCCCTAGTCTTTCCCATTCTGTTGTTTTCCTCTATTTCTTTGCATTGATAGCTGAAGAAGGCTTTCTTATCTCTTCTTGCTATTCTTTGGAATTCTGCATTCAGATGTTTATATCTTTCCTTTGCTCCTTTGGTTTTCGCTTCTCTTTTTTTTCACAGCTATTTGTAAGGCCTCCCCAGACAGCCATTTTGCTTTTTTGCATTTCTTTTCTATGGGAATGGTCTTGATCCCTGTCTCCTGTACAATGTCATGAACCTCATTCCATAGTTCATCAGTCACTCTCTCTATCAGATCTAGGCCCTTAAATCTATTTCTCACTTCCACTGTGTAATTATAAGGGATTTGATTTAGGTCATACCTGAATGGTCTAGTGGTTTTCCCTACTTTTTTCAATTTCAGTCTGAATTTGGCCATAAGGAGTTCATGGTCTGAGTCACAGTCAGCTCCTGGTCTTGTTTTTGCTGACTGTATAGAGCTTCTCCATCTTTGGCTGCAAAGAATATAATCAATCTGATTTCGGTGTTGACCATCTGGTGATGTGCATGTATAGAGTCTTCTCTTGTGTTGTTGGAAGAGGGTGTTTGTTATGACCAGTGCATTTTCTTGGCCAAACTCTATTAGTCTTTGCCCTGCTTCATTCTGTATTCCAAGGCCAAATTTGCCTGTTACTCCAGGTGTTTCTTGACTTCCTACTTTTGCATTCCAGTCCCCTATAATGAAAAGGACATCTTTTTTGGGTATTAGTTCTAAAAGGTCTTGTAGGTCTTCATAGAACCATTCAACTTCAGCTTCTTCAGCGTTACTGGTAGAGATAACCAATGCCTTTTTCTTATGGAAATGTTTGTCTTAAGCTATGCTAATGTACTATGTGTTTACCCCAAACTCTGTCTTCAAGTCGGTTCTGGCTCTTGGCTCAGAACCTACTTGACAAACCAGTATGTTATACTCAGATATTGTTCCCCTAATCTATGTAAATGAAACTATTTGTATGGTGGTCTGCCCTTCTTCAAGATTCAAGTTAATCATTTTATGGCCCAGGATAAACCATTTGGTGCCAAGATTATCCCAAAATGCATCTTATGGGTGAGGGGCCTGGTGCCATTCTGAATTTTAAGACATCCCTTTCTTTCATTAATAGACTGCTAGTGACTATATAACATCCAGCTGAAGACTAGCAGGGGGGTGCTCTTTCTGCCCCCTTCTGATGCCTATGTCAGAAGCTTTCTCTATCTCCTTTATACTTTAATATAACTTTATTACACAAAAGCTCTGAGCGATCAAGCCTTGTCTCTGGCCCCGGATTGAATTCTTCTCCTCCGGGGCTAAGAATACTGGTGTCTTTGCATGATTCAACAACAACCTTTCAGTATAATCAAAATTAAAAGTCATGTTATGTCCGTAGTTAAAGTACAAAGTGTTGCACCAGTCTATTTTAGGGTTGTTAGATGTCATCAGATGAAGAAGAGGCACCACATATCATTGTTGTCAAAAGTATTTGCAGACTTGGAGAAAGTCTTTTCCTTGAAGTGGAGATATCGACCACGGGAAGCCTTCCACTGATGAAGAGGGGAGCGCTTTGCAGACCAGCAGTTAGACTGATTGTAGAATGCAGCGAAGGAGTGAGCCCATGACAGGAAGGCATTGTCTTAAGGATCAAATGGGAGACTCAGTGTCTGGAAGCATTTAACAGGAGGCTTCCTGTGTGCTGTTTTGGATCTGTCAGGAATTCTGTTCCTTAATTCCTGAATATTCAGGAATTAAGAGAAGAGGCAAGCCTCTCCTGGGGGCTGAGGAATCCAGGCATTTCCTTCGTTAGTTTTTCTATATGGTGATAAGTACCCTCTTCCTTTTTATGAACCATATGGTAAAAGTCATTATTTACAACCCTCTCTCTTTCATATGGATGACCTCATGTTTCCTTGATAACCTTTAAGTTTTGATTTTATCTCTGCTGAAAATAGCTATCTTGTAAGACAGTATAAATATCTACACAATGTTGAATAAAACACCTTTGCTCCATCAGAGCTTTAGTCCCCGTGTCTTGCTTTCTTTCTCTCTCTCTCAGGCTATTTCTTTGGAGTGCAGAGGTCCTCTGGGTTCACTTTCCTGCCCGGGCTTCTAAGACCCTCTCGAGAAGGTGCTCTGTGACTTCACCCCATTGAGAGGGCACCTGTGGCCTTCATAAACAGAGCAAGCCTCGTGCAGGGCTTTATTGGCTTTCTGCGTAAACCAAGGAATATTAGCCTCTTTCTCTCTCCTTTACTTTCTTATCGGTTGACTCCAGACCACCAGGTTCCAGTCCATTAAAGGACCCCAACAACTCAGGACTTTTGGAGTCAGCAGAAGTAGGCTCACCTAGATTATCAGGCCCATTTGAAAAGTACAGAGTATAGAAAGTAAAGACATAAAATGACATCACTTAGTCTTGGTCAGGGTGCCATCTCTTAACTCGAGTGTGATGTACCCACAAATCAATTCCTGGCACTCTGACAGCTGTGGGAGAAGAAAGAATAACCTGGTAAGGGCCTTCCCAGAGGGGCTCAAGGGATGGGCCCCTAGATCCCAATGTTTTTATGAGGACCTCTGTTCCTGGCTCAAATAGAGGCTTGCTTGACTCAGAGTCATCTCCAGGAGTTCTATTAATGCCTGTTGAAAAGCTGAGAGCTGAGTTACATAACTAGTTAATTCCAAGGCTTCAGGGTCTATAACAATGTCTGTGTATAAGACGGGCCTTCCATAAATACATTCAAAGGTGGACAGTCTCTCCTTTTTGGGGGCAGTTAGAGCCCTCATTAAAGCTATGGGTAGGACTTTAAACCAATTGTCCTTCGTCTCTTGAGTTAATTTGTGCAGATATCTTTTGACAATGTCATTAGCTTTTTCAACATTTTCGGAGGATTGGGGTCTCCAGGAACAGTGTAAGTGATATTTTTAGAGCTTTAGACACCCCCTGAGTTACAGCAGCTTTAAAGATGGAGCCATTGTCACTCTGAAGGCTCCGTGGCAGCCTAAACCTGGGGATAATTTAATGGATTAAAATCTTTATAACCCCCTTAGCCTGTTCCCTATGACAAGGAAAAGCCTCAAACCATCCAGTAAAAGTATCTACCCAAACTTGTAAGCAAGAATATTGATTAGCTTTTGGCATATGAGTAAAATCAATTTCCCAGTCCTCTCCAGGACACGTTCCACTTCGTTGTAATCCAGGTTTTGCTAGCTTTTCAGTCTTTGGGTTATTTTTCTGACAAACCTCACACCTTTTGATAATGTTCTTTAAAGTTTTCATTACATTTTTTCCTTCAAACAAACGAGAAGCCATTTGGTAAGTACTCTCTGCACCCAAATGAAAACTCTGGTGTAAACCCTTAAAAATTTTCCATTGAGCATTTTCAGGAATTATTAATTGTCCATCCTCAGACTGTAACCATCCATTATCAGTAATCTTTGTTCCTCTTTTCTCATATCTTTCTAATTCTTCCTCAGTATATTGTGGTTTTTCCTGTTCCACAGGACCTGTCCAGATCAAAGGTGTCTGCAGTGAAGGGGTTTTGTAAAGTGCTGCTTTTTTGGCTTGACAGTCAGCCAACTGATTACCATCTGAATGCTTAATAGGTTCTCCTGTTGCTGTTTTAAACTGTCTTTCTTTCCATATTGCAGCATGAGCATGTAGTCAAATAAACATACTTAGAATCCATGTAGATATTTATTCGCTGCCCTTTGCTTAGCTCTAGAGCTCGGGTCAGATCCACAAGCTCCACTAACTGAGCACTGGTTCCCTGGGGGAGAGATTTTGCGTCTAAAACCTGTTCAGCAGTCACCACGGTGTAACCTGCTTTATGCTTTCCATCCCCAACAAAGTAACTGCCATAAGTAAATATTTCCATGTCAGGATTGTCTAATGAGGTATCCATTAGATCCTCCCGAGCTGCATAGTTTAAAGTTAGAAATTGGGAACAATTTCTGATCAGGCGATCAGGTGTTCCAGATGTTTCGTTTTCCTTCTCAGGAAGGAAAGTAGCAAGATTTAAATTTCCACAAACTTTAAGCTTAGTTACTGCTGCTGCTGCTAAGTCACTTCAGTCGTGTCTAACTCCGTGTGACCCCATAGACGGCAGCCCACCAGGCTTCCCGTCCCTGAGATTCTCCAGGCAAGAACACTGGAGTGGGTTGCCATTTCCTTCTCCAATGCATGAAACTGAAAAGTGAAAGTGAAGTCGCTCAGTCGTGTCTGACTCTAGCGACCCCATGGACTGCAGCCTACCAGGCTCCTCCATCCATGGGATTTTCTAGGCAAAAGTACTAGAGTGGGGTGCCATTGCCTTCTCCGAAGCTTAGTTACTGGTCCTTCTAAAAACAATGACTGATACTTGAGAAGCCTACTGTCTGTCATCCAAATATTAAACTTAGAATTTAAGATTCCACTCATATCATGAGAAGTCAGTACAGTAAGGTTTCGTCCATTAATTAGTTTTAAAGCTTCAGGGGCTAATAAAGTTGCTGTCCTAATTACTCTTAGGCAGTGGGGCCACCCACATGAAATTACATCTAATTCTCTGCTTAGATAAGCAATAGGTTGCTGGTGAGGCCCTCGGGGTTGTGTCAAAACTCCCAAGGCCATATCTTTTTTTTCAGTGACAAATTAAATTCTGACCCTGTGGGCAAGCTCAAAGTGAGAGCTTGCAGGAGAGCAGTCTGAAGAACCTTAAAAGTCTTTTGAGTATCTGGAGACCAAACCTGTTTGTCGGTTTGGGCCTGCTGAGTTTCAGCTATAAGTTTATATAAAGGCCGGGCAAGTTCCCCATAACCTGGAATCCAAATGCAACAGTAACCTGTGATTCCCCAAAATCCTCTCAATTGTCTTAAAGTCATAGGTAGGGGATGATTTAGTATAGGTTTAATTCTCTCAGGGCCTATGGCCCTAGTCCCTTCTCATATGATTAGGCCCAGATATCTAACAGATTGTTGACAAAGCTGAGCCTTTTCTCTTGATGCCTTGTAACCACAGCCTGCCAGAAAGTTTAAGAAATCTTCTGAGGCTCATGAACAAGCTTTCTCTGTCTCAGCACAGAGCAAAATATCATCTACATATTGTAACACCACCACTTCAGAGCTATTAAAGTTTTGTAGATCCCGTGAAAAACTTTGTCCAAATAAGTTAGGACTGTCACGAAATCCCTGGGGCAAAACTGTCCAGGTTAACTGAGACGCTGGCTGCATAGGGTCTTCAAAGGCAAATAGAAATAGGCTTTCCTCTGCCAAAGGAACTGAATAGAAGACATCTTTTTTTTTTTTTTTTTAAACTTTACAAATTGTATTAGTTTTGCCAAATATCAAAATGAATCCGCCGCAGGTATACATGTGTTCCCCATCCTGAACCCTCCTCCCTCCTCCCTCCCCATACTATCCCTCTGGGTCATCCCAGTGCAGTAGCCCCAAGCATCCAGTATCGTGCATCGAACCTGGACTGGCAACTCGTTTCATACATGATATTATACATGTTTCAATGCCATTCTCCCAAATCTTCCCACCCTCTCCCTCTCCCACAGAGTCCATAAGACTGTTCTATACATCAGTGTCTCTTTTGTTGTCTCGTACACAGGGTTATTGTTAGCATCTTTCTAAATTCCATATATATGCATTAGTATACTGTATTGGTGTTTTTCTTTCTGGCTTACTTCACTCTGTATAATAGGCTCCAGTTTCATCCACCTCATTAGAACTGATTCAAATGTATTCTTTTTAATGGCTGAGTAATACTCCATTGTGTATATGTACCACTGCTTTCTTATCCATTCATCTGCTGATGGACATCTAGGTTGCTTCCATGTCCTGGCTATTATAAACAGTGCTGCGATGAACATTGGGGTACACGTGTCTCTTTCCCTTCTGGTTTCTTCAGTGTGTATGCCCAGCAGTGGGATTGCTGGATCATAAGGCAGTTCTATTTCCAGTTTTTTAAGGAATCTCCACACTGTTCTCCATAGTGGCTGTACTAGTTTGCATTCCCACCAACAGTGTAAGAGGGTTCCCTTTTCTCCACACCCTCTCCAGCATTTATTGCTTGTAGACTTTTGGATTACAGCCATTCTGACTGGTGTGAAATGGTACCTCATAGTGGTTTTGATTTGCATTTCTCTGATAATGAGTGATGTTGAGCATCTTTTCATGTGTTTGTTAGCCATCTGTATGTCTTCTTTGGAGAAATATCTACTTAGTTCTTTGGCCCATTTTTTGATTGGGTCATTTATTTTTCTGGAGTTGAGCTGTAGGAGTTGCTTGTATATTTTTGAGATTAGTTGTTTGTCAGTTGCTTCATTTGCTATTATTTTCTCCCATTCTGAAGGCTGCCTTTTCACCTTGCTAATAGTTTCCTTTGTTGTGCAGAAGCTTTTAAGTTTAATTAGGTCCCATTTGTTTATTTTTGCTTTTATTTCCAATATTCTGGGAGGTGGGTCATAGAGGATCCTGCTGTGATGTATGTCGGAGAGTGTTTTGCCTATGTTCTCCTCTAGGAGTTTTATAGTTTCTGGTCTTACATTTAGATCTTTAATCCATTTTGAGTTTATTTTTGTGTATGGTGTTAGAAAGTGTTCTAGTTTCATTCTTTTACAAGTGGTTGACCAGATTTCCCAGCAGCATTTGTTAAAGAGATTGTCTTTAATCCATTGTATATTCTTGCCTCCTTTGTCAAAGATAAGGTGTCCATATGTGCGTGGATTTATCTCTGGGCTTTCTATTTTGTTCCATTGATCTATATTTCTGTCTTTGTGCCAGTACCATGCTGTCTTGATAACTGTAGCTTTGTAGTACAGCCTGAAATCAGGCAGGTTGATTCCTCCAATTCCATTCTTCTTTCTCAAGATAGCTTTGGCTATTCAAGGTTTTTTGTATTTCCATACAAATTGTGAAATTATTTGTTCTAGCTCTGTGAAGAATACTGTTGGTAGCTTGATAGGGATTGCATTGAATCTATAAATTGCTTTGGGTAGTATACTCATTTTCACTATATTGATTCTTCCAATCCATGAACATGGTATATTTCTCCATCTATTAGTGTCCTCTTTGATTTCTTTCACCAGTGTTTTATAGTTTTCTATGTATAGGTCTTTAGTTTCTTTAGGTAGATATATTCTTAAGTATTTTATTCTTTCCGTTGCAATGGTGAATGGAATTGTTTCCTTAATTTCTCTTTCTGTTTTCTCATTATTAGTGTATAGGAAGGCAAGGGATTTCTGTGTGTTGATTTTATATCCTGCAACTTTACTATAGTCATTGATTAGTTCTAGTAATTTTCTGGTGGAGTCTTTAGGGTTTTCTATGTAGAGGGTCATGTCATCTGCAAATAGTGAGAGTTTTACTTCTTCTTTTCCAATTTCGATTCCTTTTATTTCTTTTTCTGCTCTGATTGCTGTGGCCAAAACTTCCAAAACTATGTTGAATAGTAATGGTGAAAGTGGGCACCTAGAAGGCATCTTTCAAATCAATTACTGAGAAATATTTGGCTTATTCAGGATTTCAGACAATAGAGTATAAGGATTAGGCACCACGGGGTGTAAAGGAACTACAACCTCATTTATTGTTTGTAAATCTTGAACTAGTCTTCATTTACCATTTGATTTCTTTATACCCAAAATAGGAGTGTTGCATGGACTGTTACAGGGAACTAATAGTCCTTGCTCCTTTAAATTTTCGATGATGGGTTTTAACTCTTTCTTAACCTCAGGTTTCAGTGGATACTGCTTCTTATGTGGAAATAAGTGCATGTCTTTGAGCTTGACAACTACAGGAATAGCATTTTGTGCTCGACCCACAGATTTTCCATCAGCCCATACTCTAGGATTTACATTTATTTCAACTAAAGGGAGAGAAAGGGAGGGCTCCATATTCATGAAAACAGAGGCATGGCCCTTGTTCAGTATATCCCTCACCAAAAGGGGTGAGGGAGATTCTGGCACGATCAGAAACTCGTGTGAAAATAGCATAGAATCCCAGTTACAAGATACAGAATAACTGAAATAATACCTTTTGGCTCGTCCAGACAGTCCCATTATGGAAGCAGATCGGGAAGAAAGTGGGCCAGGGGCTTCAGTAAGCACAGAGTAAGTTGCCCCAGTATCTAAAAGGAAATTGACGGACCCCCCCACAGTTATTAATACCCGGGGTTCCTCAGGTGTAATTAGGTCGGAAGCTTTTGTGGGGACCCCCGGGCACCTTCAGTCCTGATTGTCTTGAGAATCTGACCCTGGAGACCTACGCCTCTGGGGGCAGTCTCTCTTCCAGTGTGGTCCTTTGCAGACCAGACATGGAGCCGGGGGCGGCTTAGATGTCCGAGGGCAATCCCGCTTGAGGTGCCCCTCCTTTCCACAGTAATAGCAAGCCCATCTCTTTTCACCTGGGTCCCTCTGGGCATTTTTCTCAGGCTGTTTAAGAGCGGTTTCATAGCCATTGTGAAGGCTTTCACCTGTTCCTTTGTCTTTCTCTGCCTTTCTTTCTTTTCCTCATATTCCCTACCATAATAGACTGTCTGAGCCAGTTGTAACAGATTATCTAAAGACTAATTTGGTTCATATGCCCATTTTAATGGCTTACTGGCGGATATCTGGAGCTGAGTGAGTGAGAAATCTATCCTTTAAGATCACTTTTCCTTCTTCACTTTTGGGATCAATCTCAGTGAATCTGTGAAGGGCTTCTCTCAGTCTATCTAGGAGCTTCCTTCTCCTGTTCTGTCTGCCAATTTGCCATAGTTTAAAGGCTTAGCACACGCTTGCCTGAGTCCTTCAAGAATACATCTGACAAAATGACTCTGATCCCATCTTCCTTTAGTTGTGTTGTATCCCAGTCTGGTTCTGTAGTTGGGACAGCCTGATTTCCAGTGGGGAGGGCAGCTATCTCGTCCTCCCTGTTCCCTACTGATTTATTACCAAACCATTCATCTCCATAAGCAACTGCTTTCCCCAAAACTTGAGTCTTTGAGTCGGGAGTCAGCGTTTGTCCCAATATATACATCACATCCTTCCAAGTAAGGTCATAAAGCAGAGTAACACCTTTAAAACCTCTAATATATATTTTCTGGGTCCTCTAAATAGTCTTGCAGATTTTCCTTGATTCTTTGTATTTCTTGATAATAAAAAGGCTTATTAACTCTCATAGACTGATAATTTCTCCTGGTGGGTACTTCATGAAGAGGCAACAGCTTGTGTGGCTGTTCTTCAGTCTCTCTGGCTGCTCTGCGCATATGATCCCAGGGATAGATTGGAGAAACTGGCTTTTCTTTATCTCTTTGTCTCCCATCCACCATCTCATCTCTTACTTTGATGGTCTGAGTTTCTACTGAAACCAGAGTAGTCTGAGGTCGTACTGAAACAGGAGTTGTTTGGATCTCCATGTGGGCAGTTTGAATCTCAGTTTGGATTTCCACTGAGACCAAGGCAGTTTGAATCTCAGTTTGGGTTTCCAGTGAGACAAAGGCAACCCTTTTTGTGGCTTCTCTGGCTTTCAGTTTGTTCAGTTTGGAGTCCCGGGTATGGGGACAAAGTAGGAGGACAGGAGGGAGCTGAAGGTTTCACACCCAAATCTACCCTTAGGACATAAATCTGGCATATTTCACAGAGAGAAAAAGGGCAACACATATGCTACTTCTACCCATTTCCCTTGTTTTCTACAGAACTGGTCTAATTGTAAAACAGTATTATAATTAAGAGACCTTCCAACCGGCCACCATTCGCCATCCTCCAATGGATACCATGGCCATGCAGTATCACATAGGAAGACCAGGTGTGTCTTCTTAAAGCTCTGGGGATCAACTCTATCCCAGTTTTTCAGGATATAGTTCAAAGGAGTGAAGCTGGAATTGTTAGCTCCCATCTGTAAGACAGAAAAAAAGCGACCAGCACCATCTTCCTCCCTGCTCTAGATGGGGGTGTAGACAGACTTAACACCAAAGCTTTTCTTTCCTGCTCGGACTTAGTCTGTCCCTTACCAATGCAGGCACCATACTTGTCCCTCCCTGTTCTACCACCAAGATGGGGTGGGGATGCACCAGGGGTAGACTTGATGGCATCTCTGACTGACGCCCAGCTCTTCACCATTAACCTTGCTTGCCTCTGATGCCACCCAGGCTGCAATCAGAGTAACCTTCGAATGCCTCCCAAGCTAAGACCGCTGGGGAAAACATTCATCACCTGAGTGCCTGTGCACGACCCTGAGTATATTCCTGACCACAATAAGACTGATACAAACATAATACTGAGATGTTCTTTGAGCGTCACCACACCAGTGTAAGAGCCTCCTCTGGTCCACTAAAATCCAGCATTACTAAGGGAAAAAAAACCCATTGTAGTTCCAATCTGAGTAACCTTTAACCTCAGAGATGCTCTTGGAGCTAGAGTTCCATCTAGCTTCTGAACTCTCGATTCCTAGTGAGGCTAGGTGCTTCCTGACTACCAATGCAAGTTTGGGACCTAAGTCACAGTACAAAGTAACATTATAGATCACAAGTCCCTTGAAAGTCTATGACATCCTGATATTTGGAAGTTTTTAGCTGTTACAAGTAGAGCTGCTGTGTATAATTGTGTGATAGTTTTTGTCTGGACATTTTTTCAAAGCTGTTTACTAAGTGCTAGACGTGTAGTGTTCAGGTCACAGGTGAGACTTGTTTAGCTGTGGAAAAATCCAGCTAAATTTCGCTGGCATGTGGGATCTTCCTGGGTAAGGGATTGAACTTGAGTGTCTTGTATTGTCAGGCAGATTCTTTACCACTGAGCCACCAGAGACGCCAACCCCTCCCCACTTTTTTTTGAGTTTACTGGATCTAATAGGTGTGCAGTGCTACTTCACTGTCGTTTTAGTTTGTAATTTTCTAATGATATACGATTTTGAGTATTTTTGATAAGCTGATTTACTTTCTGTATCTTTTCTTTGGCCAGATATTCAGATTTATACATTTTTAATGAGGTTGTTATGACAACCTGACAGAATGTGGTCCACTGGAGAAAGGAATGGCAAACCACTTCAGTATTATTGCCTTGAGAACCCCATGAACAGTATGAAAAGGCAAAATGATAGGACACTGAAAGAGGAACTCCCCAGGTCAGTAGGTGCCCAGTATGCTACTGAAGATCAGTGGAGAAATAACTCCACAAAGAATGAAGGGATGGAGCCAAAGCAAAAAGAATACCCAGCTGTGGATGTGACTGGTGATAGAAGCAAGGTCCAATGCTGTAAAGAGCAGTATTGCATAGGAACCTGGAATGTCAGGTCCATGAATCAAGGCAAATTGGAAGTGGTCAAACAAGTGATGGCAAGAGTGAATGTCGACATTCTAGGAATCAGCGAACTCAAATGGATTGGAATGGGTGAATTTAACTCCGATGACCATTGTATCTACTACTGCAGGCAGGAATCCCTCAGAAGAAATGGAGTGGCCATCATGGTCAATAAAAGAGTCTGAAATGCAGTACTTGGATGCAATCTCAAAAACGACAGAATGATCTCTGTTCGTTTCCAAGGCAACCCATTCAATATCACAGTAATCCAAGTCTATGCCCCAACCAGTAACACTGAAGAAGCTGAAGTTGAACGGTTCTATGAAGACCTACAAGACCTTTTAGAACTAACACCCCCAAAAGATGTCCTTTTCATTATAGGGGACTGGAATGCAAAAGTAGGAAGTCAAGAAACACCTGGAGTAACAGGCAAATTTGGCCTTGGAATACGGAATGAAGCAGGGCAAAGACTAATAGAGTTTTGCCAAGAAAATGCATTGGTCATAACAAACACCCTCTTCCAACAGCACAAGAGAAGACTCTACACATGAACATCACCAGATGGTCAACACCAAAATCAGATCGATTATGTTCTTTGCAGCCAAAGATGGAGAAGCTCTATACAGTCAACAAAAACAAGATTGGGAGCTGACTGTGGCACAGATCATGAACTCCTTATTACCAAATTCAAGCTTAAATTGAAGAAAGTAGGGAAAACCACTAGACCATTCAGGTATGACCTAAATCAAATCCCTTATGATTATACAGTGGAAGTGAGAAATAGATTTAAGGGCCTAGATCTGATAGAGAAAGTGCCTGATGAACTATGGACTGAGGTTCGTGACATGGTACAGGAGACAGGGATCAAGACCATCCCCATGGAAAAGAAATGCAAAAAAAGCAAAATGGCTGTCTGGGGAAGCCTTACAAATAGCTGTGAAAAGAACAGAAGTGAAAAGCAAAGCAGAAAAGGAAAGATATAAACATCTGAATGCAGAGTTCCGAAGAATAGCAAGAAGAGATAAAAAAGTCTTCCTCAGCGATCAATGCAAAGAAATAGAGGAAAACAACAGAATGGGAAAGACTAGGGATCTCTTCAAGAAAATCAGAGATACCAAGGGAACATTTCATGCAAAGATGGGCTCGATAAAGGACGGAAATGGTATGGACCTAACAGAAGCAGAAGGTATTAAGAAGAGATGGCAAGAATACACAGAAGAACTGTACAAAAAAGATCTTCACTACTCAGATAATCACGATGGTGTGATCACTCACCTAGAGCCAGACATCCTGGAATGCTAAGTGAAGTGGGCCTGAGGAAGCATCACTAGAACAAAGCTAGTGGAGGTGATGGAATTCCAGTTGAGCTGTTTCAAATTCTGAAAAATGATGCTGTGAAAGTGCTACACTCAATATGCCAGCAAATTTGGAAAACTCAGCAGTGGCCACAGGACTGGAAAAGTCAATTTTCATTCCAATCCCAAAGAAAGGCAATGCCAAAGAATGCTCAGATTACCGCACAATTGCACTCATCTCACATGCTAGTAAAGTAATGCTCAAAATTCTCCAAGCCAGGCTTCAGCAATACGTGAACCATGAACTTCCTGATGTTCAAGCTGGTTTTAGAAAAGGCAGAGGAACCAGAGATCAAATTGCCAACATCCGCTGGATCATGGAAAAAGCAAGAGAGTTCTAGAAAAAAACAAAAAACACATCTATTTCTGCTTTATTGACTATGCCAAAGCCTTTGACTGTGTGGATCACAATAAACTGTGGAAAATCTAAAAGAGATGGGAATACCAGACCACCTGACCTGCCTCTTGAGAAATCTGTATGCAGTTCAGGAAGCAACAGTTAGAACTGGACATGGGTCAACAGACTGCTTCCAAATAGGAAAAGGAGTTCATCAAGGCTGTATATTGTCACCCTGTTTATTTAACTTATATGCAGAGTACATCATGAGAAACGCTGGACTGGAAGAAACACAAGCTGGAATCAAGATTGCCGGGAGAAATATCAATAACCTCAGATATGCAGATGACACCACCCTTATGGCAGAAAGTGAAGAGGAACTCAAAAGCCTCTTGATGAAGGTGAAAATGGAAAGTGAAAAAGTTGGCTTAAAGCTCAACAGTCAAAAAACGAAGATCATGGCATCCGGTCCCATCACTTCATGGGAAATAGATGGGGAAACAGTGTCAGACTTTATATTTCTGGGCTCCAAAATCAGTGCAGATGGTGACTGCAGCCATGAAATTAAAAGATGCTTACTCCTTGGAAAGAAAGTTATGACCAACCTAGATAGTATATTCAAAAGCAGTGACATTACTTTGTCAACAAAGGTCCATCTAATCAAGGCTATGGTTTTTCCTGTGGTCATGTATGGATGTGAGAGTTGGACTGTGAAGAAGTCTGAGCACCAAAGAATTGATGCTTTTGAACTGTGGTGTTGGAGAAGACTCTTGAGAGTCCCTTGGACTGCAAGGAGATCCAACCAGTCCATTCTGAAGGAGATCAGCCCTGGGATTTCTTTGGAAGGAATGATGCTAAAGCTGAAAATCCAGTACTTTGGCCACCTCATGCGAAGAGTTGACTCATTGGAAAAGACTCTGATGCTGGGAGGGATTGGGGGCAAGAGGAGAAGGGGACGTCAGAGGATGAGATGGCTAGATGGCATCACTGACTCGATGGACGTGAGTCTGAGTGAACTCCGGGAGTTGGTGTTGGACAGGGAGGCCTGGTGTGCTGAGACTCATGGGGTCGCAAAGAGTCGGACACGACTGAGCAACTGAACTGATCTGAATGAGGTTTTTTGTTCCAGATTTTTTGGTATAGTTGAAGTACAATCCTTTATCAAATATGTATTTTTAAATATATTTTTCTGTGACTTGTGTTTAAGTTTTGTGAATAAGAATTTTCACAGTTTAAATTTATAATTTTTTAAGGTCATGTTATAAGTTTTATGTCCTTTTTTGGATAGACTTTAGTGGGTTTTTTTTTTTTTTTTTTGGTTAAATTTCATAAGCAAAATTGAGGTACTGTGGATACAATTTTAAGCAAAGCTGAGGTACCATAGATACAGTTTTGCCTTTTGTCTGCAGAGAAGTTTGAGTGAGGTTGGTATAAATTATAAAATTATGTCTACATTCATTTGATTGGATATGGCTTCCAATTATTTGTATAATTGGTTTTGGAGATGTCATGGGAAGTCAGTTTCCCCAAGGGAAACTGAGTGGGTTCCATGAAACATGAACTGTCTTCTCTCCCTGGGCATCACTCACTGCTTTTTCTGGCTTTGGATTTGACTTGTTTGGATATCTCATACTAGTGGAATCACAGAACGTTTGTCCTTTTTTGGCCTGGTTTATTTCACTTAATATAATCATCATAAGGTTCATCCACATTGTAGCATTGTCAGAATAACCGTCTTTGAAAGGCTGAATCATATTTCATTGTGTGCATACCACAGTTTGTTTATGGAATTGGCTGTCCACGGACACTTAGATTTCTTCTGTTTCTTGGCCAGTGTGAATCATGCTGTTGTAAATATGACTGCAGAAATATGCATTTTTTCAGCCCCTTTTTCCAAACATTTTTGGTACACAGCATGAATTAGAATTGAAATATATATTTATTCCATGTGTTAGTTTTGGAGTAATTTCTGTAATGTCTTGCACAGTGGCAGAACCATTTCAGTTTATCTTTTTGTATGGTAGAATACTGTTCAAGCTTTTGAATATACTGTGTTGCATATTCTTTCACCCACTGATGGACACTTGAATGGGTTCTACCTTTGGGCTATTGCAAATAATGTCACTATGAATATTTGTGTACCAGTTTTTGTTTGAATTATTAACAAATACATAGTACTATATATGAAATAAACCATAAGGATTACTGTATAGTTTAGGAAACTGTATTGGATCCCTTATGATAACGTATAATGGAACAGAATCTCAAAAGGAATACATGAAAAAGACATAATACCATGATAATAATTTTGCCAACACTATGAGTTATCATAGCACTAGTCAACATGTATTTATACATGCCACTAAAATATTCACATCCATAAGTATATTTCACAGCTTGATTATATAAAAAGAGAGAATTCAAACAGAGAATAAACTTCTTGTCATTGCTCATCATCATTTATGCACTATTACTACCTGTAACACTCATTGTATAAGTACTGGACTAGGAATTGACATTCGTGTAAAAAGAGAGAGATTGTGCAGGTGTAAGGAAGTATAACTTATATAATTTCTTAATGAAGGATTATAGAACTCTATGTACATGAAGTGAATGAAAGCCAAATGGTTTAATTGAGCCACATTCTTACTAGAGTGATGAGCTGCCACCCCACCCAATGTTATCTCACAATTAAATCCTGCAGTCATCTGGCCTCAGTGTCCGCTTCCTGCCATCCAGAAAGAAAAGGTGAGGAAGTCCTGACAAAATCGTTGCTATTTTTTTTTTTTTTTTTTTTTTTTTGATTTGTATTTTATTGCAGGGCTTGGCAAAAAGAGGGCCTAACCTGTTTTTAGAGTTCCATCCCAAGGCTTTCTCTGGCATGTTACATATGTTGACAAACGGCTGATTATTTTCAGCAAAAGAGAATGATCTGCACTTCACTATCTGTTGCTTGAGCTGGAATAGTAGGCATCCTTTTAAGTGCAGTCCTTCATGCTGAAGTGGGCATACCTGAAGCAGTAGCACAATATGAACACATTTATCATGTAGACATCGCATCCCATGAATTTATAGTAATTTTTCAGTTATATCCATCATCATTGGAGGAACTGACTTGTCTCAGTAATAACTGGAGTACCCAGCATAACAGTTCCTTGGCTAACTAATACGCTTACAGTACTTCTTCCAGTGTTCTTTCTCTTACTTCGGTCATGAACAGTAGAAGCTGATGGCAGTGGTTCTTGAAAAGTATTGATTCCTAGGTGTCACAGTCGTTAAATAATCTGCCTATCAGTGCAGGAGATGGAAGTGAGGTAGGTTTGATCCCTGGTTTGGGAAGGTAACAATTCATACACTCGTTTATACTCATGAGTTTTTTTCTTCTGTATACAGAATATATAGTTGAACTATAAAGAAAGCTGAGCACAGAAGAATGGATGCTTTTGAACTGTGGTGTTGAAGACGACTCTTGAGAGTCCCTTGGACAGCAAAGAAATCCAACCAGTCCATCCTAAAGAAATCAGTTCTGTGTGTTCATTGGAAGGACTGATATTGAAGCTGAAACTCCAATATTTTGGCCACCTGATGCAAAGAGCTGACTCATTTTAAAAGCCCCAGATGTTGGGAAAGATTGAAGGCAGGAGGAGAAGGGGATGACAGAGAATGAGATGCTTAGATGGCATCACTGACTCAATGGACACGAGTTTGGGTAAACTCTGAGAGTTGGTGATGGACAGGGAGGCCTGGCGTGCTGCGGTTCATGGGGTTGCAAAGAGTCAGACACGACTAAGCAACTGAACTGAACTGAACAGAAAAACAAATGCTGTTCAAGGACACTGAAAGAACCCTAATGTTGAAAATCAGATCTGTATTGTAAGCAATGGTTAGAAATCCATGAGTTGAAGCATAGTATTATGTCTATCATCCTTGTAGTTCCTTCAGTGAAATATGTTGAGAAAAGCTCTTCATTCGTGGTATAGATTCATGAAGAAGCTAAATAGCATTAATCCTTTGCCTTGACAAGTGTGAATTTAAATCTCCTGTGAATCCTATGTGACAACCACACATACCAACATGATATATTAGTATTATATCAATATTTTTAGTCTTATTTCAACTAAAAATATCAATATACAAACAATTGTACATGAAGTCAAGACATAAAATCAGGGCAAATACAAAATATTCCATCCTTTGAGAAAGGGAGTGAAAAATCTATGTACTTTTCATATTTCATTTTTATGTATTAGATCCTTAAGTATTTTATTCACCACACCTGAATATTGACAAATGTTTCAGAGAGGAAAGGATCATTTCTCTTTAACAATGAGTAGTTCAACTCCTCTCAAAGCAAATATTGGACAGTAATAACTATGAAGGATGAAGTTGATTATTCATATTTATATTACTCATTCTTTAGCTTGACAAAGGTACTAGATATGTTACCACATTTTTTAAAAATAATATCTACATGTGAAAGTGAAAGTGGCTCAGTCATTCCTGCCTGACTCTTTGTGACCCCATGGACTGTAGAGGCCATGGAATTCTCTAGGCCAGAATACTGGAGTGAGTAGCCTATCCCGTCTCCAGGGGATCTTCCTGACCCAGGAATCAAACCGGGGCCTCCTGCATTGTAGGTGGATTCTTTACCAAATGAGCTATTAGGGCTTCCGTGGTGGCTCAGTTAGTAAAGAATATCTGCATAACTGTCTAGAAATTTGGAATTAGCAATCTGTTTGTAAGCAGGACTGGTCATTAGCAGCTTCTGTGATAAAACAGAAGCATGTCTGTCTGACTTTCTTCTACAAGGATCTTTCACTGTTCTTGTGCTAGTAAACATGGAAAGTATTAGATTCGGTTTCTAAGTGAGAATTACAGTGAGAAACTAATGGGTAATATTACAGCTGACCATTTAAGTACTTAATGGTAGAGGCAATCCTAGCTCTACCAAATAGTAGCCATCATGAAATTAGCTATTGTCATTGTAGCCATGTTCCTTGAATTTGTAGTGTTATTTGCTGTGTTATTCAAGAATATGCCTTCACCCTGTCAATAACGCATATTTCTATAACACATAGCGATGCATTAAACCAGTGTTCATCCTACAGTAAATCCCAGCCCCCATGTCTTATAGGAGCCTCTCCGGCCATTGTTAAAAGTGAGTCTAATTTTGTGTGAGACCATGAAAACTCAGTGTTTTTATTATGCTTGTGCTTATGACGGGAGGTCTGAGAAGGCACTTCTGAAGGTTTATTCCTACCAGTTGTTGCCATTTGTATAGAGTCTTTAAAGGTTTAATCACTGAGGTATTGCTTCTACACTTGTACTAGGCTGAGTAGCAACATGCCCTTTCTCCCTAAGTGCAGTAGAAGTCATTCCCACTTCCCAACATGTCTATCTTCTGTCCTCTGGAGTATGTATTGCTTGAGCTCACCATAGCCTGGTAGATGAAAATTGTCAGGATATTCTAGAAACCCTTTTTACTGCAGTCTCTTCAGGAGGTTACAACTGATGCAAACCTCAGGATTTTACAAAGCACTTTTTACAACCTTAAATGAAGGAGAAGCCAACACTCATGACAGTCACAGGCTTCCGGGGCCTGTACGTGATTGTGGGCTTTGCTTTCATAATCATCTTGTTTCTTATAGCAATTAAGATGTCACTGTATTTTTTTTAATCATCATTTATCTTTGATGTTTTTTAGATATATTATGGATTTTCCTATACATCTTCACTTATTGATGAGGGTCTTCTGTTAGTAGCAGTTACTAAAACTGACTTCAAGTCAGTTAGCTGTGGTAGAATAGGAAAAAGAATGACCAACTGTATATTATTAACATTATGTATTAATACATTATTCGTTTTATTGTTTGTAGGCATCCAATTCTAACTTTCTGAAATAAACATTCAGAAAAACCATGTACTTTTGCATGTCCATTTGACTGTATAGGAACACGACAATGTTATTACATAAAATTGTTTAGTTTCCATTACATTTCTCCTGTTTGATGTAGATATCAGCCTTTGGTTCTATCACTAACATTGCAAGTAAAAAAAAAAAAAAATTAATTAGAGCTCCAGTGGTATTTTTACTGTTAGCAATAAGTATAGCATAATGTGTGGCCTAGCAACAGCTAGTGAGCCTAGGTCTGTCTGGAACATTCTTGGATTCTGTGGGGAAAACACCCTGTGTGTGCCCCTGGATACTGGGCCTAAGGACCAAAATTCCCATGTCTCCCCTGGGGAGCCCTAATGCAGTGTGACCTAGCAACTGCTTGAAAATCTATCCCATTGCTGTTTTCCTCCTTTTGACAGAGCTAGCTTTTGCCTCACATTGTGATATCTCCAGCAAGGGGCCAGTCCGTAACTCCTCTCCTGGGGCCCTTCGGATGTGCAAGGTGCCCTCGACCAGATGATCCCAGCATGGCACCTGGCCCCCTTAGAGACACTCCCACAGCCATCTTCCTCATGGGCAGCACCGCTCTGACCCAGGAATGTCAGCAAAGGGAAAGGCAAAACTTCATCCACACGTCTTTGCTCTGTAGGAGAGCTCTAGTGACCCTAACTCTGTCAGGAACATTCTTGGCTCCTACGGAGACACACTCTGTGTGTGAACCTGCACACCCAAGCTTTCATTTGCAAAGTCTTCAAATATTTCCAACTTTGGGAACTATTACCAGTTAATTATATTTGTTCATTTTAATTAACTGAATATGTACTGCTTATGTAACTCAAGATTATTTACTTAGCCTTTAATTGCTTTTGAAAATTATTTTGAAATCATATTTTCTTGCTCATTTTTCAAAGAATTTCTGTAAAACATATTCAATTTTTAAAAATTTTCTTTGACTCAAAAGAAATTTAGATTGTAAAAGCATTGAAACCTCTAATTTTGAGTTTGATTTTATCCTTCTCTTCTTTATAATTTAACAACATTTATTCAACTCTCCCTTATGAATGTAGCATTCTTTTGCGCCTTTGGCTATTTGCATTTCGCTCACTTTTTCTAATGTCCCTAGTCTTTTATTTCCCTTAAACATTTAACATTACCACCTACCACTTATCAACCATGTTTTGCTTATTCAAGGGTTTTTGAATACCTTTTTTTTTTAATTCAAAGTATTTTATTTATAAAAGTTAATGAATTTTGAAATGCATGCCTTTATGCTTTGTTCGGTCAATATTCATCAGCAATTCTGGGAAATCAGAGACTACCTTCAAAACCTGTGAATATCATAAAGTTGGAAAATTAAGCAAATGCACTGGAAAGGATGAAATAATCAACATTTAGGAATCACAAAGATTCAAATATACAACCTTCCAAAAAGATGAAATTATTGGAGTCCTGCATTTAGGAAGAAGAAATGTGCAGAGACAGTAGGTATTAATATATAAAAATGATGTTTTATTTGTATTTAAAAATATAAACTAACATGTACAAAATAATTTTCATTAGATAATTAAAAAATGGGAGGTCTCATATTTTGTAAACATCTATTAGGTACAGGGTTAAGTGAAGCAATAAGCCTGTTTAACTTCACACAACTCAATTAAGTTAAAATATAGTGTATTACCTTATAATTATCCTTTAAAAGAGAAAAACAAGTGATATTATGTCAAAAGGACAAAACTAAAATGGTCACATATATGGAAAAGTGAAATATAAAGTAGTTGAATAGATTTAAAAAGATACAATCTGTAGTAAAAGAAAGCACAATGAAGTTCATTGAAAATATGTAGGTTTATGGAAATACATAAATTTATAGAAGCAATTTTGAAACAAGTAGTCTTTTAGAAACTGTATGGAATATATCTCAAATAGAAGGTATGACATCAGAAAGCAAAAATGGGGTCATTTGTTGCTAAACTTAGGTATAATTTACTTCTTTGGCTGGGAAATTGGTATGTATCATCTTTTTATCTTTAAATTTCGTGATTTTAAGCCTACTGTGAATACATTACATATACCTACATTCCATCCTTAAGCCTCAAAATAGTCTATGGGATGTTTTAGTCACTTAATAAAAATTATTATCCTAGAGATTTTACTAAAGAAGGATGAATCTTGGTGAAGGAATTTCAAGTTTTTGCAAAGAAGAGATCAACTCTGGTTGAACAGCTATGTCAAAAACTTAGTTTCTGAATTGGGTTCCAAGTCCTCAACTTCCTGAAATTGTATGATCCTTGTAAACTTGTATTGTAAAACAAATAAACCTATAAGATATCATTATTCATGTTTGTGTTAAGTCTGGGTCAGATTCTTTAACACACTGGTTGGAGAAGACAGAAAGATGAAAAGAACATACAGACTTGTAGAGTATATGGAGATACAACGTTTATTTAAATGCAAAACAGACTCTTGCTTTCAGATTAAAAAAAAAAAAAATCATTGCCAAGATGCATAATGCTGAGTAGCTTTACCCTACATATTCTTCTAGATGTTTTATGGTTTCAGGGCTTATATTTACCCTTAATCAATTTGAGCTGATTTTTGTTCATGATGTAAGTTCATGATGTCCAATTTCATTCTTTAACAGGTGGCTATACAATTTTCTCAGTATTATTCATTGGAGAATTGGTCCTTTTCCCACTGAGTGTTCTTGGCTCCTTTGTGAAATATTAGTTGACTATACACAGCCATGCTGTGCGGCATGCAGGGTCTTAGTTCCCTAACCAAGGATCTAACCCAGGTCCCATACAGTGGAAGTGCAGATTCTGATCCACTGAACTACCAGGGAAGTCCCTAAACGACTTGGTTGTAATGCTCATGAGGGGTCCAAAGACAACATTTTAGGCCTATAAGGAACAGAGGTAGAGTATTATTTGCAATAGTGAAGATATGGAAGCAACCTGACTGGCCAACAGTAGATGAATAGGTAAAGAAAAGTTATATGTGTATGTACATGTACACACACAAAATGGAATTAATAACCATAAAAAAGGAAATCTTGCCATTTGTGACAACATGGATAGACCTTGAGGGCATTATGCTAAGTGAAAGAACTAACCAATCTGATCACATGGACCACAGTCTTGTCTAACTCAATGAAACTATGAGCCATGCAGTGTAGGGCCACTCAAGACAGACAGGTCATGGTGAAGAGTTCTGACAAAATGTGGTCCACTGGAGAATGGAATGGCAAACCATTTCAATATTTTTGCCTTGAGAACCCTGTGAACAGTATGAAAAGGCAAAAGATAGGACACTGAAAGATGAACTCCCCAGGTCGGTAGGTTCCCAGTATGCTGCTGGAGATCAGTGGAGAAATAACTCCAGAAAGAATGAAGAGATAGAGCCAAAGCAAAAACAACACCAAGTTGTGGATATTACTGGTGATAGAAGCAAGGTCTGATGCTGTAAAGAGCAATATTGCATAGGAACCTGGAATGTTAGGTCCATGAATCAATGCAAGTTGGAAGAAGTGGTCAAACAGGAGATGGCAAGAGTGAACGTCAACATTTTAGGAATCAGTGAACTAAAATGGACTGGAATGGGTGAATTTAACTCAGATGAACATTATATCTACTACTGTGGGCAAGAATCCCTTAGAAGATATGGAATAGCCAACATAATCAACGGAGTCTGAAATGCAATACTTGGATGCAACCTCAAAAATGACAGAATGATCTCTGTTCATCTCTAAGGCAAACCATTCAATATCAAGGTAATCCAAGAAGTTGCCCTGACCAGTAAAGCTGAAGAAGCTTTACCTTCTAGACCTTCTAAAACTAACACCCCCAAAAAATGTCCTTTTCATTATAGGGGACTGGAAAGCAAAAGTAGGAAGTCAAGAATCACCTGGAGTAACAGGCAAATTTGGTCTTGGAGTAGAGAATGAAGCATGGCAAAGGCTAACAGAGTTTTGCCAAGAGAATGCACTAGTTATAGGAAATACCCACTTAGAACAACACAAGTGAAGACCCTACACATAGACATCACCATATGGTCAATACCGAAATCCAATTGATTATATTATTTGAAATCAAAGATGGAGAAGCTCTACAAAGTCAGCAAAAACAAGACTGGAACTGACTGTGGCTCAGATCATGAACTTCTTATTGGCACATTCAGAATAAAATTGAAGAAAGTAGGAAAAACGACTGGACCATTCATTTATGTCCTAAATCAAATCCCTCACGGTTATACAATGGAAGTGAGAAATAGATTCAAAGGACTAGATCTGATAGACAGAGTGCCTGATGAACTATGGACAGAGGTCTGTGACATTGTCCAGGAGACAGGGATCAAGACCATCCTCAAGAAAAAGGAATGCAAAAAAGTAAAATGGCTCTCTGAAGAGGCCTTACAAATAGCTGTGAAAAGAAGAGAAGTGAAAAGCAAAGCAGAAAAGGAAAGATACACCCATTTGAATGCAGAGTTCCAAAGAATAGCAAGGAGAGTTAAGAAAGCCTTCCTCAGTGATTGATGCAAAGAAATAGAGGAAAACAATAGAATGGGAAAGACTAGAGATCTCTTCAAGAAAATTAGAGATACCAAGGGAACATTTCATGCAAAGATGGGCTCAATAAAGGGCAGAAATGGTATGAACCTAACAGAAGCAGAAGGTATTAAGAAGAGCTGGCAAGAATACACAGAAGAACTGTGCAAAAAAGATCTTTATGATCCAGATAATCAAGATGGTATGATCACTCACCTAGAGCCAGACATCCTGGAATGCTAAGTGAAGTGGGCCTGAGGAAGCATCACTACGAACAAAGCTAGAGGAGGTGATAGAATTCCAGTTGAGCTATTTCAAATCCTGAAAGATGATGCTGTGACAGAGCTGCATTCAATGTGCCAGCAAATTTGGAAAACTCAGCAGTGGACACAGGACTGGAAAAGGTCAGTTATCATTCCAATCCCTAAGAAAGACAATGCCAAAAAATGTTCAAACTACCATACAATTGCACTCATCTCACACTCCAGCAAAGCAATGCTCAAAATTCTTCAGCCAAGCTCAACAGTACATGAACCATGAACTTCCAGATGTTCAAGCTGGTTTTAGAAAAGACAGAGGGACCAGAGATCAAATTGTCAACATTCTTCGGATTATTGAAAAAGCAAAAGAGTTCCAGAAAAGTATCTATTTCTGCTTTATTGACTATGCCAAAGTGTTTGACTGTGTGGATCACAACAAACTGTGGAAAATTCTTAAAGAGAAGGGAATACCAGACCACCTGACCTGCCTCTTGAGAAATCTGTATGCAGGTGAGGAAGCAACAGTTAGAACTGGGCATGGAACAACAGACTGGTTTCAAGTTGGAAAAGGAGTACGTCAAGGCTGTATATTGTCACCCTGCTTATTTAACTTATATGCAGAGTACATCATGAGAAATGCTGGGCTGGAGGAAGCACAAGCTGGAATCAAGATTGCAGGGAGAAATATCAATAACCTCAGACATGCAGATGTCACCATCCTTATGGCAGAAAGCAAAGAACTAAAGAGCCTCTTGATAAAAATAAAAGAGGAGAGTGAAAAAGTTGTCTAAAATTTTGACATTTAGAAAACTAAGTTCATGATAACTGGTCCCATCACTTCATGGCAAATAGATGGGGAAACCGTGGAAACAATGTCAGACTTTATTTTTTGGGGCTCCAAAATCAGTGCAGATGGTGACTGCAGCCATGAAATTAAAAGACACTTACTCCTTTGAAGGAAAGTCATGACCAACCTAGACAACATATTAAAAAACAGAGATATTACTTTGTCAACAAATGTCTGTCTAGTCAAAGCTATGTTTTTTCCCAGTGGTCATGTATGGATATGAGAGTTGGGCTGTAAAGAGAGCTGAGTGCCGAAGAATTGATGCTTTTGAACTGTGATGTTGCAGAGGACTCTTGAGAGTCCCTTGGACTGCAAGGAGATCCAACCAGTCTATCCCAGAAGAAATCAGTCCTGAATATTCATTGGAAGGACTGATGTGAAGCTGAAACTCTAATACTTTGGCCACTTGATGTGAAGAACTGATTCATTGGAAAAGACACTGATTCTGGGAAACATTGAAGGCAGGAGGAGAAGGGGACAACAGAAGATGAGGTGGTTGGATGACATCACTGACTCAATGGACATGAGTTTGAGTAAACTCTGGGAGTCAGTAATGGACAGGGAGGCCTGGTGTCCTGCAGCCCATGATGTTGCAAAGACCCCATGACTGAGCAACTGAACTGATAGATGTGTCTCAATTCTTTATGTTGTCTCAATTCTGCTCCATTTGTCTATGTGCTTATGTTTATGTGAGTACCACACTAGTTCAATAACTATAACTTTAACGAGTTCAATAACTATAACTTTCAAATATCACTTGAAGTTTGAAAGTGTGATAACTCAAGATTTGCTCTTGCTTGAAATTCCTTAGCTGCAATTGAGTTTTACATCGCTCAACATGTAAGGAAACCTAATGTAGTTAGGTGCAAATTAATGAGGTTTCTTTCTATATATTTCAGTGAATTAAACCTCTCAGAATAAGATGCAATGAGTTGATGCTAGTTCTGGTACGTTTTTTTTGTATTTCTCCATTTACAAATCCATCCAAGAAACTTTGAAAATCAATTTGAATCCAGGAAGCTGTGGACTTAGTCATGCTATAAACAGACCTGACATGGGCAATGATGACATGACAAAGAAGATGAAGCGAATGGAATCACAGACTACACTTTTAATAAGAGAATATGAAATGGAAGAAGAGACTGATGATAAGATGTTTGTGAGATGTATTCAGGAAACAATCTCTTAGAATCTGATCTCAGTAACTTTAACATTAATGTTCTTTATGTATGGATGTGAGAGTTTGACTATAGAGAAAGCTAAGCACTGAAGAACTGATGCTTTTGAACTGTGGTGTTGGAGAATACTCTTGAGAGTCCCTTGGACTTCAAGGAAATTCAACCAATCCATCCTAAAGGAGATCAGTCCTAGGTGTTTATTGGAAGGATTGATGTTGAAGCTGAAATTCCAATATTTTGCCCACTGATGCAAAGAGCTGACTCATTTCAAAAGACCCTGATGCTGGGAAAGATTGAGGGCAGGAGGAGAAGGGGATGACAGAGGGTGAGATGGTTGGATGGCATCACTGACTCAATGGACACGGGTTTGGGTGAACTCTGGAAGTTGATAATGGACAGGGAGGCCTGGCGTGCTGCAGTCCATGGGGTCGCAGAGTCGGACATGACTAAGCAACTGAACTGAACTGAACTGAATGTATAAATATGAATTGTGTAGCAGTGTTCTATATAGAAAACAGCTGTTTCATTAAAAAGCACAATTAGATCAGTTTTTTTTTTTTTTTTCTATTCCTTTCTTTTCTTCTCAAAAATTTCCTGTTCTTCTTTGAGTTTCTGTCCTCCAGAGTGATACATATAAACAAAGCCACATGAACAAACATTCAGTTATGGCAGAGTTTAATCACCGCATAGTTCCAAAACAGGTTGATCAGTGTTTAATGTGTGAAACTGACACATATTCTGCATGATGGACTCATGGATTTCTTGCTTATGGAAATCTGTCAATTACCAACAGCATCCTTTAATCTGAATATTAAAGGTAAGCCTAAATGTGGAAGTGGAATGGGAGTGATTTAGTAGAATTCTGGAGGAAATTGAGAGGGGGTCAGGTCTTGTTAAGATGGTAACTATATTATATAGTTTTTGGAGAGAAATTCCCCATGGCCCTTGCCTTGCACTTGCTGCTAAAGTGGCACCTGATAGAAGCTGCGATATTCAACTGGGATGTGGTAAAGCTGACCTAATGACCTGTCATAAAGTTGTCATCCAGCTCAGAAATCTAGGTCCCTTTGTGGCCAATATAATTCATATTCATCAGAAGAATATTCATGAACTTAGTAGTTAGCATCTTCTTCCAGTTTATTTCACTCAAAACAGGTGGATTGCAGGTTAAATTTACCCAGAAATGTGGTGAGTTACATACACACACAGTTACACACAGACACACACTCAGACATATGCATACATAGGGGAGATTTATAATTTTGTAGTGGTTTATGTACCCTTTTGGAATAAGCTAAAATTATTAAAAAAATAGGCAATTAAATAGCCAATTAAAGTTTTTATCTTTGGAAAACAACTTTAAAGTAACACAGAGATCAATAACTAAGTTATGATGCAAGTCCACATAGAGTGTGATTCCATCTACCTATGTATGATCATATTTTAATTACTTTTGAGAATGGAGTTTCTGTCATTAGAGGATTGACTCACAATTAAAAGCTGTAATCTAGTCACCATGGTTAAACCCTCTTTCAGAAAAAAAAAAAAATCCAAGTATGTGTATATATTCAAGAAGTGTCTCAAATTTTTACACAGAAACAATCCATATTGTCTCTGATTTAATTTCATTTCAACATGAAAATTGTCTCTTTATAATTTTTATGCCTCAACTGAGTTATTAGAGAAGATTATGATAAGAAAGAAAATAATAGACCAGATGAACTAGTACTGGGAAAGATATTATTAAGTGTGTGCTGCTGCCCTTATCTTTCACTGCCGAGGACAGGTATGGTGACTGCTACTATAGGGCATTGATTTGATAATGTGTTTTGTAATGAGAACAGATATGTGGTTAACTTTTAAAACATACATAATAATTCTTAAGAGTATAATAGGTATCAAAATATGGGTTATTTGAAACAGGCTGTGTTTGCTGCTTGGAAAATACAAAAGTGATGTTTGGGTAGTGAGTCATAAATATTGGAATCAAAGAATAAAGAGAGCTGTCTTTGTGAGAAAAAAATGCATTTGAGTTAAACAAATACCTCCTCAGAAAATGGGGAAGACTTCAACAAGGATAGCTCTGAAATTTGCATTTTGGATGTGGGCTAGAAGAGAAAGAATAGAACATAAATGTTGCATTAGAAAAAAACTGAAGTGAACTATGTAGACTTAGGCCAAGGATTTTTGGATGCCTCAACCCACATTTCAGAAAAGGCAATGGCAATCCACTCCAGTACTCTTGCCTGGAAAATCCCATGGATGGAGGAGCCTGGTAGGCTGCAGTCCATGGGGTTGTGAAGAGTTGGACATGACTGAGCGACTTCCCTTTCACTTTTCACTTTTATGCATTGGAGAAGGAAATGGCAACCCACTCCAGTGTTCTTGCCTGGAGAATCCCAGGGACAGCGGAGCCTGGTGGGCTGCCATCTCTGGGGTTGCACAGAGTCGTACCCAACTGAAGCGACTTAGCAGCAGCAGCAGCAACCCACATTTAATACAGATAATTGGTTAACAAACTCCAACATTTATTCATTTTTTCACTAGTTTCTACCTTATTTCAGTTGTTCTATTTACTATACTCTATTATCCAAGCCATTTTTTCCCTCATGTGCCACTAACCACATTAACATTCCTATTACTTCATGGAAACATAGAACAGTGAAATGTTTCCATCTAATGGAAGCTGAAGCATTATATATCTGTAATAAATGGCCGGAAAAAAAATTATACTTCACTGACGGAGTTCATCCTGTTGGGATTAGCAGACACACTGGAGCTACAAGTTATCCTCTTCTGCCATTTTTCTATGATTTAAACACTTACAGTTGTGGGGAATGTTGGGATGATCCTCTTAATCAGAGCTGATTCCAGACTTCACACACCCATGTACTTCTTCCTGGCTAACCTGTCCTTTGTGGATGTTAGTTATTCCTCCACCATCACTCCAAAGATGCTGGTTGATTTATTGTCAGAGAAGAAAACCATCTCCTTTGCTGGCTGGTTTCTGCAGATGTACTTCTTTATAGCCTTGGCCACAATTGAATGCATCCTTTTTGGGTTAATGGCCCATGACCGCTATGTGGCCATATGTAGCCCTCTCCTTTACTCCTTGATCATGTCCAGGACAGTCTGCCTGAAAATGGCAGCAGGGGTTTTTACAGCAGGACTGTTCAACTCTGTGGTTCACACAGGTTATGTGAACAGCTTGTCATTCTGCAGTTCCAATGTCATCTATCACTTCTTCTGTGACATCCCTCCAATTTTTAAGCTCTTGTGTTCTGACACACACCTGTGTGAAAGCATCTTGTCCACATTTGCTGGTGTGAATATGGTCAGAACTCTGCTGGTGATCCTTACCTCCTAGTGTTACATTCTTTTCTCCATCTTCTGTATGCATAAAGAGGAGGGGAGATGCAAAGCCTTCTCCACATGTGCGTGTCACCTGACAGCCATGATCCTGTTCTATTCCACCTCCATCTACACTTATCTGAGACCTACTTCCAGCTACTCCCTGACTCAAGACAAGTGGCTTCCGTGTTCTACAGAGTGGTGATCCCCATGTTGAATCCTTTGATCTACAGCTTTAGGAATGAGGAAGTAAAGAAGGCTGTAAGGAATGTAATTACTAAGAAAATGGTCCCTTTATTTCTAGGATTGTTGCTTAGGTTTTCTTGACTAAACAGAGCATGTTTTAAAGTTTTAAAGTGTGGATCAAGCTTACTGTTTATCACAAGAATATTTCCTAATTAATCATGTATTATTATTACTCAAGTACTTGTATCCAATTAGATATAAACTAACTGATAAAAAATGTGTATCAGACTGTTATAAAATTATATACTTTTCACCTGATCATTTTATATTTCTATTGTGTCACCAAAATTTGAGCTTATTTATAAAGTAATATTGGTTAGGGAAATGAAGTTATTAAGTATTTAAAGACAAAAGTAACAGTATCATATGAAACTAGCCAAGAAAAGAACTTAGAATTTTCAGTTTATTTTTTCCAGTGCATACTTTTTCACCATTTATGTTTTGTAATAGATTGCTATATAGCATATATGCCAAATGTTTTAAGTTTTGAATAGATTCCGATTTTATTTCATGGAATAATTTCCTGGGGATAAGCTTAAATCAAAATTCAGGAATATAATTTTAATAATAGCAGTAAACACATCAACTTTTATTTCTGCTATTCCTACAAACAGATATTCATTTAAAAAGAAGTTATGAATTTGTATAAAAGAATGCAATTTAGAAAACTGTTCTTTGATTAGAATGCACCACTTACAGTAGTTTTTCTTCTATTGCCTTCTTTCCTTCTCAAAATTTTCTATTCTCTCACTTTCTGTCTTCCAGATGATTTATACACTCAAAGCCATCTCACACACATTCAGCTACTCCAGAGTTTAAGTAGCTCTACCCGTAGATGTTGACATTGAATGGATGTAACACACATATTATGGAAATCTATCATTAACAACAAATAATCAAAATCAATCATAATATTAAAGCTAACCATTAATATGAAGGTGGAATGGGAATTAGCTTAGTAGAATTCTGGAGTAAAGTTAGTGTGGTTCAGGGCTTGCTAAAAAGATCAACTCACATATAATTTTTGAAGGAAATTCTCCATGGCCCTTCTTTTGCTCTTTCTGCTACAGTTGCACCTGATAGAAGCTGTGATGCTCAAGTCATCTGGGATGTGGCAGAACAGATCATTACCTGTCACAAAAGGTCATTCAGGTCAAGCGTCCATGGCCCTCTGTGGTCTGAAGAGCATTCACGTAGTCATCCGTGCTGTCTGTGTACCCTTGGGCCCTACTTTCAGTCTATATTTTTTCTCTGTTCCTAGAGGCCCTGCAGCAGGCTGATCAGGCTGATCTCAGTGAAGATCCACTCCTTCACTAAGTGACTCACCTGCATTCCGCTGCACCAGCCAGCTGCTGTTTGGTTGGTCTCTTTCTATTTCTCTGTCATAGGTACTTCTGGGATCAAGATAGTTCACTAGCAAACACTAATATTCTACTCCTTCCATTAAATGCTTTATTTCTAGTAAAGCTCAGGAATAGAAACATTGTGTTCAGGATGAAATATAGTTATTCTGAGATTTGGGTGTTTTGACATATTGCATTTAGAACCATGTTCACTGTTCTCTAATTCAGCCTTTAAATTCAGCCTTCTACATTTCATTAATCTTGCAAATATTTAAAACTTTGGGAGATTTTTTTTTAATTAATGAATGTGTGCTCCTTATATACATTTAGACTAACTTTTAACTTGCAATTTTTGTAAAAAGTGTTTTTAACATTATTGCATGTTCTTTCTTATTAGGGCAATGGCACCCCACTCCAGTATTCTTGCCTGGAAAATCCCATGGCTGGAGGAGCCTGGTAGGCTGCAGACCATGGGGTCGCAAAGAGTCGGACACGACTGAGCAACTTCACTTTCACTTTTCTCTTTCATGCATTGGAGAAGGAAATGGCAATCCACTCCAGTGTTCTTGCCTGGAGAATCCCAGGGACGGGGGAGCCTGGTGGGCTGCCGTCTATGGGGTCGCACAGAGTTGGACATGACTGAAGCGACTTAGCAGCAGCAGCATAGCTCAGTTGGTAAAGAATCTGCCTACAATGCAAGAGACCTGGGTTCAGTCCCTGGGTCTGGCAGATCCCCTGGAGAAGGAATTGGCAACCCACTCCAGTATTCTTGCGTGGAGAACCCCATGGACAGAAGAACCTGGGTGTCTACAGTCCATGGGGTCACAAGAGTCGGACATGACTTAGAGACTAAACTGCCACCACTGCCTTTATGCCTGTTTGTGCCTGTTTGCTATACTCTATACTACTTCCTGCCTGTCTAATTTTCCAAGTCTTTTATCTCATTTGAATGTTTAATGTTACCACCTTTTCCAAATATACAGTTGTCAATCCATGTTTTGCCTTATTCAACTGTTTATGAATAATTTATTCACTGAAAGTAGTGAAGTTTGAAACCTATGCCTTTGGCTTTGTTTTGCTCTATATTAATTAGTGTTTGAAGTGAAGTCGCTCAGTACTGTCCGACTCTTTGCGACCCCATGGACTTAGCCTACCAGGCTGCTCCCTCCATGGGATTCTCCAGGCAAGAGCAAGAGTACTAGAGTGGGTTTCCATTTCCTTCTCCAGGGCATCTTCCTGACCCAGGGATCGAACCTGGGTCTCCCACATTCCAGGTTTAGGCCAGATAAATCAGGCTTGTAATAGCTGGGAACATCACAGTTTGGAAAAGCTGGAAAAAAGTAAGTAAACAAGTTGGGAGGAATGACATAATACATATTCAATAATCACATGGATCCAAATAAATAACCAAAAAGGGGGATGTTACTAAGAAACAGAGCTCTGAATATAGGCAAGAAATATGCAGAAAGTGTTTTATATTAATATATAATGATGATTTTTTAAAATTTAGTTTGTTAAACAGAAATTTCACAACAGAATTTTCATGGGTCTACTGAAAACTGAAAATCATACATTTTGTAAGCAATAATTAGGTAAAGGTTAGTACTGAGATTAAGTGAAGAAATAATCTTATTTCACTTCATACTGCTCAAATTAAATTAAACATAGTATATTAATTCATAATCACATTTCAGTGGACAGACATGGAAACTTATGATGTCCAAAAGGTAAATTGTAAATGGTTAGGTGTACAGAAAATATTCTAATATGAAATAATTGAATTGAGGTGAGACTATTCAATCTGTAGAGATTAATGTACACATAACTTTAATGCAAATATGTAGTTTTATTGCAAAGATATAGCCTTATTGGACATATATGTATATCTTTATAGGAACAATCTTAAGGCAAATAATTTTATTAAAACTATATGGAATACATAACAAATAGAACTGTGGCATCAGAAAACAAAAATGTGGTCATTTTTTGCTAATGTGTGATACAATTTATAGCTTTGGTGGGAAAATGCTCAAATTCTCTTTAAATGTAATATTAGTCCTAAAATAGAAACATTGCATGTACCCACCCACCACCTTTAAGTCTCAAAATAGTCCTTGGGATATTTTAGTTATATAATAAATATTATTCTCCTTAGATTTGTTACTAAAGCAATGTAGTAATTATTGGCCACGGGATTTCAAATTTTGCAAACAAGAGATCAATCTGATGATGAGCATGGCAAAAATTCTGAGCTAATAGATGGGGTTCAAAACAGTCAATCTCCTGAAATTGTCTCATCATTTAAACCTTGCATTGTAAAAAACAAAATTTTAAAATATAATTTATTAACTATAGTTGTGTTGTATGTGTCAATCATTAACTCACTAGTAAAGGAAAACAAGAGAGATTAAAATACATAGATCTGTTACATATATGCATGATTCTGCTTAATGTCCCTAATATCAGAGCTCAAGTTTTGTCCATTCAATATGGAGGGGGAAATAGAATACAATTCCTAAGTGTAAAAAAATTACAACTACAGAGGCAAAGACAGAAAGATTTCCTCTAGGTTCTTATTCAAACAGTTGCAGGAAATGTTCTGGTTGAACTGTTTGGTATAACAGGCTGTGTGGAATCAGTAACGTGTGGCCAGGTGAGTGCAGTCATGTGGTATATAATGACCATGTGAAATGGGAGAGTAAGGGTGAAGAATGTTCTGAGATAATTTATGCAGAGGGAGAGGAGAACAAAAACAATGTCTCTACACTAATTGGTTAAACTATGACAAAGATAGGAAACTCCTACAATTCTAAGACCTGAGGGTTCTAAAGAGGGGTATTCTAAGACAATATCTGGGGTTTGGGGTGAAGCTCACTGTGTTGCTGTTGTTTAGTCTCTTACTCGTGTCCAAATCTTTGTGACCCCATGGCCTGCAGCACACCACGCTTCCCTGTCCTTCACTATCTCCCACAGTTTTCTCAAACTCATGTCTTCTCCAGTGTACAACACCACTGTTAACAATTATTCAGGGTCAGGTGGCTTTGACACTGGTAAATTCCATGGTTTCTGGGATTATTATGAATGTGTTCTTTCCTTTCCTATTTCATTGCCAAGAACTGAGTCATGCAAGTGGGAAGAGAAACTGAAACACACTTGGGCTACTATGGAAAAAGGTAAATGAAGGAGAATTGCATTTATTAGTGGTATTTCAGTCTCTTTCATGGTGCATGATACAATCATGAGAACCAAGAAGAGACAGTGAAGGGAATTAAGGAGAAAAATGGCATGATTTTATCTACCTCACAGAAAAAATACTGTCTTTGAATAAAAAGAGATTGATGAAAGTGAAGAAGTACCAAAAATAAAGTTTTATAAGGCATATTTCAATATAAAAAGTATACAAAGATATAAATTTTAAAAGTTCCCATAAAAATAGAAGGAAATGAGTGAAATTAATATTTAGAAGAAAAAGTAAGCATATAACTGACTAATGTAGATAAAATAGATGAATTATAAACTCATCATATTTTCTCTTGTGGTTGATTTTATGTATGATAAAATTGAGAATGAAAACAGAGGAACATATTTGGAAGGAAACTGTAAGTAAACATTGTGACCATTTCTCACAATATACATACCACATCAACCCTAATTTCCTACATAGATTAGTGCAACCACATCTTAAGTGGTCTTTCTGCTTCCATTCTTATGTGAACTAAAGTGTATTGGGTTCTTCTATCATAACATCTCTCAGACATTTTCCTCACTACTAACAATGGAAGAGGACACATTATATGTGATTAGTGACTGGTAAAATTTCAAAGGGCTTCCTTCGTAGCTCAGTCGGTAAAAAATCTGTCTGCAATGCAGGAGACCAGGGTTCCATTCCTGGGTTGGGAAGATCCCCTGGAGGAAGAAACGGCAACCCACTCCAGTATCCTTGACTGGAAAATCCCATGGACAGAGGACCCTGGCAGGCTACAGTCCACGGGGTCACAAGAGTCAGACATGATTTAGCAAGTAAACTACCACCACCAAAAGTTCAAACGTGCAGGTATAAATTATTGGGTTCTTAAAAAGACCCAGAGTGTTCCTTGTGTATGTCTCCACACTTAGAGCTGCATGTGCATCAATAGAAAGGACAAAAACCCTAGATTCAAAGAGTTTTTGACAAGAAATTCAAATTATGGGGTAAATGTTAAAATATGATATGGTGAAAATGAAAATGTTAATCACTCAGTCACGTCTGACACTTTTGACCCCATGAACTGTAGCTCACTGGGCTTCTCTGTCCGTGGAATTCTTCAGGGAAGAATAATGGAGTGGGTAGCCATTCCCTTCACCAGGGGATCTTCCTAACACATGGACTGAACCCAGGGCTCCTGCATTGCATGCAGATTCTTATGGCCTCAGGTATCAGGGAAATAATAAAGGTCAAACTAAATAAGTTATATACAAAAACATTACAGTAAAAATGTATAATTTTACATGCAGGAATAATGGGTTCCTTTATTAATACATAGAGTGTGGCATTCCATCTCCACCAAAGAGATGACTAGGTGATTGTCAGTCAGACACTGTGGTCAATTTATAGGATACAAAATTGCCTGTGCATCCTGAAGACTATACTGCAGCACCTGATATGGTTCAGTTCAGTTCACTTCAGTCGCTCAGTTGTGTCCAACTCTTTGCGACCCCATGGACTGCAGCATGCCAGGCCTCCCTGTCCATCACCAGCTCCCGGAGTTCACTCAAATTCATGTCATCGAGGAGGGGATGCCATCCAACCATCCCATGCTCTGTCACCCCCTTATCCTCCTGCCTTCAATCTTGCCCAGCGTCAGGATCTTTTCAAATGAGTCAGCTCTTTGCATGAGGTGGCAAAAGCATTGGAGCTTCAGCTTCAGCATCAGTCCTTCCAATGAACACCCAGGACTGATCTCCTTTAGGATGGACAGGTTTGATCTCATTGCAGTCCAAGGAACTCTCAAGTCTTCTCCAACACCACAGTTCAAAAGCATAAATTCTTTGGTGCTCAGCTTTCTTTATGGTCCAACTCTCACATCCATAAATGACTACTGGAAAAACCATAGCCTTGACCAGACAGACCTTTGTCAACAAAGTAATGACTTTGCTTTTTAATATGCTGTCCAGGTTGGTCATAACTTTCCTTCCAAAGAGTAAGTGTCTTTAGATTTCATGGCTGCAGTGACCATCTGAGGTGATTTTGGAGCCCCCCAAAAATAAAGTCAGCCACTGTTTCCCCATCTATTTGCCATGAAGTAATGGGACCGGATGCCATGATATTTCTGAATGTTGAGCTTTAAGCCAACTTTTCCATTCTCCTCTTTTATTTTCATCAGGAGGCTCATTAGCTCTTCCTCACTTTCTGCCATAAGAGTTGTGTCATCTGCATATCTGACGTTATTGATATTTCTCCTGGAAATCTTGATTCCGGCTTGGGCTTCATGCAGCCCAGGATTTCTCATGATGTAATCTACATATAAGTTAAATAAGCAAGGTGAGAATATACAGTCTTGATGTACTCCTCTTCCTATTTGGAACCAGTCTGTTGTTCCATGTCGAGTTCTAACTGTTGCTTCCTGATGTGCATACAGATTTCTCAAGAAGCAGCTCATGTGGTCTGGTAGTCCCATCTCTTTAAGATTTTTCCACAGTTTATTGTGATCCACAAAGTCAAAGGCTATGACATAGTCAATAAAGCAGAAATAGATGCTTTTCTGGAACTTTCTGGTTTTTTTCAATGATCCAGTGGATGTTAGCAATTTGATCTCTGGTTCCTCTGCACTTTCTAAATCAAGCTTGAACATCTGGAAGTCCACAATTCATGCACCGTTGAAGCCTGGCTTGGAGAATTTTGAGCATTACTATACTAGCGTGTGAGATGATTGCAATTGTGTGGTAGTTTGAGCATTCTTTAGCATTGCCTTTCTTTGGGATTGGAATGAAAACTGACCTTTCCCAGTCTTGTGGCCACAGCTAACTGTCCAAATTTAGTGGCATATTGAGTGCAACACTTTCACAGCATCATCTTTTAGGATTTGAAATAGCTCAACTGGAATTCCATCACCTCCACTAGCTTTGTTCATAGTGATGCTTCCTAAGGACAACTTGACTTCCCATTCCAGGATGTCTGGCTCTAGGTGAGTGATCACACCATCGTGATTATCTGGGTCATGAAGACGTTTTTTGTATAGTTCTTCTGTGTGTTCTTGCCACCTCTTCTTAGTATCCTCTGCTTCTGTTAGGTCCATACCATTTCTATCCTTTATTGAGCCCATCGTTGCGTGAAATGTTCCCTTGGTATCTCCAATTTTCTTGAAGAGATCCCTAAACTTTCCCATTCCATTGTTTTCCTCTATTTCTTTGCATTGACCACTGAGGAAGGTTTTTTTATCTCTCTTTGCTATTCTTTGGAACTATGCATTTTAATGGGTATAGTTTTCCTTTGCGGCTTTGCCTTTCACATCTCTTTTCACAGCTATTTGTAAGGCCTCCTCTGACAGCCATTTTGTTTTGTTTTGTTTGCATTTCTTTTTCTTGGGGATGGTCTTGATCCATGTTTCCTGTACAATGTCACAGACCACTGTCCACAGTACATCAGGCACTCTGTCTATCAGATCTAGTTCCTTAAAACTATTTGTCACTTCCACTGTATAATTGTAAGGGATTTGATTTAGGTCATACCTGAGTAGCCTAGTGGTTTTCCCTACTTTCTTCAATTTAAGTCTGAATTTGACAATAAGGATTTCATGGTCTGAGCCACAGTCAGCTCCTGGTCTTGCTTTTGCTGACTGTATAGAGTTTCTCTATCTTTGACAGCAAAGAATATAATCAATCTGATTTCTGTGTTGACCATCAGGTGATGTCTGTGTGTAGAGGCTTTTCTTGTGTTGTTGATAGAGGGTGTTTGCTATGACCAGTGCGATCTTTTGGCAAAACTCTATTAGCATTTGCCCTGCTGCATTCTGTATGCCAAGGCCAAATTTGCCTGCTCAGTTCAGTTCAGTCGCTCAGTGTGTCTGACTCTTTGTGACCCCATGAATAACAGCATGCCAGGCCTCCCTGTCCATCACCAGCTCCCAGATTTTACTCAAACTCATGTCCATCGAGTTGGTGATGCCATCCAACCATCTCATCCTCTTAGGTCCCCTTCTCCAGATCCCTCAATCCTGCCCAGCATCAGAGTCTTTTCCAAAGAGTCAACACTTTGTATGAGGTAGCCAAAGTATTGGAGATTCAGCTTTAGCATCATTCCTTCCAATGAACACCCAGGACTGATCTCCTTTAGGATGTACTGGTTGGATCTCCTTGCAGTCCAAGGGACTCTCAAGAGTCTTCTCCATCACCACAGTTCAAAAGCATCAATTCTTCGGCTCTCAGCTTTCTTCACAGTCCAACTCTCACATCCATACATAACCACTGGAAAAACCATAGCCTTGACTAGACGGACCTTTGTTGGCAAAGTAATATCTCTGCTTTTTAATATGCCATCTAGGTTGGTCATAAATTTCCTTCCAAGGAGTAAGCGTCTTTTAATTTCATGGCTGCAAACACTATCGACAGTGATTTTGGAGCCCAGAAAAATAAAGTCTGACACTGTTTCCACTGTTTCCCATCTATTTCCCAGGAAGCAATGGGACCAGATGACATGATCTTAGTTTTCTGAATGTTGAGCTTTAAGCCAACTTTTTCACTCTCCTCTTCTACTTTCGTCAAGAGGCTTTTGAGTTCCTCTTCACTTTCTGCCATAAGGGTGGTGTCATCTGCATATCTGAGGTTATTGATATTTCTCCAGCAATCTTTATTTCAGCCTGTGCTTCTTCGAGCCAGTGTTTCTCATAATGTGCTCTGCATATAAGTTAAATAAGCAGGGTGACATTATACAGCCTTGACGTACTTCTTTTCCTATTTGGAACCAGTCTGTTGTTCCATATCCGGTTCTAACTATTGCTTCCTGACCTGCATACAGATTTCTCAAGAGGCAGGTCAGGTGGTCTGGTATTCCCATCTCTTTCAGAATTTTCCACAGTTTATTGTGATCCACACAGTCAAAGGCTTTGGCATAGTCAATAAGGCAGAAATATATGTTTTTCTGGAACTCTCTTGCCTTTTCAATGACTCAACAGATGTTGGCAACTTGATCTCTGGTTCCTTTGCCTTTTCTAAAACCAGCTTGAACATCTGGAATTTCATGGTTCACATATTGCTGAAGCCTGGCTTGGAGAATTTTGATCATTACTTTACTAGCGTGTGAGATGAGTGCAATTGTGTGGTAGTTTGAGCATTCTTTGGCATTGCCTTTCTTTGGGATTGGAATGAAAACTGACCTTTTCCAGTCCTGTGGCCACTGCTGAGTTTTCCAAATTTGCTGGCATATTGAGTGCAGTACTTTCACAGCATCATTTTTCAGGATTTGAAATAGCTCAACTGGAATTCCATCACCTGCACTAGCTCTGTTTGTAGTGATGCTTCCTAAGGCCCCTTGACATCCCATTCCAGGATGTCTGGTTCCAGGTGAGTGATCACATCATCGTGATTATCTGTGTCATGAAGATGTTTTTTTTGTACAGTTCTTCTGTGTATTCTTGCCACCTCTTCTTAATATTCTCCGCTTCTGTTAGTTCCATACCATTTCTGTCCTTTATTGAGCCCATCATTGCATGAAATGTTCCCTTGGTATCTCCAACTTTCTTGAAGAGGTCCTTAACATTTCCCATTCTATTGTTTTCCTCTATTTCTTTGCATTGACCACTGAGGAAGGCTTTCTTACCTCTCCTTGCTATTCTTTGGAATTCTGCATTCAGAGGGGAATATCTTTCCTTTTCTCCTTTGCTTTTTGCTTCTCTTCTTTTCACAGCTATTTGTAAGGCCTCCTCAGACAGCCATTTTGCTTTTTGCATTTCTTTTCAATGGGGATGGGCTTGATCCCTGTCTCTTGTACAATGTCACGAACCTCTGTCTATAGTTCATCAGGCATTCTGTCTATCAGATGTAGTCCCTTAAATCTATTTCTCACTTCCACTGTATAATCATAAGGGATTTGATTTAGGTCCTACCTGAATGGTTTAGTGGACTTCCCTACTTTCTTCAATTTAAGTCTGAATTTGGCAATAAGGAGTTCATGATCTGAGCCACAGTCATCTCCTGGTCTTGTTTTTGCTGACTGTATAGAGCTTCTCTATCTTCGGCTGCAAAGAATATAGTCAGTCTCATTTCGGTGTTGACCATCTGGTGATGTCCATTTGTAGAGTCTTCTCTTGTGTTGTTGGAAGAGGGTGTTTGCTGTGACCAGTGCATTCTCTTGGCAAAACCTATTACCTTTGCCCTGCTTCATTCCATACTCCAAGGCCAAATTTGTCTGTTATGTCAGGTGTGTCTTGACTTCCTACTTTTGCATTCCAGTTCCCTATAATGAAAAGGACATCTTTTTTCAGTGTTAATTCTAAAAGGTCTTGTAAGTCTTCACTGAACCATTCAACTTCAGCTTCTTCAGCATTACTGGTTGAGGCATAGGCATAGATTACCGTGATATTGAGTGGTTTGTCTCAGAAATGAACAGAGATCATTCTGCCATTTTTGAGACTGCATCCAAGTACTGCATTTCAGACTCTTTTGTTGACTATGATGGCTGTTCAATCTTCTAAGGGATTCTTGGCCCTAGTAGTAGACATAATGTTCATCTGAGTTAAATTCACCAATTCAAGTCCATTTTAGTTTGCTGATTCCTAAAATGTTGACATTCACTTATGTCATCTCCTGTTTGACCACCTCCAATTTGCCTCAATACATGGACTTAACATTCCAGGTTCCTATGCAATATTGCTTTTTATAGCATTGGCACTTGTTTCCATCACCAGTCACATCCAAAACTGGGTGTTCTTTTTACTTTGGCTCCATCTCTTCATTTCTCCACTGATCTCCAGTAATATATTGAGCACCTTCCATCATGGAGAGTTCATCTTTCAGTGTCCTATCTTTTTGCCATTTCATACTGTTCATGGGGCTCTCTAGGCAAGAATACTGAAGTGGTTTGCCATTCCCTTCTCCAGTGGACCACATTTTGTCATAACTCTCCACTGTGACCCACCCATCTTGGGTGGCCCTAAACATCATGGCTCATAGTTTCACTGAGTTAGACAAGACTGTGGTACATCATTGAGTTACGGTTAATCTAACTGATACCGTTAGGTTTACTGAATAGTTCAATAAATAAAGGATGAATGCATGAATTATTTTACATAGTTTAGCAAAGATTCATAGTGTAAAAATTAACACTAAAATCTCTCTTATGTATGTAACTTTCAACTATAGATAAATTCTATATGTGGTGTGAAGTGAGGACCTTAACTCATAAACAAATTAGAAACTCATCTAAATTCCAAATTCTATTCTGTGTGGTTAAGGAATGGTATTTTAATAATAAATAAATTTTGCACTGAATGCATCAATAGATACTGCCCAAATTTAAGACTGTGAATACCTTAAACAGCCTTTCCTAGAAGGACAATTATCCTACTCTCCAAAGATACAGAGCACTTGGAGACATGTAAAGTGGCATTGGCAGGTAGCTAGTGCTCCTCAGACGGTATTTCATAGAGAGAGAAACTTGTGCAGCACTAACTGACTCAGAGGAGGCTGTGATTATTTCTTAAGTTGTCTTAATAAACAGTTTATTGAGTTTAAAAATGCAGTTTGTCATGAAGAGATGTCTCCACAGTAAAAACAGACCATTTCTATTTAAGTGCACAGATTGATTTAAGCAAGGTATGAGCTTCAAGGGAAAATAGTAAGGATTGAATTAGTTGCTTGAATAATTCAAACCAGACATATATGTTACATAGGGCAATATTCATTATAAAAGAGAAAAACATAGTTACTTCTTCACAATAAAAAAAAAAAAAAGGTAAGCAGCAAGTATTTTAACCAGCTTATTTTATAGTAGTATATTCTTTATAATTAAGAAATGAAAAAAAAAAAAAAGTTCATTTCAGTCAAATTCATTAATGAGATAAATCTCCTGAACTTGAAATATGCAGGCTGTAACCACAAGAAATCAGACTCTCATTTTATGACAATGAGTGAGATACTGCATTTAGCACTTGCTTTCTGATAATTATTCAGACATAGATATTTTAAATAGATATTACATGACATTTACATGTCTATGATACATGCTACATATTCACAATATTTATGTATTTTCATAAGTATACATGCATATTTATAAATATATATCTAGAGGTAGAAAAATATGCAAAAGTTGAGTTTGCATTTGTCTGTTGTCAGGTCTGTGACTGCTATGATCAATTTTTTTACCCATTTTTTCCCTATTTCTTATTCAATTACTGCTAAAGACCTCAAAATTATCTAATTACCTTTCAAGGCCCAACATGTAAAATATAAGCAGAGTTGTTAAGATTGTTGGGGGCCAGCCATAATGAGGTTGAGGACACATTACCTCAAATTCTTACTTACTTTATATTCTAAACTCAAGTGAACATATGACTTGCTATGATGTTTTATTTGTACTATAAACTTCTGTAGTATATCACATGGAATTTGCATGATGATGACAAGAACATATTTCTTATTTTTCTGATGAAAGTTTAAGTCTCTTTCTTACAGAGTGGTCTGGAGAATGGTGGTGGTGGGAGAGGGTGGTGCTGAACTGGGCCTGGCAGTGGAGTCTTAGTGATCACACTGCCCTTTGGTTATCTGAGATGCAGCTCACAAGAGAAACATCAAAGAAAACATGAAAAAAAAAAAAAAAACACATACAAAAATGGAAAATTAGGAAGCTCAAGGCAGAAAAATACAAATAAAAAGATAATAGAAACCAAACTGATCAGAAAGAGAAGCATTTTCCAGAAGAAAATGCCACCCGTTACCTACAGCAATTCTTATCCTGAAAATAGGCTACACAACATATTTTTTGTTTTCGTTGTTGTCCGTTTTACTGTTACACATAAACCCATAACCTTTAATGTGAGCCAAAAGAAAGAGTTTAAGAGTTGTTTTCTATTTTCACATTGTGGTATTTTAGAATACTGGATTTGATTTATTAACAAAAATACAAACAAAAAATGGGTAGCTATCATGTGAATTGATTTGAAATCATTGATTTATTTTGTCCTGTTTTGCTGCTGGACACAGTGTATCTGAGTGACTCTAAACATTTTATTCATAGATGGGATCCAGAGGGTAAAATCCACCAGAGTTGAACCAGGCTACATTGGTGGATTTCAACTTGCTTGGTTTCTCTGATATTCTTGACCTTCGAGGATTTCTTTTTGGGGTATTTTTGATCATGTATATGATTATTCTGATGGGAAATAGTCTCATTATTATAATAACCAAGATGGATCCTTCCCTCCAGACTCACATTTTTTTTTCTAGGGAATTTTTCTTCCTTGGAAATATGTATCAGTCACTGTCCCCAGGTTATTAACAGATCTTTGTAGACAATCTAGAAATATATCCTTGCTGGCCTGTGCTGCTCAAATGTATTTCTTTCTGGTGTTTGGGGTCACTGAGTGCCTTCTTCTGATTTCAATGGCTTATGACAGGTATGTTGCCATTGGCAACCCACTGCTGTACCCTCTCCTTATGAACTGCAGGCTGTGTGTCTAACTGGCCGCTGACAGTTGGGTCAGTGGAATTCCTACGTACTTAGGATTTACTTACCAGATCTTCTCTCTACCCTTCTGTGGCCCTAACCAGTTGAATCACTTCTTCTGTGATGTACATCCAGTGCTAAAGCTTGCCTGTGGGGACACTTTTATGATTGAGATATTTGTTTATGTAGTTGCTATTCTAGTTGTCACTATTATTCCTTTTATGTTAATTCTTGGTTCTTTCACGAGAATAATTGAGACCATCTTAAAGCTGCCTTCAGACACTGGGCGAGCCAAGGCTTTCTCCACCTGCTCTTCTGATCTCATGATTGCGGCTTTATTCTTTGGATCAGGACCCATTACATATTTAAGACCAAGTCCAGTCATTTGATAGGAATGGACAAGTTTCTCTCTCTTTTTTATACCATTGCCACACTGATGTTTAACCCTATGGTATATCGTCTGAGAAACAAAGATGTTATGGTGGCACTGAGAAAATTCCTACTGAAATTGATTGTACTGTGATTTAAAAATATTAATTCATAAAATTTGTTTCTTATTCATTACAGTCTCCACTCAATAATTTCTGTTATTTTCCCATTATATATGATTTAATATTTTAGGTAAATGATCTCTTATTTTTATATCACAAAAAGTCTGATGCCATGTTAAATAGAAAAGTAATACTAAACTCTATTCAGGGTATTGAAATCTCTGATATAACACATAGCATTCATTAATGGGTCTTGTGACCATTGTTGGTTTTTAATTTTCCAGAATATTGCCTACATTTTCTTTTTCCAATGAGATTATTCAGCTTTCTTTCTCTAGTCCCAATGTATAGCCTGGAAACTAATAGATATCAAATCAGCTTTATTAGATTAAAAGACTAACAGCATGGTATAGCAGACCTGGTGTTGATAGTTCCACTAAAAGATGAGTGTTTGAGCAAAAATTATGACATTACATTCGAGACATAAAATGTCAACTCATTGGCAGTTGTACCTCTGCTGACTGCACAGAACAATGGGAAGAAGCAAAGGCCATTTGTTGCCTTTAATTTGAGGAAGGTTTTCCAATTTTCCATATATGCTGGTAGGGCATCTTCAGATACTGGTTTCTGAATATAGATTTCATGTCATAACATACTACCTGCATGAGAAGAATGTACTGTTTTCTAGGAAAGCCATTATTCTGATTGATAAAGGGTGGAAAAGAGATTTTCCAGCAATGGCTGACTCATCGACCTCTTGCATACAAGATCACTCCTTTAGAGATTTCCTTCTACATAAGAAGCAAAAGAAAGCCTTCCCAAATTTGATTCTCTGGTTTTGACCACTTATTCAGGCTCAAAAATCTTATTTTTAACTGGGTGATTTGCTCTGAATATGCCTTTTAACATTCTGTCTATAATTATTTGCTTTGAGATATCCTTATTTTCCTCACTGCAGATGGTGAACTGAAGCTATGAAATTAAAAGGTGCTTGCTTCTTGGAAAGAAAGCTATGGCAAACCTAGACAAAGTATTAAAAAGCAAAGACATCACTCTGCTGATAAAGGTCCATATAGTCAAAGCTATGGTTTTTCCAGTAGTCATGGATGGATGAGAGAATTGGACCATAAAGAAGGCTAGGTGCTGAAGAATTGATGCCTTTTAATTGTGGTACTCAAGAAGACTCTTGAGAGTCCTTTGGCCTGCAAAGAGATCAAACCAGTCAATCCTAAACTAAGTCAATGCTGAATATTTGTTGGAAGAACTGATGATGAAGCTGAAGCTACAATACTTTGGCCAACAGATGGGAAGAGACGACTCATTGGAAAAGACCCTGATGCTGGGAATGATTGAGGTTAGGAGAAGAAGAGGGCATCAGAGATGGTTGGATGGCATCACAGACTCGATGGACTTGAGTTTAAGCAAACTCTGGGAGATGGTAAAGAACAGGGAAGCCTGGCATGCTGCAGTCCATGGGTCGCAGAGTTGGACACAGCTGAGTGACTGAACAGCAACAACATAGGATATTAAATATAGTTCCTTGTGTGTATATACACATGCACGCGCAGCGTGTGCGTGCACACACACACATACACATAGTAGGACCTTGCTGGTAATCAGTTTTGTAAATAATAGTTTGTATCTGCTACTCATAAACTCCAAATTTGTCCCCCTACCCTTTTTCCCCTTTGGTAACTATAAATTTGTTTTCTATGCTTGTGAGTCTCTTTGTTCTGTAAATAAGTTCATTTGTATCATTTTTTTAGGTTCCACATATAAATGATATCATGCCATATTTGGATATTTGTCTTTTTCTAACTTGGTTCATTTAATATGATAATCTCTAGGTCAATCAATGTTGCTGTGAAAGGTATTATTTCATTCTTTTTTATGGCTAATATTCCATTGTGTAATATGTACCATATATTTATCCATTCATCTGTCAACAGACATTAAGGTTGCCTTCATGCCTTAGCTATTGTAAATAGTAATACTATGAACATAAGGGAGCATATGTCTTTTCAAATTATAGTTTTATTCAGATATATACCCAGGATTGTGATTGCTGGATCATATGGCAATTTTATTTTTGATTTTTAAGGAACCTCAACAAGTTTTCCACAGTGGCTGCACTAGTTTGCATTCCCACCAACAATGTATTAGGATTCCCTTTTCTCCATAAGCTCTCTAGCATTTATTATTTGTAGATATTTTTTAAATGATGGCTATTTTGACTGCTGTGAGGTTGTAGTTTTGATTTACCTTTCACTAATAACTATTGCTATTGAGCATTTTTTTTCATGTGCCTGTTGACTATCTGTATGTTTTCTTTGTAGAAATGTCTAATCAGGTCTTCTGTCAAATTTTTCCTGGTTTGCTATTATGTTGTGTTGTTATTGAGTTATATGGGCTGTTTGTGTGTATATATATATATTTGTTTGTTTGTTTGTTTTGTTTTGTTTTTGTTCTTTTTAAAAAAATTTAAATTTATTTATTTTAATTAGAGGCTAATTACTTTATAATATTGTATTGGTTTTGCCATACATCAACATGAATCCATTAAACCCTTGTCATTTTGCATGGTTTGCAAAAATTTTTACCCTGTCCTAGGTGGTCTTTTCATTTTGCTTATGGTTTACTATGCTGGCAAAAGCTTATATGTTTCATTAGATCCTATTTATTTATTTCAATTTTTATTTCTATTTTCTTGGAGCTTGAACTAAGAATATGTTGCCATGATTTATTTATTTCTGTATGCAAATAGACTCTGTTTTCATATGGACACACAGTGTGATTCATTTCTCTTTGTGATTTGTGTTTTTGGAATGGAATATTTGTAGTTTAAATTCTTTGTAAGTTCAGAATCACAGACAATTTCAACAAACAAATGTAATTACAAAATCTTAAAAATATGTTTTTTTTTTAATATATTGTCTTATTTACTCAGAGTATTTAAAGGCAACCTTAATGTCTGTTGACAGATGAATGGATAAAAATATGGTACATATTACACAATGGAATATTAGCCATAAAAAAGAATGAAATAATACCTTTCACAGCAAAAAAGAGTTGAAGTGAGTGTCATTTTCTTATTTACTTCACTCAACTAGTGAGCTGGAATGAAGGCTAAACACACTGAGACGAGGGGAGGGGTGAACACACACACGAACACACACAAACTCAAACAGAAAAGGAAAAATGATAACTTGGTAGTGGGCTATGCACCCTTTTGGAATATGTGGGCGCTACAAAGAAGCAATTAAACAGACAATTAAAATTAATATCTTATAAACATTGGTGAAACATTAAGGTAACAGAGAGATCCATAATCACATGAGGATGCAGGAGCCACATCCCATTTGACTGCATCTAACTGCATATGATCTTGTTTTAATTTCCTCTGAGATTAGAGTTTATGCCTTTAGAGGACTGATGCCACAACCCAAACCTATAATCCTGTCCTCATGGTTACCCTACCCTGTTCAAGGAAAACCAAATAAAAGGCAGCCATGTGTATACGTTCAGAAAGTGTCTCAGATTTTTACGAAGATGTAATTCAAAATTTCACTGCTTTTCATTTCACTTAGAAAATGAAAATCTTTTCATTTTTGTGCCTCAACTGAGTTATTTGGCATTCTAATAAAAACAACAACAACAATAAACTAGACAAGTTAGTAATGGGAAGGATGCTGTTAAGTATTGGTGCTGCCATTCATTAATGTGGACAGGTACAGTGTGTGCTTATATTAATGTGTATGCTTAGTCGCTCAGTCATATCTGACTCTTGGGACCCCATAGACAGTAGGCTCCTCTTTCCATGGGATTCTCCAAGCAAGAATACTGGAGTGGGTTGCCATTTCCTTCTCCAGGGGATCTTCTCCACCCAGGAATTGAACCCGGGTTTCCTGCATTGCAGGCAAACTCTTTACAGACTGAGCTATGAAGGAAGCCCTGTGCTAATACTAATACATGGCATTAATTTTATAGTGTGCTTTGTAATGAAAGAGTTGTTTGGTTTAATTTAAAACACTATAAAATCATGTTTATGAATATGGTAATTGTCAACATGTTGATTATTTGAAATGGACTTTTTTTTACTGCATGAGGAACACAAAAGCAACTTTCAAGTATTGATGCATAGATTCTAGAGTTGCAGGATATACAAAGTGGTCCTGAAGAAAAAAAAAAATGCATTGAGTTAAACTCCCATACCTGTTCAGACAATGGAAGAGACTTCAGGTAGAATAGTTTGGTACTTTGCATTTTGGATGTAGGCTAGAAGAGAAAGAATAGAACATATATATTGGATTTGCAGAAACTGAAGTGAAATATGTGTACTTAGCCCAATAATTTGAGAATCTTTCAAACCAGGTATATTTTAACATGGAGAATTGTTTAATAGATTCAATGCTCATTCATTTGTCCACTAATTTTCCTCTTGCTTCACTTGCTCTATATAATATGGTGTTATCCTAGATTATTTTCATGTGTGACTAATTTTATTAGACCTACTACTTCTTGTAAACTTTTGAGAGGAAAATATTTACATGAATTCAAATTGAAGCATAAAGTATCTGTAATAAATGGCCAGAAAAAATTATACTTTGCTCACTGAGTTCATCCTGTTGGGATTAGCAGACACACTGGAGCTACAGGTTATCTTCTTTTGCCTTTTTTCTGTGATTTATACACTTACAGTTGTGGGGAATGTTGGGATGATTCTCTTAATCAGAACAAATTCCTGATTTCACACACTCATGTACTTCTTCCTGGTTAACCTGTCCCTTGTGGATGTTTGTTATTCATCCACCATCACTCCAAAGACGCTAGTAGATTTTTTTTATCGGAGAAGAAAACCACCTCCTTTGCTGGCTGCTTTCTGTAGATGTACTTCTTTATCGTTTTTGCCACAACTGAATGCATCGTTTTCGGGTTAATGGCCTGTGACTGCTCTGTGGCCATATGCAACCCTCTCCCGTTCGCCTTGATCATGTCCAGTACAATCTGCCTGAAAAAGGGGCTTTTACAGCAGGACTGTTGAACTCTGTGGTTCACACAAGTTGTATAAGCAGCTTATCATTCTGCAGTTCCAATGTCACTCATCACTTCTTCTGTGACAGCCCCCAATTTTCGAGCTCTCTTGTTCCGACACATGCCTATATGAAAGTATCTTGTCCACTTTTGCTGGTGTGAATATCATTGGAACTCTGCCGGTGATCCCCACTGCCGGGAGCTGGCGAGAGACATTCCACTCGTGACAAAGGTCATGAGGAAGGAGGCTCGGCATACGCAAAGGCGGGATCGAGCCTCGGGAGTCTCCCCGGATATTCTCGAGCATCTTCCCCCAAAAAACCAGAGTCTGCCTACTTTATTGCTTTGTGCTCTCACCTGTGACTTTACTGGGGGCTGTCCCCCACCACCATCTCGCTCTGTCAAAGAGTTAACTTACAGCTCCAATTAATAAAGTTCCTGGGCAATTAGGAGTGTTTAAATCCAAACTCCTCAGATGGCTCTCTAACTCGCCTGACAACACAGCTATGCATACGATTATTTACAGTCTCCCAGCCTCGAGAGGCACGGGAAGCTTAAGATATTCAAATAGCTTAGAGCCTCTCAGAGAGTTAGAAACTGTCAGAATAAGACTAGTAAGGGATTTCATTGATGAGTCAATGCTTGTTGCCAAGTTTTCACATCCCCTGAATTGTATCCTTGAATGTGTATTAATTAATATAGTTGGTATGTAGAAAAAATAAGTAGTGGCCTTGGTGTTAGTAACTTTAGACCCTTAAGGTGATAAATTCTTTCCTTTGTTGTAAACCCATTACACATCCGTCCTATAGGAATGCAATTTTATCTTCAGAAGATGGCGCCAAACTTTAAAATAATTACTCTTAGAGAAAATAAGTCTTTATTGATAAGTCCTTGTCAAGAGTCATAAAATGTTAGCAGGTCTTCTGGCCAGAAGATGGTGTAAATCACCTAAACCATTTGTATATGATAAATTTGCAGAAAAGAAACCCTGGTGTTTGATAAGAATCAAAGACTGCTGACTTTGCATCCCCTATTATCCTCTATGTGTAACTTAGGGTATATAAGCCCCTGTTGAAAATAAAGCTATGGGCCTTGCTCACCAGCGCTTGGTCTCCCTATGTCATTCTTTTCACATTCTGGCTGAAGTCTCCATCTGGAGCGTGGAACCCACCATGCTTACTAATTATGCCTGGGCTTCTAAGACCCACTCGAGAAGGTGTCTAGGGTGAGGCACCTTCCGCTATTTGAGAGGGTGCCTGCGGCCTACATAAGTGGTGCAAACTTCTTGTCTTGAAGTTTTATTGGTCTCCCATGTAAACCAAGCTACTCAGCCTCTTTTCTCCACTGAATTTTCCTACTAAGCTATCCTCATTCGATTACTCTTTATATCTCTAATTAGCATATAAATAGTCGCCTAGGCCGTCTCTCCTTCGAATACCCTGGATCAGCCGGGGTTGGACCCCGGCACCTCACCTCCTACTCCTACATTCTCTTCTCCATTTTCCATATGCATTCAGGGGAGGGGAGATGCAAAGCATTCTCCACGTGTGCATCTCACCTGACAGCCATCATCCTGTTCTATTCCACCTCCATCTATACTTATCTGAGACCTACTTCCAGCTACTCCTTGACACAGGACAAAGTAGCTTCCATGTTCTACACAGTGGTCATCCCCATGTTGAATCCTCTGATCTACAGTCTCTGGAATACGGAAGTGAAGAAGGCTTTATGGAATGGAATTACTAGGAAAAGGATTCCTTCATTTCTGTCATTGATTAATTTTCTGAACTAAATAAAGTACATAATTTAACTTTCAGAAACTGGATCAAGCTTATTTTCATTACAACTTAATCTGTGTAATTATGTTCTAGTAATATTCATGGACACGAGTCCTGTTAGATATAACTTATCAAACATGTCAGATCATGAAACTTTTTTCTAATCGTTGTATGTTTTCCTATAGGTTTCTAAAATATGATTTATTCATAAAGCTGTCTTGGTTAGGGAAATAAAGGGTTAAGTATATGGAGGAGATAACTTTTGCAATGTCACATGAATCTAGTTGTGTATTATATTTTTAATTGTCAGCTTTTTAAAATGTATTTTTTCAACATCTATGATTTGTGAAGGATTGTATATATCACATGTGTGAAAATATTTTCAATGTAGATTTCCACCTAATTGAATTAGGGCTGTAATGCTTAAATCAAAACTCAGTAATATCATTTAACTGCTACAATAAACATGTGGACTTTCATCTCCTTTATCCCCATAAACACATAGTTATTCATTAAAGAATATGTAGGAATTTGTTTAAATATATTTGTTTAGAAAACTGCTGTTTGATTAGAAGGAATCAATTACAACAGCTTTTCTTCTCTTCCCATCTTTTCTTCTTAAAAATTTCTCACATTTTCTCTCCCAGACTGATCCACATATTATACATAAAGCCACATGCACACACAGTCAGCTGTAGCAGAGTTTAATCAATGCATAGTTCAAAGTAGGTAGATCTGTATTTGAAGGATAAAACAGACCCGTATCCTTTAAAACAGTCTCATGGATTTCCTGATTATGGAAATATTCTACCAGTCACCAATTAAATCCATTAAAGTGAACCCATATATTATATTAAAGGTAAACAATAATATATATGTGGAATGGAGTGGCATAGTAGAATTCTGGAGGAAATTGAGTGGGATTCAGGGATTGTTAAGATGCTAACCACACTTAGAGCTTTTGGAGGGATATTCCTTGTGGCTCTTCCCTTGTCCTCACTGCTGAAATTGCTCCTGATAGAAGTTGCAATATTCAAGTCATCTGGGATATAACAAAGCTGATCTGTCACACTTGTCACACCATCCAGTGCCCTTTGCTGTCCACATAGTCCAGCTGGGTCTGATGATTATTCATGTAGGTATGTAGTAAGAAATTAGTGTCTCCTTCTAATTTATTTCACTTAAAAACAGAGCTTCCATCTTAGCTCAGTTGGTAAAGAATTTTCCTGCAATGCAGGAGATCTGGGTTCAATCTCTGAGTTGGGAAGATTCCTGGAGAAGGAAATGGCAACCCGTTCCAGTATTCTTGCTTGGAGAACTCCATGAACAAAGGAGTTCAGCAGACTACAGACCAGGGGTCTCAAAGAATCAGACACGACTGAGTGACTAAGACACTCACTTTTAAGAATGGAACTAGATTGAAGGTTAAATTCAGCCAGATGAGTGTAGGGATATGCACACACACACAAAAAGGGAAGAATCATAATTTGGTAGAGGATTATGTAACCATTGTAATAAGCTAAAACTTCAAAGAAAGAGGCAACTAAATAGATCATTTTAAAAAATTTTTCAAATAAATAGCTTTGAAATAACACAGAGATCAAAAAATTCAATATAGGCTTTAACCGTATCTACTTGCATGTGATCATATTTAAATACTTCTGAGACTGGAGTTTCTGCCTTTTGAGGATTCATGACACAGTTGAAACCTATAATCCAGTCCCCATGGTTACCCAACCCTCTTTCAGATCAGATCAGATCAGTCGCTCAGTCATGTCTGACTCTTTGCGACCCCATGAACCCCAGCACGCCAGGCCTCCCTGTCCATCACCAACTCCCGGAGTTCACTGAGACTCACGTCCATCGAGTCAGTGATGCCATACAGCCATCTCATCCTCTGTCGTCCCTTTCTCCTCCTGCCCCCAATCCCTCCCAGCATCAGAGTCTTTTCCAATGAGTCAACACTTCACATGAGGTGGCCAAAGTACTGGAGTTTCAGCTTTAGCATCATTCCTTCCAAAGAAATCCCAGGGCTGATCTCCTTCAGAATGGACTGGTTGGATCTCCTTGCAGTCCAAGGGACTCTCAAGAGTCTTCTCCAACACCACAGTTCAAACGCATCAATTCTTGGCACACAGCCTTCTTCCAACTCTCACATCCATACATGACCACAGTAAATAAAAGGATAGCAATATGCATATACTCAGAATGTGTCTCAAATTTTTACAAAATGGTAACTCAAAATTTCACTGCTTTACATTTCACTTAAAGAATAAAAATTGTCTTCTTTATTTTTATTTTTTTTTTGTGCCTCACCTGAGTTATTAGGGATTCTAGTAAAAACAGAAATAATAGACTAGACAAGTTAGTACTGAGAAAAATGCTGATAAGTACTCGGTGCAGTCTCTGCCATTCACCACCATAAACAGGTATAGTGTGTGCTCCCACATGACATTAGTTTGGTAGAGTGCTTTGAAAGGAGAACAGTTATTTGTGTACCTTAATACACTACAATATCATTAAGAATATGATGGATGTCAAAATATCAGTTATCAAACTGTGCTACTATTTGCTGCCTGGAGAATCACACACAAGTGATTTCCAAGTGACCATGCATACATTTTGGAGTTGAAGAATATAGAGAGCAGACTTGAGGAGAGAAAAAAAAAAAAAAAGATTTCAGTTAAATTCAAATACCTGCTCAGAGAATGGAAAAAACTTCAGCAAGATAGTTCTGTACTTTGCAGTTGGATATGGACAAGAAGGGAAAGAATAGAACATAGATGCTGCATTCGAAAAAGAACCTTAGGTGATGTATGTGTATTTAGATGAGTCATTTGTGGTTCCCTCAGTTCAGAATTAATAAAGCCAATACTTAATAAAATCCAATGCTTATTAATTTGTCTACTAATTCTCCTCTGACTCTGTTTACTGGGCTCTGTTGTCCTAGGTTTCTTTTCCATATATGTTTTACTTTATTAATATTTGTATTTCTGGTAAATTGTGCAAAGGGAAATATGCACACCCAGTTTAAGTTTAAGCATACTATACTATAAACAATGGGCAGAAAAAATTACACTTCACCCACAGAGTTCATCCTGTTGGGATTAGCAGATACATTGGAGGTACAGGTTTTCCCCTTTTGCCTTTTCTTGGTGATTTACAAAGAATGAAGGGATGGAGCCAAAGCAAAAAGGATACCCAGCTGTGGATGTGACTGGTGATAGAAGGAAGGTCTGATGCTGTAAAGAGCAATATTGCATAGGAATCTGGAATGTCAGGTCCATGAATCAAGGCAAATTGGAAGTGGTCAAACAAGAGATGGCAAGAGTGAATGTTGACATTCTAGGAATCAGGGAATTGAAATGGACTGGAATGGGTGAATTTAACTCAGGTGATCATTATATCTACTACTGCGGGCAGGAATCCCTCAGAAGAAATGGAGTGGCCATCATGGTCAACAAAAGAGTCCGAAATACAGTACTTTGATGCAATCTCAAAAACGACAGAATGATCTCTGTTCGTTTCCAAGGCAACCCATTCAATATCACAGTAATCCAAGTCTATGCCCCAACCAGTAACACTGAAGAAGCTGAAGTTGAACGGTTCTATGAAGACCTACAAGACCTTTTAGAACTAACACCCAAAAAAGATGTGTTTTTCATTATAGGGGACTGGAATGCAAAAGTAGAAAGTCAAGAAACACCCGGGGTAACAGGCAAATTTGGCCTTGGAATACGGAATGAAGCAGGGCAAAGACTAAAGAGTTTTGCCAAGAAAATGCACTGGTCATAATAAACACCTTCTTTGAACAACACAAGAGAAGACTCTATGCATGGACATCACCAGATGGTCAACACAGAAATCAGATTGATTATATTCTTTGCAGCCAAAGATGGAGAAGCTCTATACAGTCAGCAAAAACAAGACCAGGAGCTGACTATGGCTCAGACCATGAACTCCTTATTGCCAAATTCAGATTTAAATGGAAGAAAGTAGGGAAAACCACTAGACCATTCAGGTATGACCTAAATCAAATCCCTTATGATTATACAGTGGAAGTGAGAAACAGATTTAAGGGCCTAGATCTGATAGATAGAGTGCCTGATGAACTATGGACTGAGGTTCGTGACATGGTACAGGAGACAGGGATCAAGACCATCCCCACGGAAAAGAAATGCAAGAAGCAAAATGGCTGTCTGGGGAGGCCTTACAAATAGCTGTGAAAAGAAGACAAGTGAAAAGCAAAGGAGAAAAAGAAAGATATAAACATCTGAATGCAGAGTTCCAAAGAATAGCAAGAAGAGATTAGAAAGCCTTCTTCAGCAATCAATGCAAAGAAATAGAGGAAAACAACAGAATAGGAAAGACTAGGGATCTCTTCAAGAAAATCAGAGATATCAAGGGAACATTTCATGCAAAGATGGGCTCGATAAAGGACAGAAATGGTATGGACCTAACAAAAGCAGAAGATATTAAGAAGAGATGGCTAGAATACACAGAAGAACTGTACAAAAAAGATCTTCATGACCCAGATAATCACGATGGTGTGATCACTGACCTAGAGCTAGACATCCTGGAATGTGAAGTCAGGTGGGCCTTAGAAAGCATCACTATGAACAAAGCTAGTGGAGGTGATGGAATTCCAGTTGAGCTATTCCAAATCCTGAAAGATGATGCTGTGAAAGTGCTGCACTTAATATGCCAGCAAATTTGGAAAACTCAGCAGTGGCCACAGGAATGGAAAAGACCAGTTTTCATTCCAATCCCAAAGAAAGGCAATGCAAAAGAATGCTCAAACTACTGCACAATTGCACTCATCTCACATGCTAGTAAAGTAATGATCAAAATTCTCCAAGCCAGGCTTCAGCAATACATGAACCGTGAACTTCCAGATGTTCAAGCTGGTTTTAGAAAAGGCAGAGGAACCAGAGATCAAATTGCCAACATCCGCTGGATCATTGAAAAAGCAAGAGAGTTCCAGAAAAAAAAAGCCTTTCACTGTGTGGATCACAATAAACTGTGGAAAATTCTGAAAGAGATGGGAATACCAGACCACCTGATCTGCCTCTTGAGAAATTTGTATGCAGGTCAAGAAGCAACAGTTAGAACTGGACATGGAACAACAGACTGGTTCCAAATAGGAAAAGGAGTACGTCAAGGCTGTATACTGTCACCCTTTCTTATTTAACTTATATGCAGGGTACATCATAAGAAACGCTGGACTGGAAGAAACACAAGCTGTAATCATGATTGCTGGGAGAAATATCAATAACCTCAGATATGCAGATGACACCACCCTTATGGCAGAAAGTGAAGAGGAACTAAAAAACCTCTTGATGAAGGTGAAACTGGAGAGTGAAAAAGCTGGCTTAAAGCTCAACATTCAGAAAACGAAGATCATGGCATCTGGTCCCATCACTTCATGGGAAATAGATGGGAAACAGTGGAAACAATGTCAGACTTTATTGTTGGGAGCTCCAAAATCACTGCAGATGGTGACTGCAGCCATGAAATTGAAAGATGCTTACTCCTTGGAAGGAAAGTTATGACCAACCTAGATAGCATATTCAAAAGCAGAGACATTACTTTGCCAACAAAGGTTCGTCTAATCAAGGCTATGGTTTTTCCTGTGGTCATGTATGGATGTGAGAGTTGGACTGTGAAGAAGGCTGAGTGCTGAAGAATTGATGTTTTTGAACTGTGGTGTTGGAGAAGACTCTTGAGAGTCCCTTGGACTGCAAGGAGATCCAACCAGTCCATTCTGAAGGAGATCAGCCCTGGGATTTCTTTGGAAGGAATGATGCTAAAGCTGAAACTCCAGTACTTTGGCCACCTCATGTGAAGAGTTGACTCATTGGAAAAGACTCTGATTCTGGGAGGGATTGGGGGCAAGAGGAGAAGGGGACGACAAAGGATGAGATGCCGGGATGGCATCACTGACTCGATGGATATGAGTCTCAGTGAACTCCAGGAGTTGGTGATGGACAGGGAGGCCTGGTGTGCTGAGATTCATTGGGTCATAAAGAGTCGGACACGACTGAGTGACTGATCTGATCCACATGTTTACAGTTATGGGGAATGTTGGGATGATCCTCTTAATCAGGACTGATTCCAAGTTTCACATACTCATGTATTTATTCCTGTCCTTTGCAAATGTTTGTTTGTTATTATCTGGGAAGAAGACAATCTCCTTTGTTCACTACTTTTTGCAGATGTACTTCTTTTTAGCCTTGGCCACAACTGAATGCATCCTTTTTGGGTTAATGGCTCGTGACCACTATGTGGCCATATGCAACCCTTTCTTTACGCCTTGATCATGTCCAGGACGGTCTGCCTAGAAATGACAGTAGGGGCTTTTACAGCAGGACTGTTCAACTCCATGGTAAACACCAGTTATGTAAGCACCTTACCATACTGCAGTTCCAATGTCATCCATCACTTCTTCTGTGACAATCCCCCATTTTAAGTTCTCCTGTTCTGACACACTCCTGCATGAAAGCATCTTTTCCACGTTTCCTGGTGTGAATATGGTCGGAACTCTGCTGGTGATCTTCAACTCCTACTCCTACATTCTCTTCTCTGTTTTCCGTATGCATTCAGGGGAAGAGATGCAAAGCCTTTTCCACGTGTGTGTCTTACCTGACAGCCATCATCCTGTTCTATTCCACCTCCATCTATACTTATCCGAGACCTACTTCCAGCTACTCCCTGACTCAGGACAAAGTATCTTCTGTGTTCTGCACGGTGGTAATCCTCATGTTGAATCCTCGATCTACAGTCTCGGGAATACTGAAGTGAAGAAGGCTTTATGGAATGTAGTTACTTGTAAAAAGATTCCTTCATTTCTGTGATTTATTAATTTTCTGAACTAAATAGAATATATAATTTAGTTTTCAGAAACTGGATGAAGCTTATTTTCATTACAGCTTAATCTGTGTATTCATGTTCTGGTAATTCTCATGAACATGTGTCCTATTAGACATAATTTATCAAACTTATGTAAGATCATGCAACTTTCATCTAATCATGTATATTTCTTGTAGGTTGCTAAAATGTGATTTATTTGTAAAGCTGTCTTGGTTAGGGAAATAAAGGGTCAGGTATATGGAGATAAAATTTACAATGTCACATGAAACTAGCTGCTTATTATTTTTGTAATTGTTAGTTTATTTTTGATGTATTTTTCACCATTTATGATTTGTAAAGGGTTGAAATATACGATATTTGTGAAAAAGTTTTCAATGTAAAATAGATTTCCATTTTATTGAATTATTAAGATTTTAATGCTTAAATAAAAAATAAAAAAATAGCATTTAGTTGCTACAGGAAACATGTCAACTTTTATTCCCTTTATCCCCACAAACACATATTTATTCATTAAAGAATATGTAGGAATTTGATTAAATATGTTCTGCTTAGAAAACTGCTGTCTGGTTAGAATGCACTGATTGCATCAGCTTTTTTCCTCTTCCTGTCTTTTCTTGTCAAAAATTTCCTGTCCTTCTTTCATGTTTTCTTTCCCAGATTGATACACATATTAACACAAAGCCACAAGCACACACATTCAGCTATGGCAGAGTTTAATCAATGCATAGTTCAAAGCAGTTAGACCAATGTTAGAAGTTGAAACAGACCCATATTCTTTACAATAGTCTCATTGATTTCCTGATTATGGAAATGTTCTACCAATTACCAATCCAGTCCATTAAAGTCAATCTGTATATTATATTAAAAGTAAGCAATATTATATAGGTGGAATGGAGTGGCTTAGTAGAATTCTGGAGGAAATTGAGTGGGATTCAGGGATTGCTAAGATGATAACCACACTTACAGTTTTGGGAGGTATATTCCCCATGGCCCTTCCCTTGCTCTTACTGCTAAGTTGCTCCTGATAGAAAATGTGACGTTCAAATCACTGGGGAGGTGGCAACACAGACCTCATGACCTGTCACAGCCACCTGGGGCCCTCTGGGGGCCCCATAGTCCAACTGGATTAGATGAATATTCATGTAGGCATGTAGTTAGTAGTTAGAGTCTCCTTCTAATTTATTTCACTCAAGAACAAAGCCGATTGAAGATTAAACTCAGCCAGACAAGTGGAGGGGCACACACACACACACACACACAAAGGGAAGAATCATAATTTGGTAGAGGGTAATGTGATGGGAAAACAGTGGAAACAGTGTCAGACTTTATTTTTGGGGCTCCAAAATCACTGCAGATGGTGACTGCAGCCATGAAATTAAAAGACGCTTACTCCTTGGAAGAAAAGTTATGACCAACCTAGACAGCATATTGAAAAGCACAAACATTACTTTGCCAACAAAGGTCGATTTAGTCAAGGCTATGGTTTTTCTAGTGGTCATGTATGGATGTGAGAGTTGGACTGTGAAGAAAGCTGAGTGCCGAAGAATTGATGCTTTTGAACTGTGGTGTTGAAGAAGATTCTTGAGAGTCCCTTGGACTGCAAGGAGATCCAACCAGTCCATTCTGAAGGAGATCAGCCCTGGGATTTCTTTGGAAGGAATGATGCTGAAGCTGAAACTCCAGTACTTTGGCCACCTCATGGGAAGAGTTGACTCACTGGAAAAGACTCTGATGCTGGGAGGGATTGGGGGCAGGAGGAGAAGGGGATGACAGAGGATGAGATGGCTGGATGGCATCACTGATTCGATGGACATGAGTCTGAGTGAACTCCGGGAGTTGGTGATGGACAGGGAGGCCTGGTGTGCTGTGATTTATGGGGTCGCAAAGAGTCGAACATGACTGAACAACTGAACTGAACTGAATGTACCCATTGGAATAAGCTAAAACTACAAAGAAAGTGACAATTAAATAGACTTTTTTTTTTTTTAATTTGGCAAAAAACTTTAACACAGTCACCACTAAGTTCCATCTAGAGTTTACTTTCATATACTTACATATTATCATATTTAAATACTTCTGAGACTGGAGTTTCTGCCTTTAGAGGATTCATGACACAATTGAAACCTATAATTCAATCCCCATGGTTACCTAGCTCTCTTCAAGGAGAATAAAATAAAAGGGGAGCAACATACATATACTCAGAATGTGTCTCAGATTTTTATGAAGAGGTAATACAAAATTTCACTGCTTTATATTTCATTTGAAACATGAAAATTGTCTTCTTTATGTTTTTTTGTGCCTCAACTGAGTTATTAGGGATCCTAGTAAAAACAGAAATGATAGACTAGATAAGTTAGTACTGAGAAAAATGCTGTTAAGTACTTGGTGCAGTCTCTGTCATTCACCGCCATAAACAGGTACAGTGTGTGCTACCACACGGCATTAATCTGATAGAGTGTTTTGTATGAAGAACAGTTATTTGTGTACCTTAATACACTACAATATCATCATTAAGAATATGATAGATTTTAAAATATCAGTTATTGAACTGTGCTATTTTTTGCTGCTTGGAGAACACACAAATGATTACCAACTGGCCATGCATAAATTTTAGAGTTGAAGAATGTAGACAGTAGTCTTGATGAGTGAAAAAAAAAAAGCATGTGACTTAAATTCAAATACATGCTCAGAGAACGGGAAAAACTTTGGCAAGTATAGTTCTGTACTTTGCATTTTGAATGTGGACTAGATGGGAAAGAATAGAACATAGATGTTGCATTCAGGAAAAAAAAAAAAAAAACCTTAGGTGGTATATTAGACCAGTCATTTGTGGATCCCTCAATCCAGATTATTAGAGACAAATATGTAATAAAATCGAATGTCTATTCATTTGCCCACTAATTTCTCTCTGACTCTGTTTACCATGCACTGTTGTCCCAGGCTTCTTTTTCATATATGACTTAACTTATCACTATTTCTATTTCTGGTAAATTGTGCAAAGGGAAATATTTACATCCAGTTTAAGTTTAAGCATACTGTATCCGTAATCAATGGGTAAAAAAATTATACTTCACTCACGCAGTTCATCCTGTTGGGATTAGCAGACACACTGGAGCTACAGGTTATCTTCTTTTGCTTTTTCTTGGTGATTTACATGCTTACAGTTGTGGGGGATGTTGGGATGATCCTCTTAATCAGGACTGATTCCCAACTTCACACACCCGTGTACTTCTTCCTGGCTAACCTGTCCTTTGTTGATGTTTGTTATTCATCCATCATCACTCCAAAGATGCTGGTTGATTTATTGTCAGAGAAGAAAACCATCTCCTTTGCTGGCTGCTTTCTGCAGATGTACTTCTTTATAGCCTTTGCCACAGCTGAATGCGTCCTTTTAGGTTAATGATCTGTGACTGCTATGTGGCCATATGCAGCCCTCTCCTTTATGCCTTGATCATGTCCAGGACAGTCTGCCTGAAAATGGAAGCAGGGGCTTTTACAGCAGGACTGTTCAACTCTGTGGTTCACACAGGGTATGTGAGCATCTTGTCATTCTGTAGTTCCAAGGTCATCCATCACTTCTTCTGTGACAGTCCCCCACTTTTTAAGCTCTCCTGTACTGACACATGCCTGCATGAAAGCATCTTTTCCACGTTTGCTGGTGTGAATATGGTCGGAATTCTGCTGGTGATCTTTGCCTCCTACTCCTATATTCTCTTCTCCATCTTCCGTATGCGTTCATGGGAGGAGACGCAAAGCCTTCTCTACACATGTGTGTCACCTGATAGCCATCATCCTGTTCTAGTCCGCCTCCATCTATGCTTATCTGAGACCTACTTCCAGCTATCTTTGAATCAGGACAAAGTGGCTTCTGTGTTCTACACAGGATGATCCCCATATTAAATCTTCTGATCTACAGCCTCTGGAATAAGGAAGTAAAGAAGGCTTTATGGAATGTAATTACTAGGAAAAGAGTCCCTTCACCTCTGGAATTGTTTGGTGAATTTTCTGAATTAAATAGAATACAGTGAAATTTGGAAAGCTAGATTCAAGTTAGTTTTTCATTAGAATATTTTCTAATTAATCAAGTCCATTCATTTTCACATATATGTATCCAATTAGATATAAGTAAAGTTATCAAAGTTATATATAAAACTATGGAAGTGTCATCTAATCATTCTGTATTTCTTTTGGGTTCTCAGAAATAAGGATAACTTGTAAAGAAATTTGGGTTATGAAAATAAGCAATTCAGTATTTAGAGTCAGAAGTGACAATATCACATGAAACTAACCATGCAGAGTATTTGCAATTGTCAGTTGTTTTTTTCCTGATGCATGTTTTTCCACAATTTATAGTTTGTGAGAGAGTGTTATATACAACATATATCACATTTTTTAAACTTTAAAATAGATTCCAGTTTTATTTGTGGAATTATTTCCTGCAGAGTTGCTTAAGTCTAAATTCAGGAATATCGTTTTAATTGCAAAAGTAAACATCCCAACTATGATTTCCTTTATCCCTGGAAAAACACACATATCTGTTAAAGAAAAAATATGAATTGGTATAAAACAGTGTTATTTAAAAAAATGTTGTCTGATTTGAATGCAAAAATTTATGATAATTTTTCTTCTATTCTTTGTTTTCTTCTCAAACGTTTCCTATCCTTCTCTCACTTACCCTCTTCCAGATATTAGTACATTAACACAAAGACACATGCACACATACTCAGATAATCATGTTTCAAAGGACAATAAACAGTTTAACATCAAAAAGGTAAAATGCAAATGGCTAAGTGTAGAAGAATAAAAATTCTGTTATAAAGTAGCTGAATTTATGTGAAAATATGTAAGCTGTATAGATTAATGTGCACATAACTTCAATGCAAATAAGTAGTAGTAGTGGCAGTGTTAGTTGCTTAGTTGTGTCCAATTCTTTGCCACCCCACACACTGTAGCCCTCCAGGCTCCTCTATCCAAAGGATTCTTCAGGCAAGAATACTGGAGTAGGTTGCAAATATATGACTTATTGCAACTAGATAGCCTTATTGCCAACCTATAAGGCTACAGCCTTATAGAAATAATTTTAAAACAAATTGCTTTATTGAAACTATATGGGATGTATGTCAAATAGAAAGTGTGGTACCAGAAAACAGAAATGTGGTCATTTTTTGCTAAACTGAGATATAATTTACTGCCTTGGATAGGAAATTGATGCGTACATATGTTAGCATTCTCTTTAAACTTTGTGATACTAGCCTGTCTGTGGACACATTGCTATGTCAAAAACTGAATTTGTGAATTGGGTTCAAAGTGTTAAATCTCCTGAAATTGTATTATCATGTTTGATTTGACTTTGTTATGAAACAAATAAGATGTAAAAATATAATATATTAGTCATGGTTGCATTGTGTGTGTCAGTCATTAACTCATGGGTAAAGGAAAACAGAAAAATGAAAAATGCGTACATACTTTTTGATAAATCTGTTTGACTATCCTCTATCTCCCTGACGTCTGACTTTAGATTTTCTCCAGTCAATACTGAGGAAGATATGGAAAACAATTCCCAGTCTAAAAAAAAAAAATACACTACAGACAAAGAGGGATAAACACTTTTTTTTGGTTCTTATTTAAACAGCTGCAGTAAATAGTTTGGTTGAACCATCTTTGTATAACAGGCACTGTGGACTCAATCACCTGTGGCCAGGTAAGTGCATTCACATGTTAGTGCAATGGCTATGTGGAATGTGGGAGATGAGTGTGAAGAATGTTCTTAGATAATTTATGCAGAGGGAGAGCAGAAAAAAAGTAGTGCATCTGTGCTAACTTGGTTAAACTCTGATAAAAATAGGAAACTCCTGCATTTCTAAGATCTAAGTGTTCTAAAGCAGAATATTTGCAAAGAGTTGAATGCTACTGAGTGACAAACACATACGCATCCTAATTTAGGGTGAAGCTTCACCGTAAACAATCATTCAGGGACAGGTGGCTTTGATATTTTACACTGGTGACTTCCATGGTTTTGGGCATCATTTTGTGGTTTTGCAGCCAAAATTCTAGAATTCTAGGAGATGTCCTCTTGTTACCGAGTCCAAGCTCACTCTGCTCTCCACACGACAGGCCAACGAATGAATCTGAGAGACAAAGTGTTGCGGCAAGGAAAATGACTTTATTCAGAAAGCAGCTGACCCTGAATATTCACTGGAAGGACTGATGCTGAAGCTGAAGCTCTAATACTCAGCCTGATGTGAAGAGCCAACTCATTGAAAAAGACCTTGATGCTGGGAAAGATTGAGGGCAGGAAGAGGAGAGGTGACAGAGGATGAGAGGTTGGATGGCATCACCAACTCAATGGACATGAGCTGAGTAGCCTCAGGGAAACAGTGAAGGACAGGAAAGCCTTCTATGCTGCAGTTCATGGAGTTGCAGAGAGTCAGACATGACTGAACAATAATTGTCACATATGGTTGATTGTTTCCCGAGGCTAGTTTTTCCCATGACATTTTCTTCAGCCATTTATTTTGGTTCCCTGGTCCTGGTCAAAATAGTCCTCCTTTCATAATTCTTGCTTTGCTGACCATGGACTTGGGTTTCTGTGGTCAAGTCAAGAAGGAGCAGAAAAGCTGCAGGAAGGGGAACCCCTTCCAGAGCCCAAAAGGGGGCTCTCGTCTAACACTCAGAAGTGAATTGTCAGAAGAGACATAGTCACTGACAAAGCAAGAAACTTTATTGGGAATGGACGCCTAGGCAGAGGCCAGGGTGGTTAGGGAGCCCAGGATGACTGCCTTGCCATGCAGCTCACAGTCTAGGGTTTATGTTGATGGAATTAGTTTCCAGGTTGTCTTTGGCTGATCATTTGCACTCAGGGTCCTTTCTGGTGGTGCACGCATTACTCAGCCAAGGTGGATGTCAACGAAAAGGCTTCTGGGAGGTGGTAGGACATGTGGAGTCTCCTTTTGACCTTTCTCAGATTCTTCCAGCTGATGGTGTCTTGTTAGTTCCTTACCAGGACTTCCCGTGGTAAAATAATTCATGCAAATATGTACCAAGGTTTCTAGCCAGAGTGGGCAGTTTCAGTCAGTGTGTTTCCCCTAACAGAAACAGTGAGATTGCCACACACGTGAATCAGCAACAAAGAATGCACATTAACAAAGAATGCAAATTTTAGTTCTCAGCAATGATAGGAGAACACAGAGGGGAAAAACACAAAACAAAGAACAGAATCACTTGTCAAACAGTTTTAATTTTGAGGGTCCTATTACACAACCACCAAGATAAAAGAAAAATGTTACATATTACTGTACTCAGGAATTAGACTTCAGGGTTAAAAGGTTGTGATACCTTGCAGTGTACATTAAATTTTTATTGTTGCATAACACATTACCAAAATTTTAGTTTAAACACACACACACACACACACAGATACATATACACAGAGATACAGTAATTATTCCTGAGTTTTGTAGGCCATTACTCTTATCACAGAGTTGCATATTCCTCTGTGTAGGGTCTCACAAGATTGCAATTAGGGTATTATCCAGGGTTGTAGACTCAGCTGAGGACTAACTGGAGAAAGACCAAGTTTTGTTGGCATAATTCAATTTCTTGCAGTTGTTAGACTGAAGGCATCACTTCTGGCTAGATACTGGTTAAAGGCTCTCTGTTCCTTGCTGCGTGATCCTCATCATAAGCAACAACTAATATGATAGTTTGCTCCTTTAAAAGCCTCCTACTGAGATGGATGTTACAGGCTTCTGTAATGGATTCTTATTTACATAATCATAGGCATCCTATATTACTTCCCTGCCTGGACTAGTAGCAGCAGACATGACCAACTACACTCAGTTGGAAGGTATTGACCAGAAGTATGGTTATCAGGAGGTAGGGACCACAGAATCCACCTTAAGGGTCTGTCCATCATGGAAGAAAATCCACAATGTTAATCTCATGACCATGCTGGTTTTACACCTGGAGACAATTTCCTGATCAAAGTATGGATAAATAGAACTGAAAGAATAGCACAGATGCATCACTGAGCTGAGGGGGCAGAAATTGGAACTCAACAAAAGATCCTAAGATCTGTCCCAAGGCACAAAGCATAAGGGAGGTGTGTTGGTGGCTGGGGCTGGGAACCGACCAATAGGCCTGTATTAATTTTCCTGAGAGTCTCAGGGAGAACAATGGGATATTCATATCCCAGAGAAGGTTACAGGGGGCTTCTAAGAAAATGACTGCCATGTGGTTGCAGAAAGAATGGAGATACTAGAGATAAAGCATAGCTCAGAGTTATAGGAGTTGCCTCTCAACCAGAACAGTAAACATCTGGGTATATTTGTGAGGTGGGTGATAGTGGGCCTCTGGGCCGGACACCTGGTGTTGTCAAGTGGAATAGAATTGAGCCTTTGTTCTCACCCCAATACTCCAAGGACAAAGCCACTGATAAAAGCTGAGCACTGTTAAAGCAAAGAGACAGGTAGATGCCGACTCCTGAGGTCAAGGAAGACTTCCCTGTCTGCACATGTGCAGGAAGTCTTCTTGGGGGTTGAAAAGGGAGGGTGCCCCACCCTGTAATAAGTGTGAACATGTACCCATAGGCCTCTGTGGTGGGATCCATCTTAGAAAAAAATTTTGCACTCCTCTTGAGGAGGATCCATGGACCAGTCAGGTTGAAGGAAGAAACAAGACAACTGGCCAAACGTAAACAAAGCCCCGGAAGGATGGTCCTATATGTGTGATTTACACACCTCCACAGTGCATTCCTCCTCACTCAGGACACTTCCCCCTCTTTCCTCTCAGGGTGTGTATCTGTGTATCTGTGCCTAGTTTCTGATGTACTGCACTCCTCCTCATTGGAGACAATGTCCGTACCCTTTCTTTCTGGGGGTGTATCTCTGCCCTGCTTCCGAGTTGGATAAACAAACTGTTTTCCTGTGTGATCTCCCATGCATTGAGCTATATCTCTTATAGTAAAATTTGTACCTGTTTTTACAGTTTTTCTCTTCTTAAAACATTCTTACTTTCAGCTAGGGGCAAGAGTTAGAGCCACTTTAATTCTAGCCCCTGGTGGTCTTGTGGCTAGGACTCTTAGTTTTCATCTCATGCATCATAGGCTACTTAAATTATCTAGAATATGAAAAGCTCAGGGAGACTAACCCACTGTCCAGAAAAATAAATAAATAAATAAATAATCAATTGAAAATGACTTCAAGATGTCTCAAGTGATGGATTTAGCAATGCCTCCCATAATCTCTTAATAGGATAGCCAAGGACTTGAAATAAAATATAGCTAAACAAAATTTGAGTTAAATACCAGAGTTTCAGGGCTTTCCTGGTGGTTCAGATGGTAAAGAATCATCTTGCAATGAGGGAGACCTGAGTTTGATCCTTGTCTTGGGAAGATCCCCTGGCAAAGGGAATGGCTACCCTCTCCAGTATTCTGGTCTAGAGAATTCCATGGACAGAGGAGCCTGGTCCATGAGGTAACAAAGAGTCAGACATGACTGCATGACTTTCACTTTCACACACAGAGAGTTTCAACAAATACATAAAACCTGTAAAAAATGCACTGAAATTCTAGAGTGAAAGGTAAAAAGAAAGGGAATGAAATATAAGTGAAAAGAAAGTAAGATGAAAAATTAATGTGATTTGATTTACAGCAATTTGGACATGTGCAAAGAAATGCCAGTGAACTTGAATTTAAATTCTGGAAAAAAATAAAACCCATAAAGAGTATTTAAAAAATGATGTAAAAAAAGTCACAGCCTCAATAACAGGCATTGTCTAAAATTGCCTAAAATATGAATAACTGAAGGCCAAGTGTAAAGAAATAATTATAGTGATAGAATAATTTTCAAATTTGTTGGAAATCATGAATATATGTATTATAGTGAGCCCCTTTAGAATGAATAAGAGTAAAATCTATCACACCATCGTGAGACTGTTACAGAATGCAAGATTGTGTCCCTGATGCACAGTGAAGCCAAACACAGCTGAAACATCCTAGTTTGGAGCAGAGAAAGCTTGACTGCAGGGCCACGCAAGAACAGGTGCCTCATACTCCAAAAACATTTGGTACTCTTGCAAGCATTTAAACAAAGCATTTTTAAAGTCCAGATGAGGGAGAGGGTCACAGTGTACATGATCAGCTCATGTACAATTATGTATTTGGTTGATTCTGAGGTAGCAGAGCAGCTGATATTATCAGTCATTAGGTGCCAGTAGGTCTGGAAATCAAGCAGTTAATTTCTTCCACTTGGTAGTGGTCACTAGCATTTGAAGACTTCCCTGGTAGCTCAGATGGTAAAGGATCTGACTGTAAAGCAGGAGACCTGGGTTTGATCCTTGGGTCAGGAAGATTCCCTGGAAAAGGGAATGGAAACTCACTCCAGTATTCTTGCTTGGAAAATCCCATGGACAGAGGACCCTAGTGGGCTACAGTCCCAAAGAGTAGGACATGACTGAACTACTAACACTTGACTTCTTTAGCATCTGAAAAACCCAGGGAATGTGCATGAAATGGTATTATCTGGGTACTTCACAGAGGAGCTAGACAGAGGATTTCAGGGAGGTGCAATAGTAGTCCTGATCTGTTAGACAAATGACTACTTAAAGCTAAAATATTGACAGGATAAGTTGGGATTATAATATAGATACAAGTATAATATATGACATCAATAACACAAAGAATGCAATCTGAGGAACTGGCAGTATACTGTTACAAGATTATGACATTTGTGAAACGTCAGGTGTGAAGTGCTTGACGTGAGACATGAAGTGGAATGTGGAAAGTTGTAAACAAAGATCAAAGTGGAACAATTTTAACTGTAGGCAAACATTGATAACTTGCACATTTTAAATTGTAAGCCCTGAAGCAATCACTGAAATGATAATAAAAAGTCAGAGCAAGATATCAAATGTAAAATATAAAACAATTAATTCCAAAATTTGCAGAAGAGCAGCAAAACAAAGGAATAAATGGAAACAAATAGGAATTTATAGAAAAAAGAAAAAAAGTTAAATATGGACTAAGCAGTCCAAATGAAAGGTAAACATTAAAATTTTAAAAAGCTATATGTTCAATATCAGCCACCTTGAACTGCATTTTGAATAAACAGACTGAAAGTGATTGAAAGCAAAAGAAATGAAAGTGAGATAATTTCCATATAATAAATTGTTAATAAATATTTTTGAATGTGCAAAAATGGAGAGAAGAAAAAAATGAGATAAGGTATAAATAAGAAAGAAAGTGAAGTCATTCAGTCGTGTCCGACTCTTTTGAGATCTCATGGACTGTAGCCCACCAGGCTCCTCAGTCCATGGAATTTTCCAGGAAAGAGTACTGGAGTGGGTTGCCATTTCCTCCTCCAGGGGATCTTCCCAACCCAGGAATCAAACCCGGGTCTCCCACATTGCGGGCAAACGTTTTACCGTCTGAGCCACCAGGGAAGCAAGGTATAAGGAAAATGTATATATATTAGATATTAAAGAGGTCATCGTGCAAGTATGTTCAGCATGGGGTGTATGTGTGTGTGTGTGCTAAATTGCTTCAGTCACGTCAGATTCTTTGCGACTCTATGGATTATAGCTTTCCAGGTTCCTACGTCCGAGATTTCCCAGGCACGAAAACTGGAGTGGGTTTCCATGCCCTCCTCCAGGGCATCTTCCCAACCCAGGGATTGAACTCTGGGTCTCCTGCACTGGCAGGTGGGGTCTTTAGCACTAGCGCCCCCTAGAGTGTGTTCTGAGTATAAAGCAAATCTGTCAAAATCAGAAGCAAAGACAGCTCTAAAAGAACACTTTTGAAATAGAAAAGCATTTTTAAAGCAGCAGTAAGATGGGGAAAGATGGTGACTACAGCCATGAAATTAAAAGACGCTTACTCCTTGGAAGGAAAGTTATGACCAACCTAGATAGCATTTTCAAAAGCAGAGACATTATTTTGCCAACAAAGGTTCGTCTAGTCAAGGCTATGGTTTTTCCTGTGGTCATGTATGGATGTTGGACTGTGAAGAAGGCTGAGTGCCGAAGAATTGATGCTTTTGAACTGTGGTGTTGGAGAAGACTCTTGAGAGTCCCTTGGACTGCAAGGAGATCCAACCAGTCCATTCTGAAGGAGATCAGCCCTGGGATTTCTTTGGAAGGAATGATGCTGAAGTTGAAACTCCAGTACTTTGGCCACCTCATGCGAAGAGTTGACTCATTGGAAAAGACTCTGATGCTGGGAGGGATTGGGGGCAGGAGGAGAAGGGGACAACAGAGCATGAGATGGCTGGATGGCATCACTGACTCGATGAACGTGAGTCTGAGTGAACTCCAGGAGTTGGTGATGGACAGGGAGGCCTGGCATGCTGCAATTCATGGGGTCACCAAGAGTCAGACACGACTGAGTGACTGAACTGAACTGAACTGATGTAAATACAAAAAGTATATATGCAATGCATATGTAATCATATATATATTTATATTCACTGACAGGCTTCCTTGGAAGCTCAGTGGTAAAGAATCCACCTGCCAAGCAGAATATAAGGGTTCAATCCTTGGGTGGGGAAGATCCCCTGGAGAAGGAAATGGCCATCTTTCCTGGGAAATCCCATGGACAGAAGAGCTTGGCAGACTATAGTCCATGAGGTTGCAAAAGAGTCAGACATCACTTAGGGACTAAACAACAACAATGATATTCATTGACAGATTACAAAACGAAAGAAAGCCATTATCCAAAAATTTTACTGGCAGGAATTAAGCTGATAGAGCTGCTCAGCTGCACATGTATGCTACGTTTCATGAAAAGGGACTTGTAACAAGGAGTTTGACTCCATATTTGATGTTTAACTGTGGACAGTTTTTAAAGCACACAGTTAAAACAGTTGAAATGTTCCAGTGTAAAATAAAAGACTTAAACTCTAAGTCTTAAGCCTTAAACTTAAGACTTAAACTCTAAGTCTTGAGCCTCTAAGACTTAAACTCATTATATAAGAACCATTTGAAAGAAAAGGAGAATTTTGTTTGTTTGTTTGTTTTTTAGTAATTAGGGCTAGAAAGCTCCTTCCTCTTCTGTCTTCCCCGTCCTTCTGTAGCCGAACCAGCCTTTTGCAGCCCGAACCTGGGGAGTAGACTTTCTGGGCTGACCCTGACAGCTTGTGGCTGGTGGGGCTGTGTAAAAAGCTAGGCCTGGTGAGCCTGCGCAGACCTGTCCACCGGCAGGCTCCCTGCACGCCCCCTCCTGGGGGCTGGCCTTGCACAGCCCCAGCTTCAGGCTGGGGATCATCTGGGAGAGAAAGGTCATAAGCTGGACCCTCCTGTAGTCGGAGGTGTTGGGGTTCCCAGCAGCCCTAGCCTCCCCAGGAAGGCAGGAGGACCTTTGCTTTGCCTCTGGTCAGGCCGCCTGGGCTCAGAAAGTACAGGCTGGTCCAGAGGCAGTGTGTTCCCAGTCCCAGGGTACAAGCTGCAGGGAACAGGGACGAAGGACTCATCCCCCCCACCACCACCAATCCCCCCACCTGTCACCGAGGAGCTGCACAATGCTCTGGGGCCCTTGGTTTGTGTCCTTGCTTTGTCTTCCACCTTCATCCATCCCCTTTCTCCAGATCAAGTTGATTCAGGAAGAGGGGGGATTAGGTCCCAACACCTCCAGGTAAGAACCTACAACCCAGTTTGGCCGGTCCATAAAATGGAAATAATGAATGACACCCTATGATCACAACCTTTACACTGTAGCCCCAGCTACGAAGGCTCCATAGGCAATAACAATGAAATTACTGACTTCATTCCATTAACAAGTATCAAGTATTTTGCAGCCATAGATTTAGCTAATATATTCTGTTCAGTGCCTATTTTGACTGCCTCTCAGAGGAAGTTTGCTTTCACCTCTAAAGGGACACAAGACACTTTACTTGACTACTCATAGGGTATCTCAGTAGCTTGGCCATCTCATACAATTTTTTCAAGATATTAACTGGATTCAACTCCTTCTGGAAATATGGATATGACATTGTGTATAAACAGATTCAGGCTTCCCCAGTGGCTCAGCAGTAAAGAGTCTGCCTGCTGAGCTGCAGGAGATGCAGGTTCAGTCCCTGGGTCAGGAAGATCCCTAGGGGAGAGTATGGCAATCCACTCCAGTGTTCTTTCCTAGAGAATCCCATAGACAAAGGAGTCTGGTTAGCTGCAGTTCAGGTCAGAAAGAGTCGGACATGACTGCAGCAACTTAGGACTCATGCACATAAAGGGATTCATTTGACAAATTCATTTAGGACCATGGGAGGAGGTCATCTGGAGAAGATGACATCTGATTGACTGGCACACTGGACCTACATGCTCCTCACCACCCTCTCCCTTGTCTTTAGAATGTATCTTCTGTCCATCATTCCTTCAGTGAGAGATATTTTCAAAGACCACACACGCAGTCTTGAGAGAGAAACTTGCTGTTGAGACCATCTGGACAGTATACGTGCTTGAAGCTGGTTAAGACCTCTATATAAATATTTAAAATTCTGACTGGTGGGTATTGAGATCTACTTGTCTCACAGCCTCCCATGAAAAGCCCTATATGTGAGACTATAAGCAATGATTTGATGCTTATTCTAGAACATGAGTTCAACTTTAATTCAATTGTATTTTACTGACCTGCTGTAAAATTAATTCAACTTATTGGGATATCAGGGCTTCCCCAGTAGTTCAGTGACAAAGAATCCACCTACAGTGCAGGAGACCCAGGTTTGATCACTGGGTCAGCAAGATCCCCTGGAGGAGGAAATGGCAACCCACTCTGGTATTCTTGCCTAGAGAATTCCATGAAAAGAGGAGCCTGGTGGGTTACAGTCCATGGGGTTGCAAAGAGTCAGACATGAGTTAGAGATGAAACAAGAACAAGAATATTTGGGTATTGACACCAAAGATGAGAAGAATCAGGACATTTTATTTGATGATGGTTTATTGGAACCCAAGAGTCACAGTTTCCTGCACAGAGAGAAGTATTATCAATTGACCAGGGAATGAGAGAATTCATTAAAATAAAATTTAAATTTCTGAAAAAAAACATATATAAACGGTGAGAAACAGTACTAACATAATTGGAAATCTCAATTACACAAAGATCTTTAAGAACATTGAAAGTTTATTTTTCAGGACTGACTCAGAGGCATACTAACTAGATTAGATAGTTGTCTCTGGTGCCATCTATTGTCTGAAAGATGTAAGAATTCTAGGTTCTACAGTATATGGAAAACATTTTTTAAGTTCATTCCTCTCAAGCAGTGCCAATGTGAAAGAGCCTTTGCTAGGAAAGTCTGTTTTCTTAAGGCTGGTTCATGGTGAGCATTTAAGTATTTGAGTGGAAGTAGCATATATTTTCCACTGTTTCCCCATCTATTTCCCATGGAAAATAGTTGGGGAAATAGTGGAAACAGTGTCAGACTTTATTTTTTTGGGCTCCAAAATCATTGCAGATGGTGATTGCACCATGAAATTAAAAGATGCTTACTCCTTGAAAGGAAAGTTATGACCAACCTAGATAGCATATTAAAAAGCAGAGACATTACTTTGCCAACAAAGTTCCATCTAATCAAGGCTATGGTTTTTCCAGTGGTCATGTATGGATGTGAAAGTTGGAATGTGAAGAAAGCTGAGCGCCAAAGAATTGATGCTTTGGAACTGTGGTGGGGGCAGGAGGAGAAGGGGACGACAGAGGATGAGATGGCTGGATGGCACCACTGACTCGATGGACATGAGTTTGGGTGAACTCCGGGAGTTAGTGATGGACAGGGAGGACTGGTGAACTGCATTTCATGGGGTCGCAAAGAGTCGGACATGACTGAGCGACTGAACTGAACTGAACTGAGCATATATTTTCTTGATGACCTCCTTTACCACATTAGTTGCAAGTTCCAAACCAAGATCCTTAACACAAACCCTTTTGACCTTGTCACTTTTCATCCAATTCTTTGCTTTTAAAAATTCAATGTATCAACAAATCCATTCAATAAGTTGCTAACTTAGATGTGTTTTTCAATTCTATTTTATTTTCTAAGGTTTCCAATCATTTGTGGAATGTCTCCCAACTTTTGTCATTTTCAATTTTATTTGACAATTTTCTTTAGGATGTTTTTAGAATTATTTTTAAATTCTTGCTTGCCAGCTCTGTTTTGGTTCAATGTGTATTTGCTTTTGGCATTTTCCCTCTTGTATGGGAGTAAAATCTTTCCTGTTACCATGCTTAGTAATTTGTTTATTACATGCCATACAGACTACAAAGATGTTCTACAGGATTTCTCAAATTAATGAAGCTTCAATTATTTTTCTGATGCAATTAATAGTGATAAGCTCCATTCAATAGAAAACTGATTCTTTTGGTTTTGGCAACATGTACTGTATCTCCAGTTCACCCCTCTTACTAGGGCATAGTGATCTGGGACTTTCACATAAGTGCTTGAGCTTTTTTAGTCTCTTTAGCATGAAAGTAATATAGAATTGTCTACTCTTGTATTTCAGAGGTTTTTGACATATCTTTAACCCATTACCCCAAGCAATTTTAAATTTGGAAGATGCTGTGAAGGGAAGACAGCTCTGTATTTGTAACCATGTAAATTTCAGTTTGGGTGCTCTAAGTTCACTTCAGTTCTGTCACTCAGTCATGTCTGACTCTTTGAGACCCCATGAATCCCAGGACATCAGGCCTCCCTGTCCATCACCAACTCCTGGAGTTCACTCAAACTCATGTCCATCGAGTCAGTGACACCATCCAGCCATCTCATCCTATGTCATCCCCTTCTCCTCCTGCCCCAATCTCTCCCAGCATCAGGGTCCTTTCCAATGAGTCAACTCTTCACATGTGCTTTTAATATATCAGACTTTCCTTCAAGAGGCAGGTCAGTGATTTTGGTCTGACACTGTTTTCCCATCTCTTCAGAATTTGCCATGACAGTTTATTGTGATCCACACAGTCAAAGGCTTTTTGCATAGTCAATAAATGGTGTCAGAAATAGATGTATTTTCTGCAATCTTGAACTTCTTTGTTTCTCATGATTTCTCCAATGATCCAGCCTTGATGATGTTGGAACAGTCTGTTGATCTCTGGTTCCTCTGCCAGATTTTTCTAAACCAGCTTGTGAAAGCCTGGCTTGAGAATTTTGAGCATTACTTTACTAGCATGTGAGATGAGTGCAATTGTGTGGTAGTTTGAGCATTCTTTGGCATTGCCTTTCTTTGGGATTGAATAAAACTGATCTTTTCCAGTCCTGTGGCCACTGCTGAGTTTTCCAAATGTACTGGCATATTGAATGCAGCACTTTCACAGCATCATCTTTCAGGATTTGAAATAGCTCAACTGGAATTCCATCACCTCCACTAGCTTTGTTCGTAGTGATGCTTTCTAAGGCCCACTTGACTTCACATTCCAGGATGTCTGGCTTTAGGTGAGTGATCACACCATCGTGATTATCTGGGGTCATGAAGATCTTTGTTGTACCGTTCTTCTGTGTATTCTTGCCATCTCTTCTTAATATCTATTGTTTCTGTTAGGTCCATACCGTTTCTGTCCTTTATTGAGTCCATCTTTGCATGGGATGTTCCCTTGGTATCTCTAATTTACTGTGTAATTACCAAAAGTTCTGCAAGTTTTTCTGAAAGCAGCTGAAATATCATTGTTTTAGTGAAACTCTCATACAAAAAGCACATAAGAACAATCAAGTTAGTGATGAAAAACTGTATTTACTAACTGGGATGGTTTTGCCTCCTTTTGATGCTCTTAGGCATAAGACTCTTATTTAAAAGTCCTTCTGGGACTTTCCTGGTGGTACAGTGGTTAAGAGTCCACCTGCCGCTACAGAGGACATGGGTTCAATCCCTGGTCCAGGAAGATAACCATAAGCCACATTCCATCTAAGCTGTGCACGCAACTGCTGAACCTGTGATATTAGAGCCCATGGTCTGCAACAGAAAGTAGCCCCACTCTCTGCAACTAGAGAAAGCCCATGCACAGCAAGGAAGATCCTGCACAGCCAAAAGTAAACAGACAGGTAGATAGATAATTTTTTTAAAAATGAAGTCCTTTCATCTTCTCAGAAAGCACCCTCGATAACAGCTTCTATAGCAGCCCCGCTGTTCTCACCCTTCAGTGCAACAAAAAATATTACATTTTAGTGCTGAGGGTATCAAGTAACAATTTTAGGAACTTCCATGTGGTTTTTTGAAAGAATTTAAATGAGAGTTACATTTTAAATATGAACTATTTAAAAAGAACCTCTACAGTATTAGAGTGTAGGACTCTAGTGGGATTTCAAGTGTCAGAAAAAACAACCACAATATTACTGAGAGTAAAAATTGCCTCTTCAAACTAACAGAATTGGTATTGTAATTATGAAGTTGTTTCAAAATAATAATTCACAATAACCTACTAATTATTCCCTAAAAATCTCTTAGAAATGAACGTGTTTGGAATCTTCAGTTATTATGTGTCTAATGACTTGAGAATGTATATAAAAGTCCTTGGTTCTATTGGTGAAATTATTCATCTAGGTAATGGAAAATGTTTCCTTCTTTGGTGAGTAGCTTCTGTGTTTACCATATTGTCTTTATTGATGCAAAAATAGACTCTTATGGATCTGAGACCATTGACATGTGTCAAAATAGTTACAAAATCATATGTATTAGCATACTGCTGCTGCTAAATAAATTCAGTCGTGTCCGACTATGCGACCCCATAGATGTAAGCCTGCCAGGCTACCCCGTCCCTGGGATTCTCCAGGCAAGAACACTGGAGTGGGTTGCCATTTCATCTACCTGTGTCATTCTTCTATAAGCTTCTACAGGGATCTGAGACACTTACCTTGTTTAAATAATTTTTGTTTGTTAACAGAAATAAACTGAAACATGATTGGCTACCTGATAGTTTCAATTAATTTATTTTCTATTCTAACATTGTTTTGCTATATATTTATGAAAAATTTAGTGAATCACTTCAGTTTGATTGAATCTTTTTGGTCATTCCCATTGAAAGCAAGAATCCAAGATTCACTCTCATCTCTGACTTCTCCCCTCGTGCTTCTCTTCTCACTCACATTTCTCTACATGGATGGTGGTGGTGGTGATGGAGGTGATTTAATTACTAAGTCGTTTTCGACTCTTTGCAATCCTATGGACTGTGGCCCCGCCCAGCCCCTCTGTCCATTGTATTTCCCAGGTAAGAATACTAGAATGGGTTGCCAATTCTTTCACCAGGGAATCTTCCTGACCAGGGATCAAACCCAGGTCTCCTGAATTGTAGGCATTCTCCTGCATCGTAGGCAGATTCTTTAAGGGTGGAGCCACCAGGGAAACCCTTCTTAGTCTATTGGAAGGGATGCTCGCTGTGAGTCCCCGAGAGTAATGGACTGTGTTTTCAGGAAATAACTGCACTGCCTTCAGCAAGTCTGCACCACAGCATGTCATTCTGCACTGCCTTCAGCAAGTCTGCACCACAGCATGTCTCATGGAGACCGCACTGTTAATTCTCTAACCACCTTCATGGTTGTCCTCGTGAGCCTTGACTTCACACATATCTGAATTTGAATTGTACCTGTCAACTACTTGCAGAATGACTCGGAACATTAAGCTTCAACGTCCCCATGCAACATATGGAATCAATAATGAGAATCTAGCTTACACAGCCAATCTGTCTTGAAGTTTTGGAGACAGGAGCCTGGGCTCCAATCTTATTTTCATCACGTCTTAGCTCTCCAGCTCTCTGTGCTTTAGCTTCTTCAACTGTAACAGAAAGACGACAGTGAAAGCAACTGCTATGATACTTTGTTAGCATACTTTTGTGTGACAAGTAAATAAATTATATGTAAAGTGTTTAGAATATTGCATTTCACATCACAATCATTATATAAATGATAACTATTATTTTAAAAATCTAGTGACATAGTTCTAATTATTAGCTAGGGATAAGCGAGAGCAGTGGGGTTGTTTCTGTTGTTGTTTAGTAGTTAAGCCGTGTCCAACTCTTTGTGACCCCATGGAACTGTAGCCCATCAGGCCTCTCTGTCCATGAGATTCTCCAGGCAAGGATACTGGAGTGGGTTCCCATTTCCTTCTCTAGAAGGTCTTCCCAGATCAGGGATTGAACCCACATCTCCTGCTTTGGCAAGTGGATTCTTTACTGCTGAGCAGAGAGCAGTGGAGTAATTGAAACTAATCTTCACTGTTTACCTATTATTTGCTAGTCTATCTAAAGTGAGACAGCAAAAAAAAGTATAGATAGATAGTTTTCCTAATTTAACCTGGCAGAGAAACCATGTGAAATACTGTTGTCATTATTATAGTAAAATTTTAAATATATATATAATGTAATATGTAATAATATACATATAGTATATGTATTAAGTATAGCAGATTCTCTCTCTCTCTCTCTATATATATATATATATATATGTATTATACACACACACACACATAATTGTGCAAGGTCATACAAGTGCAAGTGCAAGTGGCTAATATGAGATTCTAACCAAATGCTTATTAACTTTAAATTTAGGTCTTATCATTTCTGAACACTCTGATTACCTTGAAAACAGGTAAAATAAGAATAAATTACCTACTATCCTAACAAGGTACTGCATCTCATTCACACTCTTTGAGGTAATAACATAAGACAGCATCCTAACCCTTCTAATTCTCTTAGACTTTTCTGTGCCTATGTTATAGTATACTTTTAGTGCTTAGATGATATTACAACAATGAAGTTCTTAGCCCTGTATTGTCTCAATAATTTTATATAAGTGAGAGAATGACCCCAACCATTTGTTCTAGCCAACTGTGGCAGTAGTAACAAAGCTCATTGGAGGTTTCATTTGCTCATTTTATAGATTTCCAAGTCATCACTCAAGGTTACAATAAAAAGTCATATTTCAAAGTCATGTTCAAATTCTCCTTGCTTCTAGAAATTTTCTGAGGTTACAGAAACAGAAATTGACAAAATTCTTAGGCTCAACATCCTGAATTATACTAGGATAAAAATTAAACGCAGCTATTTGTGTTTGCTCACATATATAATTAGTGAGGAGGCTATATAGAGTAATTTTTAAAGATGAGAAGTTAACACTAATTTTTTAACCACTTTACTCAGTCATCTTATATTTATGATGTGCTTACTAGAAGCCAAGAATGATAAAGAATGCCAAAGAGAAAAGCAGTTAATTACTTTAACTTCCTTGACTTAGTGTCTTGAGAGGATTTAAGGACTTGCCTTAAACTCATCACTTTCTAAAACATGCTCTCAGCTGATGTTTACTGACATTTGCTTTAATTTCACTAATATCATTTTTGCTTTTATTATTTTTTGTAATAGCTGAAGAATATTTCATTGCATCACTCTAATCACAGTCAAGAGTACAACTCACTGCTATCTATTAAATACTGGACAGAGGAGTACATTGTTCTAGAGTTATCATTGCAAAATGTATTCAAGTTAACATACTTTTAATAACAGATATATTTTTCCTCTTATCATCATTTCATTTATTACTTCATTACTCATTTACTCCTCTGTAGTAGCTATAGGTCTATACTTGAGAATTAAAAAGTAAGAAATATGAGATGTTATCTGCACATGTCTGTCCAGTGGAAGAACTAGCTTATAATCAAACAAAATAAAACTATCAACCATGAGATAAAGCTACTAAATTCTGAAATATGTTTCTCAGAATTTATATTTGGAAGGAGATTTGGTCTGGGACTCTTGACTTGATTGCTTGTTTTTTTTTTTTGTTGAAACAATAAAATAACCTTATAATTATATCTATTCTCTTTCTCTTTCTATCAACATAGCATCTTAGGATGTTAGAATTCTCATAAGAAGAAAACAGCACAGAATATGGTCTTTTTAGATGGAACCTATACCTTGGTGACTGAGTTTATTCTGTTAGGGTTTCCAACTCATCCTGAACTGCAGATTGTCCTGTTTATCCTGTTTCTGACTTTGTACTCTATGATTTTAATGGGGAACATTGGATTGATGATGTTAATCAGGGTTGATCCGCACCTTCAAACCCCCATGTATTTGTTCCTTAGTAACCTATCCTTTGTAGACCTTTGCTATTCTTCAGTCATCGTTACCAAAATGCTTGTCAACTTCCTCTCTCAGAACAAGTCAATTTCCTATCACAGCTGTGCCCTGCAGTTCTATTTCTTCTGTACTTTTGCAGATACTGAATCCTTTATCTTGGCTGCCATGGCGTATGACCGCTATGTCGCCATCTGTAACCCTTTACTGTACACGGCTGTGATGTCTCAGGGCATCTGCATATGGTTGATCATCTTGTCATACTTTGGAGGCAATATGAGTTCCCTGGTGCACACATCCTTTGCATTTATTCTGAAATACTGCGATAGAAATGTCATTGTCGTTTTTTTTCTGTGACCTCCCTCTCTAGCCTAAGTTATTGTGCACAGACACATCACTTAATGAGTGGCTTCTCTCCACATATGGCAGCTCAGTGAAAATTATCTGCTTCAAAATCATCATCATCTCCTACTTTTACATTCTCCTCTCAGTCTTAAAGATCCGTTCTTCCAGCGGGAGGAAGAAGACTTTCTCTACCTGTGCTTCTCACCTGACATCCTTGGCCATCTACCAGGGAACTCTGCTCTTCATTTACTCATGACCCAGCTACGTGTATTCTCCCAACACTGATAAAATCATCTCAGTGTTCTACACCATCATCATCCCAGTGCTGAATCCCTTGATTTATAGTTTGAGAAACAAAGACATAAAAAGACGCTGCTAAAAAGTCTTAAAATGAAAGATAAATCCCTCCTGAGATATAAGGTTCCAGGATTCAACTAAATCCTGATTACAAACTCCAGCTGTGTGTATGCTCAGTTGTGTCCAACTCTTTGCGACCCGATGGACTATAACCTGCCAGGCTGTTTTGTCCTTGGAATTATCCAGACAAGAATACTGGAGTGGGTTGCCATTTCCTCCTCCAGGGAATCTTCCTCATTCAGAGATGGAACCTGTGTCTCTTGCTTATCCTGCATTGACAGGTGGATTCTTTACCCATGCAGTGCCTAGAACAAACTGTAGCTAAGAACCTGCAACAACCTTGCCAGCACATACTCAACTTCTCACACAAACATTTTATTAAACACTTGTTTTCACAGAGCCAAACACAGTTCATAGCCCCCAGATAAAGGAAACATTTAAAAGTTTCAAAATTGCTGCAAACTAATAGTTGGATAACTTTCCAACTATTCAGTTCAGTTTAGTCATTCAGTCATGTCTGACTCTTTGCAACCCCATGGACTGCAGGATGCCAGGCTTCCCTGCCCATCACCAACTCCTGTAGCTTGTTCAAACTCATGTCCATCAAACTGATGATGCCATCCAACCATCTCATCCTCTGTCATCTCCTTCTCTTCCTGCCTTCAATCTTTCCCAACTATGGGGTCTTTTCTAATGAGTCAGTTCTTCATATCAGGTGACCAAAGTATTGGAGCTTCAGCTTCAGCATCAGTCCTTCTGATGAATATTCCTTTATTACTGACTGCTTTGATCTTCTTACAGGCCAAGAGATTATCAAGAGTCTTCTCCAACATGACAGTTGAAAAGCATCAATTCTTTGGCACTCAGATTTCTTTATGGTCCATCTTTCACATCCATACATGACCACTGGAAAAGCTATAGCTTTGACTCGATGGACCTTTGTTGCTAAAGTAATGTCTCTGCTTTTTAATATGCTGTCTAGGTTTGTCATGATTTTTCTTCCATGGAGCAAGCGTCTTTTAATTCCATGGCTGCAGTCACCATCTGCAGTGATTTTGGAGCCCAAGAAAATAAAGTCTGTCACTTCCAACCATTAGGAGCTGGGAGTTAATTCTAGAACAGATTGTATTAGGTTGTCTTAAAAGATATAGTAAGAACCTCAGAGATTGTGTCTGTGTGTGTTTTCCTGTGCAGAATATCTCATTAACAAGATTGCATTTATGAAATTACCAGATTAGGGAGGAAGCCATCTTGGTTTCTGTGCTATCTCTTATACCCAACTAGTCAATTGCACTTTGATCAAGTTACTTATTTTTTCTGTCTCAATTGTCTGACCTGTAAAATGAGGAGAGTATAGTACCTACATCAATCACTGTTGTATGTTTGACTAAATGATGAGAATCAAGCCTGAATCATTTTAAACACTTGATAGATCTTAAATACATATATTTCTTTAATCAATTAAAATACATAAAGTGCAACAAGATGGTGTGAGGCAGGGGTGCTAGGAATACAAAATCAAATAGCTTTTCTTAAGTGCTGTCCTATAACAGCTCAAGAACCTTCTATACCCAATCTAATCCAAATTAATTTGAAAACTTTTTCTAAGTGGCATCTTGTAGTCTAAAGGTTAATTGCAAACAGAGTATTTGTTTTCCTCCCTATGTTTTATTTTTTTGTGTGAAAGCATTACTGAAAGTATGGAACATCCTTCTCTGGTATCTCAGAAACACGATGAGCGACTGAGCATATAACCTGTGTCTTCAATGGCTGGTCAACTGACATGACATTGGGAAGCATCACAGAGAACATTCACTTGAAGCCTGGACATAAAAAGACATGTATAATTGCAAAATATATTTCTATAACTTATGTTTTTGCTGTTTATTATTATTTTCATCATTACTATCTATTATATCATTATTTAATAGCCATTTATATATCTGTTGGTGAGGTATCTGTTCAAATCATGTCCCTATTTTTAATTGGGTTGTTTTTATTATTGTTTATTTATTTTTATTATTTATAAACATTTTTGTATAGTCTAGCTACAAATTCTTTGTTGAAAAAATGTTTTGCAAATATTTTCTTCACTTCATCTATAAATCTAACATCTCTATATTACATAATAATACATGGCATTACATAATAATACAAAACATTAAAAATGATTTCATAAAATTATGTAACAGGAATAATTAATACTCAACAAACCATTTTTTCCCCTCTGCTTATATTCTATGCATACTGCTTCAGTTTTCATTTGCTGTATAACCACTATCTCAAAATGACACAGTTTAAATAACTCTCCAACATTTATTATTTGTAGACTTTTGGATCGCAGCCATTCTGACTGGTGTGAAATGGTACCTCATAGTGGTCTTGATTTGCATTTCTCTGATAATGAGTGATGTTGAGCATCTTTTCATATGGAATTTAGAAAGATGATAACAATAACCCTGTGTACGAGATAGCAAAAGAGACACTGATGAATGGAACAGTCTTATGGACTCTGTGGGAGAGGGAGAAGGTGGGAAGATTTGGGAGAATGGCATTGAAACATGTAAAATATCATGTATGAAATGAGATGCCAGTCCAGGTTCGATGCACGGTACTGGACGCTTGGGGCTAGTGCACTGGGACGACCCAGAGGGATGGTATGGGGAGGGAGGAGGGAGGAGGGTTCAGGATGGGGAACACATGTATACCTGTGGTGGATTCATTTTGATATTTGGCAAAACTAATACAATTATGTAAAGTTTAAAAATTAAATAAAATTTAAAAAAAAGAAAAAAACAAAAACAAAACAGCAGTCACACTGTTGAGGGTTGAAGAAATTAACAACTTGGAGACATTTCTCACTATTTTAGCTTTTCTCATGGGAAAAGATGAAATTATTTTTAACCAGTAACTTCACACTAGAGGAATGGGGAGGTAAAATATTGTACCCTGGACTCTAGAAAGGCAGGCTTTCTTGTTGATTCTTCCCTTTGTACTATCAATAAATTGTTAAAAAAAAATTCTTATTCATGGCTCTGAGTAGAGTTTGAATGAACCTTCCCAGGGTCACTGATATAAAAATTGAATTTTGGAAAAAATTATCCCACCTCACGTCTACAATCATTTTGTACTCCATCAGTATCTTAGACCACAGAAGCAGATATAATTAAATCAGTCCAGAAGTAATCTGGGGAGACAGGCAACAGAAGGGAGTAGCAAAAGTCCTTTGGACCATGATCTCTGACTATTTATGCAGAAAGGTGGGGGGCAGGTAGTGTTTGCTGAGACAAAAAATCTATGGTTATGGATCACAGACCTTAGATGACCAATCGTATTCTACTGAAGCATGGAATATTAGAAGTACAATGGGATCCCATGCTTATGTCTTGTAGAGTTTTCAATCTGTGTGCTTGCAGGCGCTCAGTATTGTTAGATACCAGGGGTTTTAAGAGGTATCCTATGAAGTAGAAATGGTACTAATTTTGTAATTTATCACTAAGAGAATCTGATGATTGAGTCTTCTTTGTAAAGTATTACTAACCCAAAACAGTAAGTTGATTCTGCTATTATTTCTTTTTTTTTTTTTTAAAGATTAGGCAGCTTAAATTCTCAATATATAATATAAATGGAAGGGAGCATAAAATTATTCCCATGCTACTGCTATGTCAACTGAAACTGACCCAAATTTTCAAGTCTTGACCAAAGTTCTTGATATAACAAAAACCTTGCAAGGAAACATCTGAGAATCAACATTTACTGAAGAACCTCCATGAAGTAAATAAATAATAAGAAAAAATACTCTAGTAGAGTGAGTGCATTTGCAGAGTGTAGGAATGGAGTCAGCAGACAGTATCTCAGAGCATTTCCCAGATCTGAAATTCTTTGCTAGAATTTTTCTTTAATGGAAACTTTTGGCCTACTAGGTAAAAGGACCTACTGGTTTTTGGCAGACATAAATAAGAATCAAGGAACTGCAGTCCAAGGGCATGAAAAGGAATAAAAAGTCATGAAAAGGCATGAAAGGCCATGAAAAGACTTTCCCAATTTAAGGATGGAGTTCTCCAAAACTCTTGTATCTAAGTGCATGGATTTCATGCGTGCAATGTAAAAATCACCGCTGAGCAGCTCACAAGAGCTGATTTTAAGAAGAGAGTGCTATGAAGCTTCCTGGTGAGAAGCCATGGACATAGAAGCTCCTCAGTGTGTCCAAACCCTCAACTTCTCTACCCTCCTGCAGCGACCTCCTGGGACAGTTGTCTGTGTGCCCCATGTCTGCACGCATGTGCATGCCCACTGTGGGCAGGCTGACGGCCATTATTCAAGAGCTGCTCCCAGCTTCTTTTAAGGTTGTCTGCTCAGGAAGACAGGAACTCTAGCTGAAATACAGAGGGTGGAGCCCCATCAGCCAACCTGGCTGCGTGAACAGAGGTGCCACTTACTCATGGCAGTCTCTAGAATCAATAACAGGAACTTTGAGGTAAGTGAGACACAGACTTTTCAAACCTCAGGTGTTGCACTCTATGTTGGTGTTTCACCCTGGGGTTACTTGTTTCCTTGTCAGTATATGTAGACTTCCCTATAGTGCTCAGTTCCCTTGCAGTGTTTATATCAGGGTTATTGGCACCTCTGGGGAGTAGGTTGCAAGAATGCTTCCCCAACTGCAGGGCCTGCAGTGGAGGGTAAATCATGAGAGCAGTTTACCAGTGGAGGGTCAATCGTGAGATCAGTTAAACAAGTGCCATTCTAGTCCGTGCCTTCTGAGGAGTATAAAAAGCTAATGGGAATTTCTTCCACTTGAAAATGCTCATTGCAAGAAGTAGCGCAGGTCATTGGAAAATGAGTGGAAAGTGAGTGAAGTTCTAACATACATTCTCATAGTTTCACAGTTGTCTTCCTATTTAACGTGAAAATACCAGTCAACACATGTTCAAAGGGCACTCTTGTCCACAATGAAGTAGCAGACACCTATTTGTAGTCTGATGTCAAATCATGATTGATTTGCAAGCATAGATGGGATTTGTACATAATTAATTGGTTAGTGGGAGTCTGATAGGTTGTCCAATGTGCAGGTTGGTTTTGTCTGTAGATATTTGTGATTAAGAGGAGTTCATGCCTCTATTTTTGTGAGAGTGTGTAAGGGTGAGTGTTGTATTTGGAGAGTGTTGAGATTGTAACACAGGCATCAAGTAGATGGTGATTAGGTGTTTGATGTTTGAGGACTATTTTTACATGTGCTTTTTTCACCCATGAATTTGGGGATTTGTATTTGTTTAATGGTAGATTATCATATATGTAAGGGCAATGTTAGGAAAAGTACTGGTGTATATTAGTTTGGATATACAGTCTATTCTGTATACTTGAGTAATGTCAGATGATAATTTGTGTCCTGAGGATACCATTTGTGTCTAGTGCTTGTTGTGCAGTTCTGTGGTTTTTTGTGTGTGTGGATTTTCAGGAGCTATCTATGGAGTTATCTATATATATTTTGCTGTGTAGCCACAAATAGTCTGTGGCTATTTTGGGGCTGGCAGATGTTGTTTATACTTGTATTTATGTGTTTCTGTATTTTGCAAGATGAAAGAATTAATTCTGTGTGAGAATTTGGGAATGTGGGATAAACATATGCAGGTAGTGTGGTATGTATTTGAAACAGAGTATATGTATATAGTCGTATCTTTGTATATTTGTAGTGTAGTGGGTAATTGTGGTTATATTTGGGACTTATGGAGAATTGTGTGTATAATGAGCTTGTGTGTATATTCAGGGCATGGCCATTTGGAGGAATATTTGCTAGTGCCTTGGATTTCTGTTTTTCAGTAGGGCTTCTAGGCTTATATATTTTGAGAAGTTAGTATGTGTGTATCTGATGAGAAGGTGAGGTTTCAGATTTATACAGGGGAGTTGGTAAATTTCATTTATATGTACTAGAAATACGTGATGTAGTTATTTGTTAGTATATGCAGATGTATGAGCTGGCTTCTACTAGCTAGGGATCATTTGGTATATGGAAGTTTTTTCATAAGTGGTTTCTTGGAGATATTTCTATGTGTCTTACTTGTGTATACTGATTTGTATGTGTCCATCATTAGGGGCATGAATTATGAAAGTGTTCATAATGTATGGAGTGTTAGGAGTATTTAAATGTATTTAAATTTAAAGCACGGGCGGCTGCGATGGCACACAGAGCGTGGGCAGCTGCAATGGCGCACAGAGCATGGCTGAGAGGAGCTATCCCACGTCCGAGGTCAGGGGCAGAAGCCGGGAGGACCCCATGCCCGAGGGGCGGCGGCCAAGAGGAATTACCCCACGTCTGAGGTCAGGGGCAGCGGCCGAGAGTGCCAGGCTGTGACAGCGCAGGAATGGCGGAGAGGAGCTACCCCATGTCCGAGGTCGGGGCGGTGGCCAAGAGGAGCTACCCCCCAACCCGAGGCCAGGGGTGGCAGCCAGGAGAAGCAACCCCATGTCCAAGGAGCAGTGGCTGCATGGGCACAGGAGGGCCTAGAGGAGCTATTCCATGTTCAAGGTCAGGAGGGGCAGTGGTGAGGAGATACCCCTCATCCAAGGTAAGGAGCAGCGGCTGCGCTTTGTTGGAGCAGCCGTGAAGAGATACCCCACGTCCAAGGTAAGAGAAACCCAAGTAAGATGGTAGGTGTTGCAAGAGGGCATCAGAGGGCAGACACACTGAAGCCATACTCACAGAAAACTAGTCAATCTAATCACACTAAGGCCACAGCCTTGTCTAACTCAATGAAACTAAGCCATGCCCATGGGGCCACCCAAGATGGGTGGGTCATGGTGAAGTCTGACAGAATGTGGTCCACTGGAGAAGGGAATGGAAAACCACTTCAGTATTCTTGCCTTGAGAACCCCATGAACAGTATGAAAAGGCAAAATGATAGGATACTGAAAGAGGAACTCCCCAGGTCAGTAGGTGCCCAATATGCTACTGGAGATCAGTGGAGAAATAACTCCACAAAGAATGAAGGGATGGAGCCAAAGCAAAAACAATACCCGGTTGTGGATGTGACTGGTGATAGAAGCAAAGTCCGGTGCTGTAAAGAGCAATATTGCATAGGAACCTGGAATGTCAGGTCTGTGAATCAAGGCACATTGGAAGTGGTCAAACAAGAGATGGTCAAAAAAGAGTGAACGTTGACATTCCAGGAATCAACGAACTCAAATGGACTGGAATGGGTGAATTTAACTCAGATAACCATTATATGTACTACTGCAGGCAGGAATCCCTCAGAAGAAATGGAGTAGCCATCATGGTCAACAAGAGTCTGAAATGCAGTACTTGGATGCAATCTCAAAAATGACAGAATGATCTCTGTTCGTTTCTGAGGCAAACCATTCAATATCACAGTAATCCAAGTCTATGCCCCAACCAGTAATGCTGAAGAAGCTGAAGTTGAATGGTTCTATGAAGACCTACAAGACCTTTTAGAACTAACACCCAAAAAAAGATGTCCTTTTCATTATAGGGGACTGGAATGCAAAAGTAGGAAGTCAAGAAACACCTGGAGTAACAGGCAAATTTGGCCTTGGAATACAGAATAAAGCAGGGCAAAGACTCATAGAGTTTTGCCAAGAAAATGCACTGGTCATTGCAAACACCCTCTTCCAACAACACAAGAGAAGACTCTATACATGGACATCACCAGATGGTCAACACCGAAATCAGATTGATTATACTCTTTGCAGCCAAAGATGGAGAAGCTCTATACAGTCAACAAAAACAAGACCAGGAGCTGACTGTGGCTCAGACCATGAACTCCTTATTGCCAAATTCAGACTTAAATTGAAGAAAGTAGGGAAAACCACTAGAACATTCAGGTATGACCTAAATTAAATCCCTTATGATTATACAGTAGAAGTGAGAAATAGATTTAAGGGCCTAGATCTGATAGAGAGAGTGCCTGAGAATTATGGACGGAGGTTCGTGACATTATACAGGAGACAGGGATCAAGACCATACCCATGGAAAATAAATGCAAAAAAGCAAAATGGCTGTCTGAGGAGGCCTTACAAATAGCTGTGAAAAGAAGAGAAGCGAAAAGCAAAGGAAAAAAGGAAAGATATAAACATCTGAATGCAGAGATCCAAAGAACAGCAAGAAGAGACAAGAAAGCCCTCCTCACCAATCAATGCAAAGAAATAGAGGAAAACAACAGAATGGGAAAGACTAGAGATCTCTTCAAGAAAATTAGAGATACCAAAGGAACATTTCATGCAAAGATGGGCTCGATAAAGGACAGGAATGGTATGAGATGTCGGGAGCCAGCGTGAGGAACTCCGCCCATGGCAAAGGTCATGAGGAAGGAGGCTTGACATACGTAAAGGTGGGATCGAGCCTCAGGAGTTCCCCTGGAAATTCTCGAGCATCTACCCCCAAAACCAGAGTCTGCCTACTTTACTGCTTTGTGCTCTCACCTACACCTCTGACTTTACGGGGGGGCTGTCCCCCACCACCGTCTATCTCTCTGAGAAAGAGTTAACTTACAGCTCCAGTTAATAAAGTTCCTGGGCATGACAAGAGTGTTTTAGTTCACAAACCCCTCAGATGGCTCTCTAACTTGCCTGACAGGTTTACCCGGATTCCTACAGCTATGCATACGATTGTTTACAGTCTCCCAACCGCGAGAGGCATGGGGAGCTTAAGATATTCAAATAGTATAGAGCCTCTCGGAGAGTTAGAATTTGTCAGAATAGAACTAGTAGAAGATTTCATTGTTGAGCCAATGCTTGCTGCCAAGTTTCCACATCCCCTGTATTGTATCTTTGGAAGTGTATTAATTAATATAGTTGGTATGTAGAAAAAATAAGTAGTGGCCTTAGTGTTAACAACTTTAGACCCTTGAGGTAATAAATTCTTTTCTTTGTTGTAAACCCACTGCACCTCTGCCCTATAGGAATGCAACTTTATCTAACACCTTCAGAGGATGGCGCCAAACTTTAAAATAATTACTCTTAGAGAAAATAAGTCTTATGGTTGACAAACTTTTGTCAGAGTCATAAAATGTTAACAGGCCTTCTGGCCAGAAGATTATGTAAATCACCTAAACCATTTGTATACGATAAGTTTGCAGAAAAGAAACCCTAGTTTCGATAAGGATCAAAGACTGCTGACTTTGCATGATTTCACACCCCCTATTATCCTCTATGTGCAACTTAGGGTATAAAAGCCCCTGTTGAAATAAAGGTACGGGCCTTGCTCACCAAAGCTTGGTCTCCCCATGTTGTTTTTTCTCTCACCTTCTGGCTGAATTCCCATCTGGAGTGTGGAGGCTCGTCAAGCCTACTAATTTTGCCTGGACTTCTAAGATCTGACCAGGGAGGCCTTAGTGTCTCCTCTCCTTTGGGAGAATGAGAGGACGCCTGTGGCATACGTAGATGGAGCAAATTCCTTGTCTTGGAGTTTTATTGGTTTTCCACGTAAACAAAGTTATTTAGCCTCTTTTCTCCACTGAATTTCTTCACTGAGCTATCCCTATTTAACCACTCTTTATATCTCAAATTAATACTTAATTAAGCTATTGCTATTCTAATTGCCAACACCGTCCTCCTGAGGGAATCCCTGGATCCAACCAGGGCTGGAGCCCGGTAATGGACCTAACAGAAGCAGAAGATATTAAGAAGAGGTGGCAAGAATACACAGAAGAACTGTACAAAAAAGATCTTCCTGACCCAGATAATCACGATGGTGTGATCACTGACCTAGAGCCAGACATCCTGGAATGTGAAGTCAAGTGAGCCTTAGAGAGCATCACTACGAACAAAGCTAGTGGAGGTGATGGAATTCCAGTTGAGCTATTTCAAATCCTGAAAGATGATGCTGTGAAAGTGCTGTACTCAATATGCCAGCAAATTTGGAAAACTCAGCAGTGGCCACAGGACTGGAAAAGGTCAGTTTTCATTCCAATCCCAAAGAAAGGCAATGCCAAAGAATGCTCAAACTACCGCACAATAGCACTCATCTCACATGCTAGTAATGCTCAAAATTCTCCAAGCCAGGCTTCAGCAATATGTGAACCATGAAATTCCAGATGTTCAAGCTAATTTTAGAAAAGGCAGAGGTACCAGAGATCAAATTGCCAACATTCGCTGGATCATCAAGAAAGCTAAAGAGTTCCAGAAAAACATCTATTTCTGCTTTATTGACTATGCCAAAGCCTTTGACTGTGTGGGTCACATGAAACTGTGGAAAATTCTGAAAGAGATGGGAATACCAGACCACCTGACCTGCCTCTTGAGAAACCTATATGCAGGTCAGGAAGCAACAGTTAGAACTGGACATGGAACAACAGACTGGTTCCAAATAGGAAAAGGAGTACGTCAAGGCTGTATATTGTCACCCTGCTTATTTAACTTATATGCAGAGTACATCATGAGAAACGCTGGATGGGAAGAAACACAAACTGGAATCAAGATTGCCGGGAGAAATATCAATAACCTCAGATATGCAGATGACACCACCCTTATGGCAGAAAGTGAAGAGGAACTCAAAAGCCTCTTGACGAAAGTGAAAAGTGGAGAGTGAAAAAGTGGGCTTAAAGCTCAACATTCAGAAGATGAAGATTCTGCATCTGGTCCCATCACTTCATGGGAAATAGATAGGGAAACAGTGGAAACAGTGTCAGACTTTATTGTTGGGAGCTCCAAAATCACTGCAGATGGTGACTGCAGCCATGAAATTAAAAGACGCTTACTCCTTGGAAGGAAAGTTATGACCAACCTAGATAGCATACTCAAAAGCAGAGACATTACTTTGCCAACAAAGGTCCGTCTAGTCAAGGCTATGGTTTTTCCAGTGGTCATGTATGGATGTGAGAATTGGACTGTGAAGAAAGCTGAGTGCCGAAGAATTGATGCTTTTGAACTGTGGTGTTGGAGAAGACTCTTGAGAGTCCCTTGGACTGCAAGGAGATCCAACCAGTCCATTCTGAAGGAGATCAGCCCTGGGATTTCTTTGGAAGGAATGATACTAAAGCTGAAGCTCCAGTACTTTGGCCACCTCATGGGAAGAGTTGACTCATTGGAAAAGACTCTGATGCTGGGAGGGATTTGGGGCAGGAGGAGAAGGGGACGACAGAGGATGAGATGTCTGGATGGCATCACTGACTCGACGGATGTGAGTCTGACTGAACTCCGGGAGTCAGTGATGGACAGGGAGGCCTGGCGTGCTGCAATTCATGGGGTCGCAGAGTCGGAGATGACTGAGCGCCTCAACTGAAGTGAAGTGAAATGTATTTAAAATTCAAATGTAATTAAATGTATTTCTTTGAAGACTGATAGGGTGTTTCTACATGTGTGTTGTAGTAGGTAATATATTTGTATATTCAGGTTAAGGATTGATATACATATATAGTGTCCTTCTTTTTATATGTTGGGAGAGAGGCGAGGAGGTTGTATTCTGGAGAGATAGCATAATGGATCTCCAGTATTCTTGCCTGGAGATTCCCCATGGACAGAGGAGCCCTGCGGGCTATTGTCCACGGGGCCACAAAGAGTCAGACACGACTAAGTGACTAAGCGCAGCGTAGCACAGCATTTTATTCTTTATATTCAGAATGGTGTTTTTTTCCTTAATATCCTTTTTGGGATAGTTCATTGCTTTTATATAATGACTTCTATATACTGATTTTATATCCTGAAACTTCACTAAATTCATTTATGAATTCTAATTGTTTCTGTTGCCTTTGTCACTGTTATTGTTTTTGAAACTTTAGGATTTTCTACATATATGATCATGTCATCTGCAAATGGAGGTAATTTGAATCCTTCCTTTCTGATTTTAATGCATTTTATTTCTTCGTCTTGCCTAAGTCCTCTGGCTCGGAATTTCAGTGTTATGTTTGACAGCACTGAAAGTGGGTGTGGGCATTTTTGCCTTCTTTCTGATATTAGAGCCAAAGCGTTCAGTTTTTCACTGTTGAGTAATATGTTTGCTGTGATGTTTTCATGTATGCCATTATTGTGTTGAGGTATGATCCTTCTATTCTCAATTTGGTGAGAGTTTTTGTCATGAAAGAATGTTGAATATTGCCAAATCCTTTCCTGCATCTATTGAGATGATCATGAGTTTTCCCCCATTTTGTCAATGTAGTGTATTATGTTGATTGATTTGCGTTATTTGAACCATCCTTGCATTCCATGAATAAATGGCACTTAATCATGGAGTACTACTACTACTACTGCTAAGTCACTTCAGTCGTGTCCAACTCTGTGTGACCCCATGGACTGCAGCCTACCAGGCTTCTCCATCCATGGGATTCTCCAGAAAAGAACACTGGAGTGGGTTGCCATTTCCTTCTCCAATCATGGAGTAGGATCCTTCTAATTAATTCTTGAATTAGCTTTGCTAATATTTTTTGAGGATTTTTGAATTTGTGCTCATTCCAGATATTGACCTATAATCTTCTTGTAATGTCTTTGTCTGACTTTGATATCAAGGTAATGCTGGCCTTGTAAACTTAATTTGAAAGTGTACCCTCCTTTTCAGTTTTTTTTGGAGGAGTTTGAAAAGGATTGGTATTAATTCTTTAAATGTTTGGTAAAATTTACCAGTGGAGCCATATGGTCCTGGATTTTCTTTATTTTTATATTATTGATTCTGTCTCCTTATTTGTTATTGGTCTGTTCAGACTTTCTATTTTGTCTCGATTCAGTGTTAATAGGTTGTATGATTCTAGGAATTTATTTGTTTCTTCTTAAATTTTATCTAATTTGTTGACATAATTATTTATGATAGACTCTAATGATCCTTTTATTACTGAGGCATCATTTGTACCACCTCCCTTTTCATTTCTGATTTCACTGATTTGTCTCTCTTTCTTCTTAATTAATCTAACTAACAGTCTGTCACATTAATGTTTTCAAAAAAACACTACTTAGTTTTGTTTATATTTTCTTTTATTATTTTTCTGTTGTCTAATTCCTTCTACTAAATGTGAGATTAGTGTTTTCATTTTCTGTAGTTCCTTGAGGCATAAAATTAAATGCTTTATTTGAAGTTTTTCTTACCTTTTAATATATGTATTTATACATTATCTCCTGTAGTACTGCTTTTGCTTCATCCCATAAGTCTTAGTGTGTTGTGTTTCATTTTAGTTTGTCTCAATATACTTTTTCATTTTTCCTTTGATTTTATCTTTGACCCAAAGTTTTTTTTAAAATGTTTTATACAGCATAATAAATATAATTAAAATTGGTGTATTTTATATATGAGGATTAAGGAAGTAAATCCTAAGAGTTCTCATCACAAAAGAAACATTTTTTCTTTTATTTTTATTTTATATCCATACAAGATGATGTTCACCAACCTTCTTGTGATAATCATTTCATGATGTATGTAAGTCAAATCATTATGCTGTATGTCTTAAAATTATGCAGTGGTCAATGTCAGTTATACCTCAATAAAACTAGCAGTGGGGGGAAAAGAGTGTATTGTTTAGTTTCCACATATTTCTCAATTTTCGTGTTTTCTTGCTCTTAAGGGATTTCTTATTTGATCCTATTGTGGTCAGAAAAGATACCTGAAGTTATTTCAGTCTTTTTAAATTTGTTAAAACTTGATTGTGGCCTATTATGTATCCTGGAGAATGTTGCTTATGTACTTGAATGTATATGTGCTGCTGTTTGGTGGTATGTTTAAATATGTCTGTAAGGACCATATGATCCTTACATGTTTTCAAGGCATGTTTGTTTATTGATTTTCTATCCATTTTTATAAGTGGATTATTGAAGTCCCTTACTGCCATTGTATGAAATCAATTTTTTTTCTTTAATTCCAGTATTTGCTTTATACCTTTATGTGCTCTGATGTTGTATGCATATATAATTTTTATATCTTCCTGTTGAAGTGACTCTTTTATTAAATATAGTGACCTTTTTCTATGGAGACAATTTTGGACTTAACATCTATTTTCTCTTTTATATGAGTAGCCACCCTTGCTTCCTTTTGTTTACTATTTACACACATGGAGTATCTTTTCCATCCCTTCATTTTGAGCCTATATGTATATTTAAATCTAAAATGAGTCTCTTATAGATAGCTTTGAGTTGGGTCTTTCTTTTTTTTCCTTTTTAAATCATTCAACAACTGTTTAAGCCATTTATATTATTTATTGATCAGTAGGGATTACTGTTACTGTTTAGCTAATTGTCTTATTTATATTTTGTAGGTGTTTTGTCCTCTTCCTGTCTAACTTTCTTTCATTGCTGTTTGATGATGTTTTAGTAGTGATTTGCTTTTACCCCTGATTGCATTTTGTTTTCAAGATTTTGTATCACCTTTACTATCAGTATTCTGAATTCTCTTTCTAATAGACTCCCTGTCTCCTCTTCGTTTGTTTGGTCTAGTGAGTTTTTACCATGTTCCTTCACCTCCTGTATATTTCTTATCTTTTCATTTTATTTAGTTTGCTGTGTTTAGTGCCTCCTTGCTTTAGGCTGGAGGGTTGTAGTTCTTCTTAATTGTGGAATCTGCCCCTCATCGTGGGGTTGGACTAGTGTGAAGGTTTCCTGACTGGGGAGACTTTTGCCTATGTTCTGTTGGATGGAGCTGAATCATGTTTCTCTGAAGGGCAGTGCCCTTCCAAACTGCAGGGCAGTTCAGTAGTGAGTTTGGGGTGTTTATGGGTTTGGTATGACTTTGGGCAGCCTATATGCTAATGTGGTGGATTGTGTTCCTATTTTGCTGAAGGATTGGCATGGGGCATCCTGCACTGGAGCTTGCTGACTCTTAATAAACAAAATTAATAACAAAAGATTGAAAAGCAAAAGTTAAAAACAGAGAATAAAGATTAGACTCTCAAAAGTACATTATTGAAAACAAAATATCAAACACAAAAATAAAAAAAATATGGAATTTATTTCTAAAATATGGTGTTTTCTTAATTTTATTTTTTTAAAAGGTAAAAGTGGACTACAGAAGGGAGTAATACAGAACCACTTTAGGACAATATGAGAAAAAAAGAGAGTGGAAAGGAAAAAAATAAGAATAAAAAATGGGAAGTATGGAGTATATATAGGGCAGTAGTGAGAGGAATGTCTGTGTGATTCTTACTTGTTCCTGCCCCAGTTGATTTGCCTACTTAGAAGGCCCTCTGATATATGTAGGAAGGTCTCTGGACCTGTTGTGGACAGTGTGGAGTCAGATCAGACTTAGATCTTCTTTCGTCCCAGCTTGTACTTGCTCTCAAAGTCTACAGTATCCCCTAAAGAACATAGTCTTAGGTTAATTGTGGGATTTTAATCTGCTGCACCTGCCCCTTCTCAGGATGTTCCCCCTTCTTTGCTTTGCTCATGCTTCTCTGAACTTTGGCCCACTGCTGCTTTCAAGTTTCTCTCCAGTGTCTGATCTCTGCCCTGATACAAGGCGATGAAAGTGGCATCTTTTTTGGGCTCACTAGCTCAGTTGTGCTGTGGAGAGGGAAGGGTACTGCAAGAGCTGCTAGGGTGTGTGAGGAGTGCTCAGTGTGGTTGGGCCACACAGGGGTGTCACTACAGCCTGAGGTGAATGCTACACTTCCCATGCGAGTTGGTCCTGGTTTGTTGGACCCTTGGCAAAGCCAAGCTGATCGGGCTCCCAGCTGGGTCCTGTGGAGGTTGTCACAGTCTTAGGTGAGTTGTGTGTTTCCCCAGGGGAGTTGTTCTTGGGTTATGACCCTGCTGGCTGGCCGATCTGAGCCAGTCAGGGTTCTGGGAAGATGTAGGTAGTGATCCGTGGCCACTCACAGCTTGGCTGTAGATGTGATCCATAGGGCCAAGGTTGTAGTGGTCCTTTGCCTTTTGCCTCTGGCAGTTGTGCGCCTGCTTGTCTGCCTCTGGGGCTACAAACTGCAGCCTGCTCTCCCCTCCTAGGTATTCTCTAGGGTGCTGTTCTTTGTTCTGTGAGTGCACGCAGAGTTATAATGCTGCCTGAGAGCCTTCCCACAGAAGTGAACTTTCCCTAGTGGTCCCAGAGTTTCCCCTGTCCTGCTGTGCTGTGTCACATTAACCCCCTTAGAGTATATTCACAGCATTCAGCCCCAGTCCTTCCCCTGAGGACCAAGCCCCACAGCCAGAGCCTCCATACCCAGCCCCCACCTGCTGCAGGCAGATGAGAGTGTGTGAGCTGCTTTTTGGCTGGAAATTGCGATTTGGCACAACCTCTGTGCAGAATTTTCTCCGTCTTGCATTATTGTGCTTCCATCTGAGGTTCCTAAGCTCCCCTATAACCCTACCTGTGAGAGGGTTTCTTGTTGCCTGGAAACTTCTCCTCCTCCAGGACCCCCTCCTCAGGATGGATTCTCAAAATCCTTTGTCTCCCTTTTTGTCTTTATCTTTTGCCCTACCTCATTCCAGTAGATTGGCTTGCCTTTCTGGACTCCTGGCATCCTCTCCCAGGGTTCAGAAGATGTTCTGTGGGAATTGTTCCACATACAGGTTATCTTTTGATGTATTTGTAGGGGAGAAGGTAGTTTCCCTGCCCAATTTCTCCATCATCTTGAAACCACCCCCTTCTATATTAAGTTTTGAAATAAAAAAATTTGAAACTTCAAACTTTATTTTGTTTACACATTATTTTGCCTATTCAGGCTGTTAGAATTCCATGTGAATTTCAGGATGGAAATTCTGAAGACCTCATTATAGTTAGGATGTCAAGCATCACTTTTTTTATTTCTTCTAAAAACAAGATGCCTTTACATTTGTTGGCATCTTTATTAATTTCTGACTGCAATATTTTCTAGTTTTCCATATAAATCTCTTTTTTCCCCTTGTAAAGTTGTTTCTAGTATTTTACTCTATAGTTCTTGGGAGAAGGCAATGGCAACACAAGACTCTTGCCTGGAAAATCCCATGGATGGAGGAGCATCTTTGCAGTTATGGGGTTTCTTTCAGCAATACTTTCTTTACTTTTTTTCATGCATTAAATCTCCAGTGTTTTCCCCTGGAGAAATGGATTGTTTCTAGTATTTTACTCTATAGTTCATGATACAATAAATGGTATTGCTTTCTTAATTTCTTTCTCATGTTTTCTATTGTTAATGTATAGAGACACAACTGATTTTTAAATGTTAATTTTATATCTGGCAACTTTTCTAAATTCATTTTTATTCTAAGGGTTTTTTTTTTTTTGTGTGTGTTTGTGTGTAATCATAAGGTTTTCTTCATATAATATCGTGTTGTCTGAAAACAAGTATAATTTTATTTTTCCTTTCTGATTTAAATATCTTTTAGTTTTTATCTTGTCTTATTTATTTGTCTAGGAATTTTAGTAGTGTACTGAATAGAAGTGGTGAAACAGGCATCCTTTCTTTGTCCCTGATTTTCACGGGAAAGATTTCACCACTTAATAGCTATGACTTTTCCCATATGTGACCTTCATTATGTTGAATTCATCAACTTTTTTTTTTTTAATCAGAAAAAGGCTTTGAATTTTGTGAAATGTTTATTTTTCTGCATCAATTAAGATGATCACATGATGTTTATTTCCATCTTTTTAAGTGATATACCATATTGATTTTTTTTATTTGTTGAACCAATCTTACAATTGCAAGATAAATCCAATTTAGTCACAATGTATAAGCCTTTTAATTTGTTGTTCTGTCTTATTGTTTTTTAAAGAGTTTTTCATCAGTATTCATAAGGGATGTTGGTCTGTAGTGGACTTTTGTCATGTCTTTGGCTTTATAATCAATGTAATGGTGACCTCATAGAATGAATGAGGAAACAGTGTCTCCTATTTAATTGTTTGGAAGAATTGAGAAGAATTGGTGTTAATTCTTCTTTCCACTTGGTAGAATTCACCATGAAGATACTTGCCTTGATGCTGGGTGTTCAGTCACTGGAGGTTTTTTGATAGTTATTCAATATCTTGACTCCTAGAGCTGTTTAGATTTTGTATTTCTTCATAATTCAGACTTGGTAGGATGTTTCTAGAAACCTGCTCATTTCATCTAAGTTACCAAATTTTCTATTTATGTCTATAAAGCTGGTAGTAATAGCCCTTCATTTCTGATTTTACACATTTTTTCCTTATCTCTTTATGTAATGGTAAATTTAAGTAGTTTTGTCCATTTTGTTGATTTTTTTTCTCTTTTTTGAGGCATACCTGACAAAACCATGGTGTAGCTAAAGTACATAAAGTGATTATTTGACATACATATATGTTGTGAAAGGATTCTAACAATCAAGTTAATTAACATACCCATACCTTCTCACATATTTACATTTGTATATGAGGACATGTAAATTCTACTCTCAAAATTTTCAATTACAGAATAGAGTATTATCAATTATAATCATGTTATACATTAGCTCCTAAGACCTTATTCTTTCATTTATTTTCATGTTATAACAGAAAATTTGTATCCATTTACCAATCTGTTTGCATATACCCCATGCCCAGCTATAGAAACAATTCAACAATTTCTACTCTGTGTTCTATGATTGTACTTTTTTTGATTCCACACATAAGTGATACCATGCAGTGTTCTTTTCTGTCAGGCTTATATTATTTAGCATAATGATCTCCAGGTTCATTCATGTTCTTGTAAATGTCATGATTTACTTTTTTTGAGGCTGAATAATATCCCATTGTGTATGTTATGTATGTATATTTGTGTGTGTTGTATCACATATTATCATGTATTCTTTATGGACTCATCCACAACAAACTGGAAGGTTCTCTCCATGCCATTACTATGAATGAAGTTTCAAAGGACATAGAGAAGTACTGATATCTCTTTAGAATAAAAACATTTTAATTCCTTTTGCTCTATGCCTGGAAGTGGAATTGCTGGATCACATGGTATTCTAATTTTATTTTTTTGAAGAATCTCCACACTGTTGTAAATATTGGTTGTACAAATTTACATTGCAAACCACAATGCACATGGTTTGTTCAGTGATATCAGACTCATTATGAAGGAACTATCACAGTGTGTATACTCAGATTCTAAAAAATGCCTGTGAGGTCTGTGTGGGGGTCTCAAAGAGAGGTCTCTGTGTGGATTGCTCAGTGTAGGTCTGTGGAAGTTTCCTGTGTGGGGTAAATGTGCATCTATCAGAGGTGTCTGTGTGGGTGTTTGAGAGATCTGTAAGCAGGATCAGTGTGAATCTGTGGTTGACCACTGTACAGGATCAGGGTGGATTTGTGGAAGATTCCCATGTGAGGGTAGTGGAGTCCCTATGTGGGTCAGTGTGGGTCTGTCAGAGGTCTCTGTGTGGGCTCAGTGTGGGTCTGAGGGTTCCTGTGCAGGGTTGCTGTGAGTCTGTGGGAGATCCCTGTGTGGAGTTAGTGTGGGTCAGTGGGAGGCCCTGTCTGGGGTGAGTGTGGGTCTCTGGGAGGGCCCTGTGCAAGGTCAGTGTGGGTGTGTGGGAGGTTTCTGTTTGGGGACACACTGGGTCTGTCAGGGGTCCCTCTCTGGGGTCAGTGTGGATCCATTTAGATCTCTGTGTGGGGTTACTGGGGGCCCTGTGCTGGATCAGTGTGGGTATGTGGAAGGTCCCTGTCTGGGGTCAGTGTGAGTCTCTGTGGGTAGTCTTTGTGGGGGGCCCTCCATTGCTGTCCTTTCTGCACCTCACGGCAGAAGAAGGGCAGGGGACTCTCCCCATCTGGTTCCTTGCTGTTCTGTCAGTGTTCCTTCTGTGTCATTTCTCCAGACAGACACCTTAGTTCCAGCTCCCCCGACTCAGCACTCACCTCTTGGAACCTCTGAGAGGGCCTGGCAGCAGGCAGGCTCAGGATCCATGCTCTGCACTCCCCTCTCCTGAACTCTGGGGGCCACTCGATGGCCCAGGTCACAGCCCCTTCCCTCAGACCCTGGCTGAGCCTCCATGCCCACCATGGAGGATGCGGTGCAGAGGCAGGACTAGTCTCCAGGGAGAAAACACAGCACAAGCAGGCCTGTGTCCTCTGTCCCCACAGCCCCAGGCCTGGTCCCACATGTGGGGGTCCTGACAGGCATGGAGGCTGGGCCATTCCTGCTGGCTCCTGGATCAGAGGACCCTTCAGGAGTGGGACTGTCCACCATGGGAGTGTCTGTGACATAGAGCCCCAACAGGGAAATGCTCTTGTCTCCCCATTTTCCCATGTGGATGGGCCCAAGGAGGAAAGCTGATGGTATGTTCATTTTCTACAGGTCACTTTCATGCATGCTGGGTGACACATCCTGTCTGCTGGCGTCTTCCATCCTGGCCTCTGGATTGAGTAAGACTGAGAGCAGGTGAGACTTTATGACCTCTGAACAGTCCCTGGGCCTGTTGAGTCCTACCTGTACCCTGGGAGCCTCCTTGGGCCACAGGTGTAGGTAGAGGTCACAGACTGTGAGTCTGTCCTGAGTACCCAGTCCTGTGAAAGCTGATTGCTACAATGGGGAGAAGTGAAGCTTCTCTGCTTCAGTCTCTGCTGCCTCTGGGAGCTTGGCCCTCTGTTGAGGGGCTCCAGGTGGCTTCCCTCTGTCTGGGCCCAGGGAACTAGAGTAGAGGGGAGACTCTGGAGTGAGGCCACCATGAGCCACCAGGCCCCTAATGTCTTTCCTCTGGCCCTGTGGATGGTGGTGGGACACCAATGCTCCTTTGTAAATGCACTGTCTGTGGGCGCCTCTGCCACTAACATCCTTCCCCTGCATTCCATCCTAGGGGCACAGTGTCCCACTCTCAGACCATGAGGTGCCTACACACACAGTGACGACCATGCTCATTCACTGGGGGAGGTGGGTGCTGTAAGCATGGCTGTCTTCTCCTCCAGGGCAGGGTGGCACCAGCCCTCAGAGGCTTCCATGCTCCACACTGCACACTCTCAGGGCTGGGAGTGTGTGGTCCTCACTCTGGCTGCTGCTTCAGAGCATGAGAAAGGCAGAGGGAGGGTGACAAACCTAGCCTGTCTTGTTCCAGCTACATCTGGGAGAGAAAGGGCTTTCAGGGCACCATTATCTATCCCACTGTGACATAGGGATGAGGTTTGTCCTACCTCTTGACTCCCCTCCTTATTCTGACATGTGAGTTTGTCCCTGACACTTCCTGAGCCTGAGGGGACTTTCAGCTTCTGAACACACCTCCCTTTCCAGCTGCACAATGTCCAGGTGGAGAGACAGGAGGATAGGAGTGAGCAAGATCCTGAGAAGGGGGAGGTCTTTAGGTTTAGCTCACTGTGACATGTCCTAAATGGTGTTGCTTGTTTCTGTAATGCTGGTATTATGGAAACTGAAGGTGCAGTTAGGGATTGGGGTGAGGGTGAGTATCCATGCTGGGGTCAACCTCCCTCCATGGCCCCATCCCATGTGGAAGTCAAAGCAGGCACCTGGGAAGAGTGGACCCTGATGCCTTCCATCCCCCTCAGTAAGGCACAGACAGGCTACTACTCCTGCTCATGAGAAAAAACCGTTTATTTTATTTCTGGTAGGAAGAAGCCTTTAGCACACAGAGGATGTGCTAACATGAGAAGAAAATGTATTTATCTGCATGGCATGCATTTTTTTTTTTGAGGAAGAGTTTTCCTACCTGTAATGCTGTGAAAACCATGTTCTGATTCACCAGAAGAGGTATATTTCTGAAGGAGACGGTGCCTTGGACAGTGGAGGGGATGGCCTGGGATGCTTGTCACTCTTGATCCATGTTGGCAGGCTCTGCCTGGAGGGGGACCTGGCTCCCTGGGTGAGAAGGCCCAGTTGCTGTCCCTGGGACTGGTCCACTTACTCTTATTTGAAAAGCTGTGGCTCATCAGGGTAGCTTGGTGATAACAGGATGTATCTCTCCTCATTCTCTTTTGTTCTTGGTAGGAGAGAATTCTGTGGTGGCAGTAATGTGGACTTATTGGGTCCTGGAATTCTGCTTGGTACCAATTTAACTCCGTGGCATGAGGTCCATGGTGAAACACCATCTTCTCCTTTAGGATCTGTCCAACAGCTATCATGACAGTCTGAGCCTCAACAGCCCTGCTGTCCATGGTAGATTTCACTTTTGATTGATTCTTGGCTCTTGACAGTGGCTGTTTCAGGTTTGCCTTTTTGCAGGGGCTCTTCTGGTTCTTTGCATTTGTTGGGGAAAATCCACTGCAGAAGGAGCTTAATCCTTTCTTTGAAGTGGCTTTCTGACAGAACCTGTCTCTTCTTTAGGATTAACTGTCAAAACTTGCTTATTAGGGACTCTGTTGATTCTTTTTTCTGGCCAGGATGGCTCATCCCTTGGGCCTGGTAAGCCCTCCGTTCTGCCAGTCCTTTTTTAATCTGTCTTAATTTGGGCCTTGTATATTTCTCTCTCCCATCCTTGCCTTGGCTCTTATATTTGAGCTGTCGCCTCATGTCTACCTGCTGCCCCTGGATGCTCCCTTCACTTGATGTAGCATCATAGAGTTTCTGGGAACTGGACTTGTCTCCACTGGATAAGATCTTAGAATAGGACAGAGATTCCTGAGAAGCCAAGATGTTTGCGGCAAGAAACATATTTGAGTGACAGTCTTTGAGAAATGTATCAGTGGCACAGTCTTGAAGAAGTATACCAATTTCACCAGTCTTGAAGGAGCACACTGGTGGCTGGGCTTTGAGCCTGATCCTGCTGGTCAGTGAACCCTTGAGACTCAAGTTGAAGAAACTGTCTCAAAGAGTAGATCTTCTGTATTTGAGGCAACAGATTTTGTATTCAATGAGGGGCTTTTCTTGGACCTTGGAGACCGTGATCTCCTGATCAGATCAGATCAGATCAGTCGTTCAGCCATGTCCGACTCTTTGCAACCCCATGAATTGCAGCATGCCAGGCCTCCCTATCCATCACCAACTCCCAGAGTTCACTGAGACTCACGCCCATTGAGTCAGTGATGCCATCCAGCCATCTCCTTCTCTGTCGTCCCCTTCTCCTCCTTCCCCCAATCCCTCCCAGCATCAGAGTCTTTTCCAATGAGTCAACTCTTCTCATGAGGTGGCCAAAGTACTGAAGTTTCAGCTTTAGCATCATTCTTTCCGAAGAAATCCCAGGGCTGATCTCCTTCAGAATGGACTGGTTGGATCTCCTTGCAGTCCAAGGGACTCTCAAGAGTCTTCTCCAACACCAGTTCAAAAGCATCAATTCTTCAGGGCTCAGCCTTCTTCACAGTCCAACTCTCACATCCATACATGACCACAGGAAAAACCATAGCCTTGACTAGATGAACCTTTGTTAGCAAAGTAATGTCTCTGCTTTTGAATATGCTATCTAGGTTGGTCATAACTTTCCTTCCAAGGAGTAAGCGTCTTTTAATTTCATGGCTGCAGTCACCATCTGCAGTAATTTTGGAGCCCCCAACAATAAAGTCTGACACTGTTTCCACTGTTTCCCCATGTATTTACCATGAAGTGGTGGGACCAGATGCCATGATCTTCATCTTCTGAATGTTGAGCTTTAAGCCCACTTTTTCACTCTCCACTTTCACTTTCATCAAGAGGCTTTTGAGTTCCTCTTCACTTTCTGCCATAAGGGTGGTGTCATCTGCATATCTGAGGTTATTAATATTTCTCCTGGCAATCTTGATTCCAGTTTGTGTTTCTTCCCATCCAGCGTTTCTCATGATGTACTCTGCATAGAAGTTAAATAAACAGGGTGACAATATACAGCCTTGACGAACTCCTTTTCCTATTTGGAACCAGTCTGTTGTTCCATGTCCAGTTCTAAATGTTGCTTCCTGACCTGCATACACATTTCTCAAGAGGCAAATCAGGTGGTCTGGTATTCCCATCTCTTTCAGAATTTTCCACAGTTTCATGTGATCCACACAGTCAAAGGCTTTGGTATAGTCAATAAAGCAGAAATAGATGTTTTTCTGGAACTCTCTTGCTTTTTCTAGGATCCAGCGGATGTTGGCAATTTGATCTCGGTACCTCTGCCTTTTCTAAAACCAGCTTGAACATCAGGAAGTTCACAGTTCACATATTGCTGAAGCCTGGCTTGGAGAATTTTGAGCATTACTTTACTAGTGTGTGAGATGAGTGCTATTGTGCGGTAGTTTGAGCATTCTTTGGCATTGCCTTTCTTTGGGATTGGAATGAAAACTGACCTTTTCCAGTCCTGTGGCCACTGCTGAGTTATATTAATGTCTAGGGATTTGACCTGCACACTAGGTTCCCTGGTGCCCTTTCCAGCAGAGTCTCCCTCCACAACCTCTTGGGCCCTGGAAAATGGGGAACATTCATCGAGGTCCACAACTATCACATTAGAGCAAGATTCTGGGGAGACCTGCCCCCTAGTTTTCTTCTGTGGCTCATTTCTGGCCATTGCTGAACTTGGACATGGCTCCAGGCTGCCTTTCTCAATCTCCACAACAGACTCACTGCTCACAAAGGTGTATTTGGGGGCCTGAGAAGATGGTTTTTTCCTGTCCAGTCAGAGGGACATCTGAGGGCTTCTGTGTGTCACCAGGTGTGGGTCCTGCCACCTGCCACAGGCCCAGGTTTTCTCAGTCACCCATGAGGGAACAGGGAGGGGACTCTCCAGTGGGGCAACTGCCTCTGTTGTTATCAGTTTCTCTCCTGCATGGGGCTGAGGAGGTTTTCCCAAGCCCTTGGTTAATAGGGTTCTTGAGTGGTCTCCAGATTCACAGGTGGCCTTCAATGTGGGCCCTTGAACCTTTTTCAGCTTTAAGCAAAATATGAACTTAAGGACTTTGAAGAGTAGCCTCCACCTGTGCCTCACCCGAAACCTTATTATATGTGCTTCCAGCTCCTGCTCAGTATACGGACTGAGGACAAGAGACTCATGGGAGGTGATCATGGAGGCTTTCCCATCCTGAGAGGACTGTGTACTTTCTGTTTTCATGGGAGCATTTGTCTCTCCCAGAATGTCAAAAACAAGATTGTCAGCAAGCCTTGAATGATAGACTTTCACAGGGATCTCACTCTCACAGATTTGTTCTTCCTTCTTCTCTGTAAGGATGCTTGAGACTTCTGGATGCTTCTTGTCTGGGCTCAACACTCTTTCTGACTCAGGTTTTGCTCTTGGATCCTCCACTGGAGGGTTGGCTGAGAACATGTACAGATCTTTTACGATCTTCCCCACACTCTGCCCTACATCATGGCACAGGTCTGTCCCTGGTACGATTTGTGCTGGGCACTTGGACCTCATCTTTTGTGCATCCTGTCTCCTTTTGTCTAGACCTGCAGAGGATCTTGAGGGCCCCTCCCTGCCCTGTGCCTGACAAGGCCTTGGGTATTGATCCTGAGGCTGCATCAGTTTCTGAGATGCTTGGATTCTGTAGGGCAGGCCACTCTGTTGCTGCATGAACCTTTTGGGAAATGTGGTGCTCCAGTTTCTCCCGAACCTCAGGGCTGACCAAATACCCAGGAAGGATGGAGACAGAACTGTGGGCCTGGGAAGACCTGTGGGCCTGAAGACCTGGTCTCCTGGGATAGGTTGGGAGTGACCTGGCTAAAGACTTGCTGAGAATTGTTAACCAAAGAGGGTAAAGTTCTCTCTCTTTCTAGTTGTTTTTTCCAAAAGTGACATTCCAGGTTTTCAATTGCATTTGGACTGAAAGATGTTGCATTATTTTGGACTGTAGGGCAAGATGTTTCAATGGACCCAATCTGGTGTTGAGATGATGATGACTGGACTAGGAGAGAAGGTGATGGATGGACAGTGGTTTTTAACTGAGCCTGAGGTCGTGAATGATATCGGGGTATGGTTGGAGTCAAGGATTGGGGTCGGCCCTGGATCTCCTAAGAGCCCGAGAAGATGGCTGACAGAGAGGGATGTTTAGATTCCAGGGTATTGATTGGGCTTGGATCTCCATGTGAGCCTGAGGAGGTGGTTGAAACTGGGGCATGGTTGGAGTTGAGGGTTGTTGGTGGTCCTGGACCTCCATGGAAATCTTAGATGGTGGTGGACATTGAGGCATGGTTGCCTGAACTCTACCTCCCCAAGGTAGGGGCTGGGCCTGGGTCTCCATGTGAGCCTGAACAGGTGGTTGAAACTGGGGCATGTTTGGAGTCCAGCGTAGGTGTTGGACCTGGGTCTCCATGTGAGCTTGAGGTTGTGGTGGTTGACACTGGGACATGGATGGAGTCCAGAGTAGGGGTGGAACCTGGGTCTCCATGTGAGCCCAAAGTGGTGCTTGAAATTGAGGCATGGTTTGAGGCAGGAGTTGGGATTGGACCCAGGTATCCATGTGAGTTTGAGGTTGAGGTGGTTGATACTGGGACATGGATGGAGTCTGGAGTATGGGTGGAACCTGGGTCTCCATGTGGGCCTGAAGTGGTGCTTGAATGTGAGGCATGGTTTGAGCCAAGAGTTGGGATTGGACCTGGGTCTCCATGTGAGTTCAAGGTGGTGGTTGAAACTGGGGCATGTTTGGAGTCCAAGGTAGGGATTGGTCCTGAATCTCCATGTCAGCTTGAGGTTGTGGTGGTTGACACTGGGACATGGATGGAGTCTGGAGTAGGGGTGGAACCTGGGTCTTCACGTGAGCCCAAAGTGGTGGTTGAAAATGAGGCATGGTTTGAGCCAAGAGTTGGGATCGGACCTGGGTCTCCATGTGAGCTCGAGGTGGTGGTTGAAATTGGGGTGTGATTGGAGTCCATGGTTGGGGGCGGGCCTGAGTCTCCATGTGAGTCAGAGGTGGTGGCTGAAAGTGAGGCATGGTTGGAGCCAAGAGTTGGGGTCGGGCCTGGGTCTCCATGTGAGCCCGAGTTGGTGGTTGAGAGTGAGGCATGGTTGAAGCCAAGATTTGGGTGCTGGACTGGGTCTCCATGGAAACTTCAGATGATGGTTGACATTGGGGCATGATTGGAGTCAAGGGTAGGGCTTGGGCTTGGGTCTCCACAGAGGTGATGACTGCAACTGGGGCATGGTTGGAGTCAAGGATTGAGGTTGAGCCTGGGCCACAGGGTGGGTCAAGTGCTTGGCCAATGACAGTTTTGAAGTTACTTTAGCTGGAATATGGAATGGTTTGAGCTTTAGAGTGTTCATTAAATAAGACAGGGCATAACTCTAGAGCTGACCCAGGTACTGTGACAGTAGCCAAGAGACTCACTGTGCAGAAAGGGGAGACCCCAGAAGAGCTGGCTGCATGTCTTCTGTAGACAGTCCCCCAAAGTGTCAGGATATCGGGGCTTCTCAGGACCAAGCAGCTGTTCATGTTTGCCTTTTATGTTCCAGAAGTGTTGGTGACCCAAGGTGTCCTGTTTGTGACCCAGTGACTCGATCCTCTTCCCCAAAGAATTCAGGTGGTAGCCTGCCTCCTCCTCCTTTTTTTTCTCCTTCCAAATCTTGCCTTCACCCTCTTGGTGATTAGTATTTCCAGCATCTCCTGGACATCAGGGTTGACAAAAAGAGAGGCTACCAGCCTCTACCTACCTGTTTTGGGATCTCCCCAAAATGAGGCCTCTGGTGGGTGCTGGGAAGGTGTTCTTGCTTGGACTCTAAATGTGTCAAGGTGGACAAGCTCCAGGCTTTGGCTGCTTCCTGCCACCAGGCCAGGGCTGATCCAGGACTGCTTGAACAGACAATGCCTGAGATGGCTGGTCTCTCAAGGGGAGTTTGGAGATGACCTGTGTGGGATGGTGCCCAGTATGAGTGCCATGGAGTCACCCTGAGTGAGACTCAGCATGGAGCCTGATGGTGGTGGGGCAGAGGAGGGTGCTGGAGGTGGAGGGCAGGCTCTCCCATGAGGGGGGCTTGTGGGGAAGGGGAAAGAGCCAGTGGCCAGGGTGAAAGGCTGTCCAGTGGAAATAAAGGCTCTGGTGTTGGAGAGGCACTCAGGGATGAATGTGAGGGAAATGAAAGTGGAGGTCACTGAGCCTGGAGAAATGGTAGAAGCCCAAGGTAGGAGGTTTCTTGGTCAGAGGAGCTGGGAAATGGTGGGAGCTGCCTCTTCCCTGCATGGTTGGTGGGCTCCAGCAGGAACTGCTTTGCAAACCTCACCAGGTGAATCTTCACATGAGACCTGATCAAAGCTGCCCTTGTCAGGGAACCTCCCTAGGTGTCTGCAGGAGACATGAAGAACAAGCTTCAGCCAGGAGCTGCCAGGCCAGGAGGACCAGACAGGCCAGGCAGGGGTGGGCAGCTGCACCCCACAGCCCTGCATGGCCCCAGTACTGACTTCACAATGCTCCTGCTGTCCTCACCCACAGGACGTTGTCCCATACCCCACCCCCAGGACTCCCCCTCCCAGCTCAGCCCCAGGCTGCCAGTATCCCTGGGCTCACACCATAGGCTTTAGGAGGAAGAACCCCCTAGAAAGAAAGGGAAGATTCTCTACCTTTCCAGAAGTGAAGTCAGGTCCCAGACCTCTTCCAGTGCTTCCAGGCAATCTCTGCAAGCTGAAAATCAGCAGACTGGGTCATGGTGGTGAAGACGGGAGCCTAGGGGTCTTATAGGAGTTGAGTGCACTGTCACTTTAAGGGGACACCATTGGGAGATTGCAGCCCAAGCGCCTGTGTCCAACACCACATGATCCCTGACAGTGATGGTGAAGCTCGTGAAAGGTTTATCACAAACAAAGTGTTTCCCCATTCATGACCCTGATGCCCTCACAGCCTGCCTGTAGGGGAGATGGGCAGGCATCACTTTGCAGTTGAATCTGAGCAAAGTTAAACCATGTGTCCTACATGTACTGGAGGGCTCACCTCCCAATCCAGGTGCTATTAGTCCAGTGCAGCCCACACGCCCTTTGGTACAGAGTCTTTTCCAGGCCCCTCACAGCTACATTCTACACATGGAATCTGGGAAGTATCTGGATTCTGCTCTCCTTCCCAGAAGCCTCCCTGGGGGTTCTGTTTCTCAAGGGAGAAGTCCAGCCACTGGCCCCCTCAGAGTCCGTGGAGCTGGGCCTCATGGCCAGAGAGGTGGGGACCAACTCTGGGGGCACTCATGGCTGGATGTCAGAACTCACCTTTCAAAGCTCCATTTCTCTTGCTGCTCCTGCTTCTTCCCCTTTGTTCCATTCGATGCTGAGAGAGAAAAAATGAGGGCTTAAGACCCAAATCTCAGTCTCCTCTCTCTAGACAAGCATCAGACACTAGTGTCCATACATGACATGACTATCTACATTTCACTGACAGAGCTCTGTGATTTTCTTTCCTTTCACTCATTTTTAAAGTGAATAAAATATTTTTTGTTTTCCTTCTTTGAAGAACAAAAGAAGATTTTCAATGTGAGATGCACTCTGTACTTTTTTCACTGTTCCTCTGCTCAAGAAACACACACATTCTCAGACTATGGGTGAATCTTAGCTCCATCAGGTAGATCTCTGCTTCTTGATACCAGCCCCACCCCCCAGCCCCTGCTCTGAGGCTCTTGGGCTTCAGCATTGCCAGAAGATCAGCCCTGAGACACTGTTCACAGCTGCTGAACTAGTGCTTAGAGTCCTGTCCTCTGGCTGAGATTGAACTAAGTATCCAATCCTCAACCCCTGGTCACTTTGTTTGGGACATGCCCTGGAGCCCCTACCACACCTGGACAACTGATCTGAGATCTTTGGGTAGAAATCCTAGTGTTCACTCTATCTCCTGCCCAGCCTGGTTTGTCCCTAGAGGCATTCTCTATTCTTCCTTGAAAATAGATGCCCTATTCTTTCCCACCTCAAGAATCTCTGGTTGATTCAGAAAAGTAGAAATAATAATAAAAAAGATTTTATATGCTTGTGAGTCTGGACCAAGGGTTCCTTACCTTTCTGATGTTTCCATGTTTCGTAGGGGGAGGAAAGGATGGGTTATTCTCCAGGTAGGGAAGGATCAGGAAAAAGAGCCCCAATCCACACAGAAAGGCAAAGATGGTATCGATCGCCCAGAAAGGGGAGCTGGAGTTCAGCCAAGTATCAAAAGTGCTTTTCAGAGAAAGGAGAGGATTCTCCTTCATCTGAATCATACTGCTGCCCTCAGACAACTGAGCACAGGGTGTGCGGTTGGGGACTAAAGTACTAGGTCCACCTCATAGAGCTGTGGTCTGGTCACAAAGGGCCCTTGTGGGTAAGAGGGAGTAGCAGAGGAGGAGGCTGGACTATAGCCCCTCCCTAACCATCCAGCTCTGCAGCTTCATGCATCTCCCTTCCTCTGAGCCTTCCCATCCTACCTTCTCATCCTATTAAATAGAGACATTAGTCAAGTGTCAATTCAGTCCACCTAGAACTCAGAGAATTCCTGGTTCCTTTGATATCACTGCTTGAGCCCCATCAATACTTTTAAAAATCTGGAGTTCTGCCTAACTTTGGTTACTCCCATGTATTTTTACTCTTAGGATATACGTTTTTTTTAATTTCAGTTAATCTTTACTATATTCAACTACAGGCAATTAAAAATTAGATAAAAATTATTTGAAATTTACAAGGCAATCAAATATAAAGCAAATTGAAATAGTTAAACTCAATTTTTCATAAGTCAGGTATTTTTTTGAAGAAAAACATTTCAGCATTCTTTACTTGTTTCTGAAATCAGTTAAATTAATTTAATTGGAAAAATTTTGTAGAAAGCAAATTAAAATAAACCTTCATAGGAATGATGCTATACACATCTTTATTTTTTTTTTTTTTCATTTATTTATTTATTTGGGAGGATTGTAGGCAGGATTACACATACATATTGAGGGCTTTTTGCCATACATTGACATGAATCTCAGAACCAGGGAGTTGGTTTGGTTGTTCCCCATCCTGAACCCCCTCCCACGAACCTCCCTGAATCCCATCCTTCAGGTCATCCCAGATGTGAATCAGCAATGGGTGTACATGTATTCCCATCCTCCCAGCCTCTCCCTCCACCCTGTCTCATCCTTTAAACAAATCAGCCCAGCATTTTCAAATCTAAGGATCAAGGTTTTTTTTTTTTTTTTTTTTCAATTCAACATCTTCCTTCAGTATATGTTATAAGTTGAACTGCTAGCAGCAAATTCTCCCAGTCTTTGTTTATCTGGGAATATTTTTATTTTACCTTTTTTTCTGAAGCATAGATTTTATAGACATGGAATCCTTGGGTGACAGTTTTTTTCCTTTCAGCTCTTTGAATATGGCATCTCACAGTCTTCCCTCTGCTGTTGCTGATTGGAAGTCAGTGATTAATCTTACTGTGTTCCCTGGTATATGGAGAACAGTTTTTCTCTTGTTACTTTCAAGATTTTTTCTTGATTTTCCACACTTTGACCAAGATTTGTCTTAGAGTGGATCAGTTTGCTTTCATTTTTCTAGAGGTAAACTCTGCCTCTGGAAATTGTTTTCCATCAAAATTTTAAAAGTTTTCAGCCATTATGTCTACAAGTAATTTTACTCCCTCCCCTTTCTCTCCCTGCTTTCTGAGAGTCCCTTTCCTTCCATACTTGTTGGTGAGCTGAATGGATGCCATAGATCATTTTCCCTCAACATTTTTTCTCTTTGTTTTTACATTGATTTCTATGAATCCATCTTCAAGTTTATGGATTATTTCTGCTAGCATCTCAAATGTGCTATTGAACCTGTCTAATCAATTTTTCATTTTAATTATTTTAGTTTTCAAATCCAGAATTTATATTAGTTTCCTTTTAAAAAAAAATAATTTGTAGCTCTTCATTGAGTTTCTCTGTTTGTTGACTTAGTATCATACTTTCATCTAATTCTTCAAACATGGTTCCATTATTTCATTTTGTAGTTATCATTATTTTGATATTTTATCTTTTGACCTTCATATTGAATTTATAAGTGATATACTTATATGAGTTATCAGTGGTATGTTATACAAATGCTTTACTCACCACCATTACAACATTAGAGTTTTCTGATTTTAACTGTATACTTACCTGTCCCAGCAGGTTGATAAGGAGTCCAAGCCTAAAGCCCCTTTAAGGAGGAGGCAAACTTTCTTTTTCACATTCTTTTGCCTTAGACAAGTAGGCATTGTAGGGAGCAGTATCTCAGGTTCAAGGACATTCCTTTTTTTGAGCTTTGGATGTATGTTATAGGAAAGGGTCTGGGCAAAATGCTCACATCCTTGAGGTGTTTTTTGTCTATTCTCAGAAGCTAGTTGAGAAGTATATATGGCCCCACTTAAATTAGTGAGCCCCTTCTGATGTCTGTGTCAGGGCTTTTTCTGTCACCTTCACTTTAAATAAAATATACCCTCTCTGTGACTGAGACTGTCTTTGGCCCCAGAGTAAATCTTCTTTTTTCTGAATCACCTTCACTGACTTAGGTTATCATCTTGGGGCTTGTCCAAAATCTTCAACACAAGCTAAGAACACTCAGACTGAGATTCTTTTGCTCTTTTCTTTGGTCCCAGAGAAGGCAATGGCTTCTTCTTCAGTACACCTGGAAAATCCCAGTGGCCTGGTAGGCTGCACATGGGGTCGCTAAGACTGACACGACTGAGTGAGGTTATCATCTTGGGGCATTGTCCAGGATCTTCCAACACAAGGTAAGAGACACTCAGAGTTGAGACTCTTTGGGGGCTGCCAACTCTGGGGTCTTTTACTGTGGTCTCTACTTTACTAAATCAGAAGCATATGGACCGAACTTCTTTTCCCCAGTCAGCTTTTCCTGGTCCCTCTGACCATTTCATATCTGCTTGGGGAATTAGAGTTATTAACCTTGTGTGCCAGATTGTAGACTTTCAGGGGACTTGCAATCCATGCTGTTATTGTGTTTTTCTAGCCAGGCCCCCATTCCAAGTTTTACAGGACACTGCAGGCAGGAGCACTTTAGGGAGCTAGCTGGAGCTCTAGCTCCAGGGACATCTCTCAGACTGGAAATCACCATCCTGACCCCAGAGACACAGAGGCAAGTTCTTGTCATGGCTATGCCTCTGGACTATATGGATTGAGGCATTGCTGGAGAGCATGAGATTCCTGAGGACACAGATTGGGACACCCCAGATCTGGGCAGATTGAAAATGCATTGGGCTTCTTCCCTTAGTAGCACTAGCTCTTAGCAGACCAGAGAAAGCCCTCCAGTGGCTCTTGTCTCAACTCCTTAGATATTCTTTTTGTACAGTCTGCTGGACAGAAATAAAAAGGATGATGTTGACACTCCATGAATATGAAAGATGATTTTTTCCTCACAGGCTGGCCCTCCATCACCTCCTTTGTTATCACATAGACTTATGTGGCAACTCTCAGAAGGGATATCTTGGGTTTTCTGTTCATCCCTTTATGACTTGCCACTTCTGCTGTTGTCAGGCATGGACACAGGCACACAGAAGATGGGTGCTTCCCCTAGTGGTCTTGGCTTGGCCTTTATCCAGAAAACTACTCTGCTCCACCCCAGGTGGCACCAGAATCAAGGGGAAATCAAACCAAGGTTTTAATGGTGAGGACCTGGACATCAATCTGGGATGCCATCAGGTCTACCCCTGGTGCATCTCCACCACACCTGGGTGGTAGAACGAGGGGGGCTGGGAGTAGGGCACCTTCATCAGTAAGAGACAGGTTAGCTCTGGCCAGGGAAGGAAGCTTAGGTGGAAAATCAGTCTCCAACCCCATCTAGAGCAGGGGCAGATGCCTCTGGTAGAAAAAAGCCATGGCACTGGGCGCTGCTTTTTTTCTCTCTTACAGATGGGAGCTAACAGTTCCAGAACCACCCCTTTGAATAATATCTTGAAAAACTGGGATAATTTTGATCCTCAAGGCCTAAAAATCCCTTATATATGGGGTTTCTTTTGCTTTAAGAGAAGACCTCACCTGCCCAGAGAGATAATCCCTGCTGGGACATCTTATCTATCAGTCTACCCCTGTTATCAGAGCCAATTTGAACACTCTCTGGTTTAAATTTTAGCTATGAAGCTATGATACAAGAAGGAGAGATGACATTTTGGACCCTGAATGGCCATGGTATTCTTTAGACTCTGGAGAAAACTAGTTAAAATGAAATCTTATTGAAATTGCAAAACTGGTTCTTTTTGCACATGTAATTACTAAAAGACTGACTTGTTAAAATACTTTTTTTGGGAGCTCTGATCCTGCCTGAGAAACAGAAACATGCCTGGGAAAAACCTGAGTTAACTCTTATCATGTCCTTGAGATACACAGCCCACTCTATCTGGGACTCCAGCCATGAGCTGGAACCAAAAAAAAAGGCGGGGGAGGTGGGGTGGGGCCAAGAAAAAAAAGGGACAAAGAGACATTTTATTTTTCAGGCAGAAAACTGTGAGGTTTCTGTCTGTCCAGAATTATGTGTGTCTCAGTGTATGTCTCCACCTTGGAAAAAAATTGCTAAAGGCTAAGTGGTTCAACGAGCTTTATTTAATTGGCCTAAAGAGAAGTAAGTGCTTATAAATCAAACAATTCTAAATTCAAGAAAATTAAAGTAAATGAATTTAATGCTTGTGTGAACTGGGAAATAATCATTATTGAATTGATACATGATATTGATGTTTGTTTATTGATCTAATTAATAGAGACATTGTGAAGATACTTTTATAAATGACATAACTTTGGGTGATTTATCCCAGAATGATGATGTAAAGTGCAATTCATGGCTGCTGAAGAAAAATAAGATGTGTGTTTTTAATAAAAAGTAATAAGGAATGGAATTACATTCTATTAAGGAAAAGGAAAGTAAGTCTAAACTTACAGGTGGCTGTCCTCTGAATGGACAAATGAAGTGATGAATGCAGAAAGTGTGAAAAAGGTGTGTGGCAAGTGAAAAAGAAGAGTTTTGTGCATGGTACAAGTTTGTTAAGACATTAAACTACCTTTGAAGTCTTATTGTTACTATGACTAAGTGAATAACTATTGTTTCACAGTGAATATAAGCTGTTACCAAACTGGAATTTGGTTTTCTCTCACTGATTAAAAGAACAAAGTTTTCTTGGAATGTGGCTTTTGATAACAGACTATAGCATATATGAACAAAGCTCATTCTGCTTCTACAAAAGTTAACCCCTCTTCAGGGAATTTAAAATGGATTAAAAATGGCTATAAACCAAACAGTTGGGGCTATGAGAGGTGCAAGATGGCCTCTTGGCTTTTCCCGGCTCCCTGACAAACCTCATTTTTATTTGATAATGCCTTTCCTGGCTTCAGGATTAATATCTCAGAATAAAAAAAATGGTTAAAATGTGCTTTCCACAATCTCCAGTGATCAGGGCACCCACTTTGCTGGACAGGTCATACAGACATTCACAAAAACTTCATGAGCTTCTTGGAGATGATCGCTTTCACTGATGTCCTTGGTCATTGGGCAAGGACAACAGAACAAAGGGATCAATTGCATGGGATTGAGTAGACTGCTAAATGTGATCACAAGTTTCATGATTTTTTGTCTGACATATTGTTGGTTTTTAATCTGTGTTTTCAGATATAAAGAAGCACTTCTCCTCAAGTTACTGATGGTTTAAAACAATCTAGTGATTTACTCCTATGGGTAAAATTATACCTTTTTTCTCTCTGCCTCATCCCTCCAGAAACTGGAAACACTTGGGTTCTGAACAGCCTTATCAGGTAAATAAAAAGACTGTCTCCCGACATATACTGGGGAGCTGTAAAAGAAAAATTCAAAGATGGCAGCCCACCAAAAATCCCTGTTCCTGGGATTCTCCAGGCAAGAACACTGGTGGGTATTTACTTCTCCAATAGCTCCTTGTGAAAGTGAAATTGAAAGAGGTTTGAAGTTGTTAAAAAGACACTCTGATTTTGTTTTTTAAAGTTTATCGTCTGTAGTTTTTGAATAAAATCAGAAGACTGTCTACAACCAGGAGATCAACATACAGAAATCATTTCAAACGTCAGATACTGGGGAGCTCTATAAAGAAAAATCCACTTAACTGATGTGAGGCCTATGGCTAATATATTATGTTTCACTGAATACTGCCTGTTTAGTTTTGTTAATTATCAGGTCTGCATTTACTAAGATTCACTTCTTAGATAGTTCCTTGTGGTTATGTTACATTACTAAGAGGTTTAATTAAGTTGTTAAAAAGGACACTCTGACTTTGTTTCTAAGGCTTCTCTCAATTACCAGTCTTTGAATAAAGATTAGATGCTCAGGATCTACAACCAGGAGATCAACAGCAGGCTCAATAAAGGACAGAAGTCATTTAACAAACTAAGTCAGATGACCTGGAGATGACACTGGTCTATACCTAAAAGAAGTTCTTGACTTAAGTTCTTACTTATGATTCTACTACCATCTGCTGAATCATGGAAAAAGCAAGAGAGTTCCAGAAAAACATCTATTTCTGCTTTATTGACTATACCAAAGCCTTTGACTGTGTGGATCACAATAAACTGTGGAAAATTCTGAAAGAGATGGGAATACCAGACCACCTGACCTACCTCTTGAGAAATGTGTATGCAGGTCAGGAAGCAACAGTTAGAACTGGACATGGAACAACAGACTGGTTCCAAATAGGAAATGGAGTTCGTCAAGGCTGTGTATTGTCACCCTGCTTATTTAACTTCTATGCAGAGTACATCATGAGAAACCCTGGGCTGGAAGAAACACAAGCTGGAATCAAGATTGCCAGGAGAAATATCAATAACCTCAGATATGCAGATGACACCACCCTTATGGCAGAAAGTGAAGAGGAACTCAAAAGCCTCTTGATGAAAGTGAAAGAGGAGAGTGAAACAGTTGGCTTAAAGCTCAACATTCAGAAAACGAAGATCATGGCATCTGGTCCCATCACTTCATGGGAAATAGATGGGGAAACAGTGGAAACAGTGTCAGACTTTATTGTTGGGGGCTCCAAAATCACTGCAGATGGTGACTGCAGCCATGGAATTAAAAGACGCTTACTCCTTGAAAGGAAAGTTATGTCCAGCCTAGATAGCATATTGAAAAGCAGAGACATTTCTTTGCCAACAAAGGTCCATCTAGTCAAGGCTATGGTTTTTCTAGTAGTCATGTATGGATGTGAGAGTTGGACTGTGAAGAAAGCTGAGCACCGAAGAATTGATGCTTTTGAACTGGTGTTGGAGAATACTCTTGAGAGTCCCTTGGACTGAATGGAGATCCAACCAGTCCATTCTAAAAGAGATCAGTCCTGGGTGTTGTTTGGAAGGACTGATGCTAAAGCTAAAACTTCAATACTTTGGCCACCTCATGCAAAGAGTTGACTCATTGTAAAGGGCTCTGATGCTGGGAGGGATTGGGGGCAGGTGGAGAAGGGGACGACAGAAGATAAGATGGCTGGATGGCATCACGGACTTGATGAACGTGAGTCTGAATGAACTCCGGGAGTTGGTGATGGACAGGGAGGCCTGGCATGCTGCAATTCATAGGGTTGCAAAGAGTCAGACATGACTGAGCGACTGAACTGAACTGCATTATACTGGTGTGACTCTGTATATGAGAATAAGCAACTAGAGGGAATATTTTCCTGGACCAAGAGACTAGTGAGACAGCTGCAGTCCAGAGACTTTTGCTACTCTGAGGGCCTAGTCCAGTAACAGCACATTGAGTGGCCTATCATTGAAATCTTCAACGGACCTGGGAATGAGTCTTCCCAGCACCATGGGACAAGATGGCCATGAAGTGCCCCCCAAACCGTGGTCAAAATCATGGCCATAAAGGGGCCCTGTGACTGGAAACTGGTACTTGCTGTCTGCCTTCTACAGATTAAATCATGGACACTACATCTTCTGACTTTCAACATCCCCTGAATGAAAATCAGAAATTAGACACTTGCTCTGTACTCTGAAAAAGATAGACAAAACAGTCTTTTGGATAGTTAGATTTTTTCAGGTAAAACTTTTCTTAAGCCCAAATTCTTGTATCTTCTCATACCCAGAAAAACACTAAAATTGTTAATGGTGACAACTACTTTGGCTTATATGTTAATAAGAGGCCACAAATTAAGCGGCCAAAGCCTACTTGGACAAACTTAGATAACTGGCTACCTGGCTATAAGTCTGCCTAAAACAGCTGACTACATAGGGGTTCAGACACATTCTTCTAAAAAGAAATGTTAAGATTTAATTTGTCTGTTAAGGTTCAGGTTGTCACTCTTTCAGCTACTGCTAACTGGATTTGTTTTATCTACCTGTCAAATGGCCCCATTCTTATAAACAGGGCAGCCAAAGTGTTGACTGTATCTAGACCATGATCAAAGTTACTACCAAATGTAACCTGATTCTTACTCTTGCTTGGACTGTTAATTACAATAATTAGTTTACTGATTTTTGGTCTCTGACTTTTACTCTGCTTCTCTTGTTTGTTCTTTCTAAAGGATACAATGGTTTCCCAGACAAAGTGAGAGTGATGCAGAGATTCTGGTCACTCTTCAAAATGGACTCCCCTGATGTTCCACTCTGGTCACAGATAAAATCTTGGTTTACCAGCTCTCCGTGGTGAAAAACTAACTTGACTGCAATAATTGTAATCATTCTGTTTTGCTATTTGCTCCTTACATCTGTAACTGTGTAATGAGATCTGTTTCTAACCATCTGAAAACATTTAAAATACATATGATTGTTCATACTCCTACAATTTCTACTGCCTCTAGCTATTACTTGGGACCCTTGGATCAGAAACCTAAATAAAAGGGTAAGGAAAATATGTTGCTTCAGTAACTTAGGGGTGGCACCCCTCACCTGCAGGAGGCAGTTACTGACAGATTTCTCCACCCCTTTCCCTTCAGCAACAATATTCTTATAAAAAGAAAAGAGGGGAATGAGAGAGTTACCTTAGGCAGGTAGATAAGGAGTCCAAGCCTAAGGCCCCTTTAAGGAGGAGGTAAGCATTCTTTCTTTGTCACTTTCTTTTGCCTTAAACAAGTAGGCTCCTTGGGCAGCAGTATCTCTTGTTCAGGCACATGCCTTTTTTTGAGCTTTAATGTATATTATGGGAAAGGGTCTGAGCAAAATGCTCACATCCTTGAGGTATTTTTAATCTATTCTCAGCAGCTAGTTGAAAAGTATATAAGGCCCTGCTTAAATTAGTGATGGGGGTAATCTCCTACCCACTTCTGATGTCAATGTCAGAAACTTTTTCTGTCACGTTCGCTTTAAATAAAATCTACACAAAGCTCTGAGTAACTGAGACTGTCTTTGGTCCAGCAGTTAAATCTTCTTCTTTGGACACCACGAATCCAGTGGCACCAATCACCATTCACTGCTAAGCTATCACCAGGTAGTTTTATACTTTGATATATTTTCCTTTTGCGAAGGAGCATCATTTCATTTCAGCTTGTAGAACTCCTTGTAACATTTCTTATTAGACTGATCTAATGGTCATGAAGTCCTTCAGCTTTTGCTTGTCTGGAAAATTCAGTGTCTCCTTCACTTCTGACGGACAACTTTACTAGGTATTCTTTCTTTCAATTAACTTTTTCCCCCTTTCTCTACCTCTTGTCTTTCTCCCTTATAATTCATGTCATAGGCCCTTGAACATCCTCAACTACTGTAAGGATCAAGGGCAAAGTATGTGGCTGATAAAAACCACAATCAAGAGCCCATGCTCAGCTGATTGGTGAGTCTCATCTTCTATGTGAAAACACTCTATCAAGACCTGTCAAGACTCATATAGTTGGCTGTCTTATGCAAAACCAACACAGAGAGTGAAGGAAACTGAGGAAACAGGAAAATGTTCCAAACAAAAAAATGACATAAAGTTTCAGAGACAGTCCTTATTATTATGGAAAGAAGTGATTTATGTGGTACAGAGTTTGAATTAATGGTTTAAAAGATGTTCACTAATGTCAGGATAACAAGGTGTGAACAAGCAGAAATTTCAATGAAGAGATAGAAAGTATTTTATTTTAAAGTAACAAACAGCAACTGCAGATCTGGTTTCTTGTTGTTTTCATTTGAATGTTATATTTTTCTGTCTCTTCAGTTTCAGTGTCTGTGTGTCTTTAGCTCTGAAGCGAGTTGATTGTAAGCAGCATAGAGATGGGTCCTTTTTTATTTCCAATCAGTAATCTTTTGACTGGATCACATTTTATATCAAAATGACTTATACAAACAGCTTCATTCTTATATTAAAATGTTGTATCCTGAAACTTCACTGAATTTCCTTATTAGTTTTGAGACCTTTTTAATGACATCTTTATGGTTTTCTATATATACTACCATATCATCTGCAAATAATGATAGTTTTACTTCTTCCTTTCCAATTCAAATTCTTTTTTATTTCTTTTTCTTGTCTGATTGCTATAACAAGGACTTCCAATATGATCTTAAGTAGAAGTGGTGAGATGGAGAATTCTTGCCTTGTTCCTAAATTTTAGAGAAATGGCTTTCAGCTTTTCACCATTGAGTGATATTAACTGTGTATTTGCCATAATTGACCTTCATAATGTTGAGATATAGTCCCTCCAAACTTATTATGATGACAGTTTTCATCACAAATGGATGTTGAATTCGGCAAATATTTCCTGCATGTATTAAGATAATTATATGATTTTTATCTTTTAGTTAATGTGATGTATGATAGTGATAGATTTGCAAATATTGAAACATTCTTTCATCCCTGTAATAAACCCAACTGGATCATGGTATATGATCCTTTTTATATATTGCTGGATTTAGTTTACTACTCTTTTCTTTAGGAGTTTCTACCTACATTCATCAAAGATACTGGTCTACAACTTTCTCTTTTGTAGTGTCTTTAGTTTTGTATCAGGGTAAATATGGCCTCATAGAATAAATTGGAGAGTACTCCATTCTCTTCAAGTTTTTGGAATAGTTTGATAAGAGTAGGTGGGACCTCTTCTTTGTATGTATGGTAGAAATCCCATGTGAAATTGTCCAGTCCTGGACTTCTGTTGTTTGGAGGGTTTTTTTAATTACAAATTCAATTTCATTACTAGTAACTGATTCATTCAAGTTGTGTGTTTCATTTTAATAAAGTGTGGGCAGATTGTATCTACTAGAACTGTATCCCTTTCTTCTAGGTTCTCCAATATGTTGACATATAACTGTTCACATTATTATTTTATGATATTTTCTCTGTGCTACTGGTTGTTATTTTCCTCTTTCATTTCTTATTTTGTTTATTTGGGTCTTGTGTCTTCTTTTCTTGGTTAACCTGGGAAAAGGCTGGTCAATTTTATTTATGTTAAAAAAATCTTGGTTTCATTGATATTTTTTCCTATTATTTTTGTCCTTTGTTTATTTCCTCCATTCTGTTAACTTTGGGGTTTTATTATTCTTATTTTTATAACTACTTCAGGAAGTAGGTTATTGCAGATTTTATTTGTATTTTGAGGAAGGACCTTATCATTATAAACTTCTCAAACTGATTTTCCTGCATCTCATATAGTTTGCAGTAATGCATCTGCATTTTCATTAGTCTCAAGGTATTTTCCAATTTTCTGTCTGAGATCAGTTCAATTCAGTCACTCAGTAGTGTCTGTCTCTTTGCAACCCCATGGACTGCAGCACACCAGGCCTCCCTGTCCATCAACTCCCGGAGTTTACCTAAACTCATGTCCATTGAGTTGGTGATACCATCTAACCATCTCATCCTCTGTCGTCCCCTTCTCCTCCTGCCCTCAACCTTTCCCAGCATCAAGATCTTTTCCAATGAGTCAGCTCTTTACATCAGGTGGCCAAAGTGTTGGAGTTTTAGCTTCAACATCAGTCCTTCCAATTAACATCCAGGACTGATCTCCTTTAGGATGGACTGGTTGGATCTCCTTGCAGTCCAAGAAACTCTCAAGAGTCTTCACCAACACCACAGTTCAAAAGCATCAATACTTCAGTGCTCAGCCTTCTTTATAGTTCAACTCTCACATCCATACATGACCACTGGAAAAACCACAGCCTTGACTAGACAGACCTTTGTTAGCAAAGTAATGTCTCTGCTTTGTCATAGTCAATAAAACAGAAATAGATCTTTTTCTGGAATTCTTTTGCTTTTTTGATGCTCCAGCAGATGTTGGCAATTTGGTCTCTGGTTCCTCTGCCTTTTCTAAAACCAGCTTGAACATCTGGAAGTTCACGGTTCATGTATTCCTGAAGCCTGACTTGGAGAATTTTGAGCATTACTTTACTAGCGTGTGAGATGAGTGCAATTGTGCGGTAGTTTGAGCATTCTTTGGCATTGCCTTTCTTTGTCATGGAAATATTCACTGACAAATTGCTTTGTTGTTGTTAGCATTTTTAGTCTCATGCTTTTTCTCATTTTCTTTCAGCAATTTATTTTTAATTTCATACTGGTGTGACCAGAGAAAAAATGCTTTCGATACTTTTTGTTCTCTAATTTTTTGAGATTTGTTTTGTGACCTAGCATGTGATGTATCCATATGAATGTTTCATGTGCACTTAAAAATAATCTTTATTATACTACTTCAGGTTACAATGTCATGTAGTGATATATGAAGTCCAGTTGGTCCGACTCTGTGCGACTCCATAGACGGCAGCCCACCAGGCTCCCCCGTTCCTGGGATTCTTCAGGCAAGAACACTGGAGTGGGTTGTCATTTCTTTCTCCAATACATGAAAGTGAAAAGTGAAAGTGAAAGTGAAGTCGTGTCCGGCTCATAGCAACCCCATGGACCACAGCCTACCAGGCTCTTCCATCCATGGGATTTTCCAGGCGAGAGTACTGGAGTGGGTTACCATTGCCTTCTATATAGTCACTAGCAGTCTGTTAATGAAAGAAAGGAATGTCTTAAAACTCAGAATGGCACCAGGCCCCTCATCTATAAGACGCATTTTGGGATAATCTTGGTACCAGGTGATTCATCCTAGGCCATAAAACAATTGACTTGAATCTTGTAGAAGGGCAGATTACCATACAAATGGTTTCATTTACATAGATTAGGGGAACAATTAGGGGAACAAAAACCAGTATGTCTGAGTATAACATACTGGTTTGTCAAGTAGTTTCTCAGCCATTAGGCAGGACCGACTTGAAGACAGGTAAATGCATAGTACATTAACATAGCTTAAGACAATTTCTATAAGAAAAATGCATTGGTTAACTCAAGTTTTGAGAATAGTTAACTTCAGGTGGAACCAGGTGTTATTATGGCAACACAGTACTTTAAGAGAAACCTTGTTTTTAAATTTATATCAGTTCAGTTGAGTCGCTCAGTCGTGTCCGACTCTTTGCGACCCCATGCATAGCAGCACGCCAGGCCTCCCTGTCCATCCCCAATTCCCGGAATTCACTCAGACTAACGTCCATCGAGTCAGTGATGCCATCCAGGCATCTCATCCTCTGTCGTCCCCTTCTCCTCCTGCCCCCAATCCCTCCCAGCATCAGAGTCTTTTCTAATAAGTCAGCTCTTCACCTTAGGTGGCCAAAGTACTAGAGTTTCAGCTTCAACATCAGTCCTTTCAATGAACGCCAAGGACTGATCTCCTTTAGGATGGACTGGTTGGATCTCCTTGCAGTCCAAGGGACTCTCAAGAGTCTTCTCCAACACCACAGTTCAAAAGCATCAATTCTTTGGCACTCAGTCTTCTTCACAGTCCAACTCTCACATCCATAAATGACCCATGGAAAAACCATAGCCTTGACTAGACGGACCTTCGTTGGCAAAGTAGTGTCTCTGCTTTTCAATATGCTCTCTAGGTTGGTCATAACTTTCCTTCCAAGGAGTAAGCGTCTTTTAATTTCATGGCTGCAGTCACCATCTGCAGTGATTTTGGAGACCCAAACAATAAAGTCTGACACTGTTTCCACTGTTTCCCCATCTATTTCCTATGAAGTGATGGGACCGGATGTCATGATCTTCGTTTTTAGAATGTTGAGCTTTAAGCCCACTTTTTCACTCTCCACTTTCACTTTCATCAAGAGGCTTTTGAGTTCCTTTTCACTTTCTACAATAAGGGTGGTGTCATCTGCATATCTGAGGTTATTGATATTTCTCCTGGCAATCTTGATTCCAGCTTATGTTTCTTCCAGTCCAGGGTTTCTCATGATGTACTCTGCCTAGAAGTTAAATAAGCAGGGTGACAATATACAGCCTTGACGAACTCCATTTCCTATTTGGAACCAGTCTGTTGTTCCATGTCCAGTTCTAACTGTTGCTTCCTGACCTGCATACACATTTCTCAAGAGGCAGGTCAGGTGGTCTGATATTCCCATCTCTTTCAGAATTTTCCACAGTTTCTTGTGATCCACACAGTCAAAGGCTTTGGCATAGTCAATAAAGCAGAAATAGATGTTTTTCTGGAACTCTCTTGCTTTTTCAATCATCCAAAGGATGTTGGCAATTTAATCTCTGTTTCCTCTGCCTTTTCTAAAATCAGCTTGAACATCTGGAACTTCCCAGTTCATGTATTGCTGAAGCCTGGCTTGGAGAATTTTGAGCATTACTTTACTAGCATGTGAGATGAGTGCAATTGTGCAGTAGTTTGAGCATTCTTTGGCATTGCCTTTCTTTGGGATTGGAATGAAAACTGACCTTTTCCAATCCTGTGGCCACTGCTGAGGTTCCCACATTTGCTGGCATATTGAGTGCAGCACTTTCACAGCATCATCTTTCAGGATTTGAAATAGCTCAACTGGAATTCCATCACCTCCACTAGCTTTGTTCATAGTGATGCTTTCTAAGGCCCACTTGACTTCACATTCCAGCATGTCTTGCTCTAGGTGAGTGATCACACCATCGTGATTATCTGGGTCAGGAAGATCTTTTTTGTACAATTCTTCTGTGTATTCTTGCCACCTCTTCTTAATATCTTCTGCTTCTCTTAGGTCCATACCATTTCTGTCCTTTATTGAGCCCATCTTTGCATGAAATGTTCCCTTGGTATCTCTAGTTTTCTTGAAGAGATCTCTAGGCTTTCCCATTCTGTTGTTTCCCTCTATTTCTTTGCACTGATCAATGAGGAAGGCTTTCTTATCTCTTCTTGCTATTCTTTGGAACTCTGCATTCAGATGCTTATCTATCTTTCTTGTCTCCTTTGCTTTTCACTTCTCTTCTTTTCACAGCTATTTGTAAGGCCTCCCCAGACAGCCATTTTGCTTTTTTGCATTTCTTTTCCATGGGGATGGTCTTGATCCCTGTCTCCTGTACAATGTCATGAACCTCTGTCCATAGTTCATCAGGCACTCTATCTATCAGATCTAGGCCCTTAAATCTATTTCTCACTTCCACTGTATAGTCATAAGAGATTTGATTTAGGTCATACCTGAATGGTCTAGTGGTTTTCCCTACTTTCTTCAATTTCAGTCTGAATTTGGCAATAAGGAGTTCATGATCTGAGCCACAGTCAGCTCCTGGTATTGTTTTTGCTGACTGTATAGAGCTTCTCCATCTTCGGCTGCAATGAATATAATCAATCTGATTTTGGTGTTGACCATCTGGTGATGTCCATGCATAGAGTCTTCTCTTGTGTTGTTGGAAAAGGGTGTTTGCTATGACTGAAAGGTTGTTGTTGAATCACGCAAAGACACCGGGATTCTTGGCTCCTGGAGGAGAAGAATTCAATCCGGGGCCAGGGACGAGGCTTGATTGCTCAGAGCTTTTGTGTAATAAAGTTTTATTAAAGTATAAAGAAGATAGAGAAAGCTTCTGACATAGGCATCAGAAGGGGTCAGAAAGAGTACCCACTTGCTAGTGTTAACAATGAAGTTATATAATCCAGAGAATGTCTGGAGATTGTAAAGATCTCATCAGACCTACTCCCATAATTTACATTTTAAGATAACACTGTCCTCAGGCAGGATACACCCTTGTAAAGACCAGGTCTACTTCCATAATTTACATTTTAAGATAACAGAAGGTTTAATCCAGAGACTGTCCTTAGGCAGGATACATTAGTGTTATATAATCCTAAAGAATGTGGAGAAAGAAAAAAAAGTTTGTCCTTTCTTCCTCCTTGAGAATTCCAGACCCCTCTCTCCTTGGGGACCCCTAGACTCCTTATCAACCTGCCTAGGAACTGACTCTCTCATTCCCCCCTTTTCTTTTAGGAGAATTATGTTGCCTAGGGAAAAGGGGCATCGTTCTCATTCCATAACTGCTTCCAAGCTGACAACGGGCGTTGTCCCTAAATTGGTGAGGCAACATATTCTCCTAATCCTCATATTGAAGATATCTGATCCAGGGGCCCCAAATAGTAGCTGGAGGAGGTTGCAACAGTAGCAGGAGTTTGAGCAATCATCTGTAACTTAAAAGCTTTCATGCAGCTAGAAACAAATCCAGTTATACAGTTACAGATGCAGGGAGCAAACAGCAAAAACACAACATTCAGAATCAAAATTAAAAGTCACATCAAAGCGCAAAGTTTTGCACCAGTCCATTTTAGGGTTGGTAAATGTCATCAGATGAATAAGAGGCATCGCATGTGATTGTTGTCGAAGGTATTCACAGATTTGGAGAAAGTCTTTTCCTTGAAGTGGAGATGTCCACCTCTGGAAGCCTTCCACTGATGAAGAGGGGAGCGCTCCGCAGACCCAGCAGTTAGACCGATTGTGGAATGCAGCATAGGAGTGAGCCCAGGACAGGAAGGCATTGTCTTGAGGCGCAAACGGCAGACTCAGGATTTTTGGAGTCAGCAGAAGTAGACTCACATAGATTATCAGGCCCATCCGCTGCCCTTTGCTTAACTCTAGAGCTTGGGTCAGAGCCACAAGCTCCGCTAACAGAGCACTGGTTCCCTGGGGGAGAGATTTTGCTTCCAAAACCTGTTCAACAGCCACCACGGCGTAACCTGCTTTACGCATTCCATCCCAAACAAAAGAACTGCCATCTGTAAATATTTCCATGTCAGGATTGTCTAATGGGGTATCCATTAGATCCTCCCAAGCTGCATAGTTTAAAGTTTGGAATTGAGAACAATCGTGATCAGGTGTTTCATTTTCCTTCTCAGGAAGTAAAGTGGCAGGATTTAGATTTCCACAAACTTTAAGCTTAGTTACTGGTCCTTCTAACAACAATGACTGATATTTAAGAAGTCTACTGTCTGTCATCCAAATATTAACCTTAGAATTTAATATTCCACTCACATCATGAGAAGTCAGTACAGTAAGGTTTCATCCATTAATTACTTTTAAAGCTTCAGGTGCTAATAAAGCCACTGCCCCAATTACTCTTAGGCAGTGGGGCCACCCACGTGAAACTACATCTAATTCTCTGCTTAGATAAGCAATAGATTGCTGGTGAGGCCCTCGGGGTTGTGTCAAAACTCCCAATGCCACTCCCAATGCCACACCTTTTCTTTCAGTGACAAACAAATTAAATTCTGACCCTGTGGGCAAGCTCAGAGCTGGAGCTTGCAGGAGAGCAGTCTGAAGAACCTTAAAAGCCTTTTGAGTTTCTGGAGACCAAACCAGTTTGTCGGTTTGGGCCTGCTGAGTTTCAGCTATAAGTTTATATAAAGGCCCGGCAAGTTCCCCATAACCCAGAATCCAAATGCGACAGTAACCTGTGATTCCCCAAAATCCTCTCAGTTGTCTTAAAGGCATAGGTAGGGGATGATTTAGTATAGGTTTAATTCTCTCAGGGCCTATGGCCCTAGTCCTTTCTCATATGATTAGGCCCAGATATCTAACCAATTGTTGACAAAGCTGAGCCTTTTCTCTTGATGCCTTGTAACCACAGCCTGCCAGAAGGTTTAAGAAATCTTCTGAGGCTCGCAATATCATCTACATATTGTAACAACACTGCTTCAGAGCTATTAAAGTTTTGTAGATCCCGTGACAAACTTTGTCCAAATAAGTGAGGACCGTCACGAAATCCCTGGGGCAAAACTGTCCAGGTTAACTGAGAAGCTGGCTGCGTAGGGTCTTCAAAGGCAAATAGAAATTGACTTTCTTCCACCAACGGTACTGAATAGAAGGCATCCTTTAAATCAATTACTGAGAAATATTTGGCCCATTCAGGAATTTCAGACAGTAGGGTATAAGGATTAGGCACCACGGTGTGTAAAGGAACTACAGCCTCATTTATTATTCGTAAATCTTGAACTAGTCTCCATTTACCATTTGATTTCTTTATACCCAAAATAGGAGTGTTGCAAGGACTGTTACAGGGAATTAATAGTCCCTGCTCCTTAAATTTTCAATGATGGGTTTTAACCCTTCCTTAACTTCAGGTTTCATTGGATACTGCTTCTTATGTGGAAATACGTGTGGGTCTTTGAGCTTAACAATTACAGACATAGCATTTTGTGCTCGACCCACAGATTTTCCATCAGCCCATACTCTAGGGTTTACATTTTGTTCAACCAAAGGGAGAGAAAGAAAGGGCTCCATATTCATGAAAACAGAGGCATGGAACTTGCTCAGTATATCCCTTCCCAAAAGGGGTGAGGGAGATTATGGCAGGATCAGAGACTTGTGTGAAAATAGCACAGAATCCCAGTTGCAAGATAAATAACTGAAATAATACCTTTCGGCTCATCCAGACAGTCCCATTATGGAAGTGGATCGGGAAGAAAGTGGGCCAAGGGCTTCAGTAAGCACAGAATAAGTTTACCCAGCATCTAAAAGGAGTTGATGGATTATCCCCCCAAAATTATTAATACCCGGGGTTCCTCAGGTGTAATTAGGACGGGAGCTTGTGTGGGGACCCCCGGGCACCTTCAGTCCTGATTGTCTTGAGAGTCCAACCCCGGAGACCTACGCCTCTGGGGGTAGTCTCTCTTCCAGTGTGGTCCTTTGCAGACAGGACATGGAGTCGGGGGTGGCTTAGATGCCTGAGGGCAATCCCGCTTGAGGTGCCCCTCCTTTCCACAGTAATAGCAAGCCCATCCCTTTTCACCTGGGCCCCTCTGGGCATTTTTCTCAGGCTGTTTAAGAACGTTTTTCATAGCCATGGGGAAGGCTTCTGCCTTTTCCTTTGTTTTTTTTTTTTTTTTTTGCATTTCTTTCTTTTCCTCATATTCCCTACCATAATAGACTGTCTGAGTCAGTTGTAACAGAGTATCTAAAGACTGATTTGGTCCATACGCCCATTTTAATAGCTTATCTGGAGCGGATATCCGGAGCTGACTGAGTGAGAAATCTATCCTTAAAGATCACTTTTCCCTCTTCACTTTCTGGATCAATCTCAGTGAATCTGTGAAGGCCTTCTCTCAGTCTATGTAGGAATTTACCAGGAGCTTCCTTCTACTCCTGTTCTATGTCTGCCAATTTGCCATAGTTTAAAGGCTTAGAATTCGCCTGCCTAAGTCCTTCAAGAATACATCTAACAAAATGACTCTGATCCCATCTTCCTTTAGCTGTATTGTAGTCCCAGTGTGGTTCTATAGTTGGGACTGCCTGATTTCCAGTGTGGAGGGCCGCTATCTCGTTCTCCCTCTTCCCTACTGATTCATTACCAAGCCATTCATCTCCATAAGCAACCGCTTTTCCCAAAACGCGAGTCTTTGACTCGGGAGTCAGCATTTGTCCCAAGATATACATCACATCCTTCCAAGTGAGGTCATAAAGCAGAGTGACACCTCTAAAACTCAAATATATTTTTCTGGATCCTCTAAATAGTCTCCCAGATCCTCCTTGATTCTTTGTATTTCTTGATAAGAGAAAGGCTTATTAACTCTCACAGACTGATTATTTCTCCCAGTGGGTGTTTCATAAAGAGGCAACAGCTTGTGTGGCTGTTCCTCAGTTTCTGTGGCTGCTCTGTGCACATGATCCCAGGGATAGATTGGAGAAACCTGTTTTTCCTCTTCTCTTTGTCTCCTGTCCTCCATCTCATCTCCTACTTTGATGGTCTGAGTTTCTACTGAAACCAGAGTAGTCTGAGGTCATACTGAGACAGGAGTTGTTTGGACCTCCATGTGGGCAGTTTGAATCTCAGTTTGGATTTCCACTGAGACCAAAGCAACCCTTCTGAGGGGGGTTCTCTGGCTTTCAGTTTTCTCAGCTTGGGGCCCCAGGTACGGGACAAAGTAAGAGGACAGGAGGGAGCTGAAGGTTTCACACCCAAATCTATACCCCTAGGACATAAGTCTGGCATATTTCACAGAGAGCAAAAGGGCAACACATATGCTACTTCTACCCATTTCCCTTGTTCCTTACAGAACTGGTCTAATTGTAGAACAGTATTATACTTAAGAGACCCTTCAACTGGCCACCGTTTGCCGTCCTCCAATGGATACCGTGGCCATGCAGTATCACATAGGAAGACCAGGTGTGTTTTCTTTAAGCCCTGGGGATCAAATCTATCCCAGTTTTTCAGGATACAGTTCAAAGGAGTGAGGCTGGAATTGTTAGCTCCCATCTGTAAGAGAGAAAAAAAGCAACCAGCGCCATTTTTCTACCAGAGGCGCCCCTCCCTGCTCTAGTTGGGGGTGTAGACAGACGTTACACCAAAAGCTTTTCTTTCCTGGTCGGACTTAGTCTGTCCCTTACCGACGCAGGCACTGTCTGCATCCCTCCAGGTTCTACCACCGAAATGGGGTGGTGATGTATCAGGGGTAGACTTGACAGCATCCCTACTTGACGTCCAGCTCTTCACCTTTAACCTTGCTTGCCTCTGATGTCACCCGGGGTGAATCAGAGTAACCTTCTGGAATGCCTCCCAAGCTAAGACTACTAGGGAAAACATTTGTCACCTGAGTGCCTGTGCATGACCCTGAATATTTCCTGACTACAATAAGACTGACACAAACATAAAACTGAGAAGTTCTTTCCAAGCGTCACCACACCAGTATAATAGCCTCCTCTGATCCACTAAGACCCAGCATTACCAAAGAAAAAAAACCATTGCAGTCAAGCTAGAGCTCCATCTAGCTTCTGAACTTTCGATTCCTAGCGAGGCTAAGCGCTTTCTTGACTACCAATCCAAGTTTGGGACCTAAGCCACAGTACACAATAACAGTATAGATCACAAGTCCCTTGAAAGTCTATGATCCGATAGATTAGGTTAGTACTTCTAATTCCCAAGGAGTTATGAAATGGTCAAAGAGACAGAAAAGTTTGACCGAGAAAGGATAGTTCGGCCCACACTCTTTGCCCATTTCTGGTCAGTTCCCAAAGAAGACGTTGGGTGCCTCTTGGCATTGGCAGGTCGGTATAACCCCCCGACAGGTTTCTGCCATAAGCCATATGAGATCACCATGGAACCGCAGAGCAGGGCTCCTTACTTGCTTCACGCAGGGCATGTCATTCATTCACACAAGCACACCGTAGAAGTAGTAAAGCACAGCAGAAAACGTGTTCGCTTAGAGAACAAAGAACCAAAGCTCCAAGCATCCTTACCTTGTTCTGAAGGATCCCGGATGAGCCTCCAAGATGAAAGGTTATTGTTGAATCACACGAAGACACTGGGATTCTTGGCTCCTGGAGGAGAAGAATTCAATCCAGGGCCAGAGACAAGGCTTGATTGCTCAGAGCTTTTGTGTAATAAAGTTTTATTAAAGTATAAAGGAGATAGAGAAAGCTTCTGACGTAGGCATCAGAAGGGGGCAGAAAGAGTAGCTTGCTAGTGTTAACAATGAAGTTATATAATCCAAAGAATGACTGGAGGTTGTAAAGACCTCATCAGACCTACTCCCATAATTTACATTTTAAGATAACACTGTCCTCAGGCAGGATACACCCTTGTAAAGACCAGGTCTACTCCCATAATTTACATTTTAAGATAACAGAAGGTTTAATCCAGGGGTACATTAGGCAGGGTACATTATTGTTATATAATCCTAAGGAATGTGGAGAAAGAAAAAAAGTTTGTTCTTTCTTCCTCCTTGAGAATTCCAGACCCCTCTCTCCTTGGGGATCCCTAGACTCCTTATCAACCTGCCTAGGAACTGATTCTCTCATGACCAGCGCATTCTCTTGGCAAAATTCGATTAGCCTTTGCCCTTATACAATACGTAAGTACATTTGAACAGATTCTGATTGACCCTTTGCACTGTATAAAGTGATACGCTTAGACAAATGCATATTGACATGTATCCATCCTAAACAATTACTTCCAATTCCCCACTCTATGATCTGCTTATCATCTACGTAGCTTTATCTTTCCAAGAATGTCACATGGGGTCCTACTGGGTGCAGCCTTTTCAACTGGATTCTTTCATTTAGCCATATGCATCTAAGATTTATCCCTGTCTTTGAAGGATTTATGTTTCATTCCTTTCCACTGTTGAGTGTTATTCCTTTGCATGTATATAGGAGGAAAATAAATTTCCCTCTCCCCTTCTAGGTACTTGGTTGAGCCCTCCTTCTCCATCATTAAACACAAATTATCAGGAGAAAAACAGAATTTTAATGAACATGTATACCTTTGCATAGAGAGGAGATGCCAAGGAAAACTGAGTCACTCCCTGAAATGACCAAAAACTTCACCTTAAATACCTCTTCAGCCCCAAACGGAAGAAAGACCTTGAGGGGAAGGCAGAGGCCATTTATGGCAGATTACTATGCAAAGCACAGTAAATAAACAGATGATTGTTTGCAGATTTAAGTCCTAACTTCTTCACCGATAAGTATTCCTTCCTTGAGATGTAATTATCCTTCTCCTAGGTTCAAATGGAGATTTCCTGAATAAATGTAAATGAATCTCACAGAAGGGCAACCTCGTCGTCCCCGGTGAGCTAGCTGCTAAGAATCTGCCTGCTAATGCGGTGGACACAGGTTCTATCCCTGAGCCAGGAGTATCCCACATGTCTCAGAGCAGCTAAGCTCATGCACCACAACTACTGAGCCAGCACTCTAGAGCCGGGGAACCACAACTACTAAATGCAGGCACCACAGCTACTGAGCCAGTGCTCTAGAGCCGGGGAGCCACCACTACTAAATGCGGGCACCACAACTACTGAGCCAGTGCTCTAGAGCCGGGGAGCCACCACTACTAAATGCGGGCACCACAACTACTGAGCCAGTGCTCTAGAGCCGGGGAGCCACCACTACTAAATGCAGGCACCACAGCTACTGAGCCAGTGCTCTAGAGCTGGGGAGCCACCACTACTAAATGCAGGCACCACAGCTACTGAGCCAGTGCTCTAGAGCCGGGGAGCCACAACTACTAAATGCAAGCACCACAACTACTAAAGCCCACACACCTAGAGCCCATGCTTTGCAACAAGAGTAGAACCAGTTCTCCACAACTAGAGAAAGCCCTCTCAAAGCAACGAAGACACAGGGTGGCCATAAAGAAATGAATACGCTTTAAAAAAAAAAAAATAGGGGGCAACCTCTACTCAGTTGTTTTTATTATTATTTTAAATTTATCAAACTAAAATAATTCATGTCAAACAGACATAATTTTGGGTGGTGTGTTCTGGTCCCCTTGATATCTGTGTACACCAATTTGCTTGCACATTCATTTACTAAAGGATATCCTGATTTCTTCAAGTTTGTAGCCATTGTGAACAGAACTGCTGTGCAAAATTGCATCCTCGTTTGCATTTAAACGTAGAATTTCAGAGCAACTGCCTAAATACTGAAAGCATGATTGCTGGATCCCAAGGTGAGACCTGTTGAGCTTTGGGGGAAACTGCCAGACTGTCTCTCATGGGGACTGTACATGCATTCCACCAGCAATGAGGAATGGTTCCTGTTGTTCCTCACCCTCCAGCAATTAGTATTATCTTATATTTGGAGTGTAGCAGTCCTAAGAGGTGTGGTGTGATATATCACAATTTTAATTTGTAATTTCCTGATTGTACATGCTGGTGAGCCTGTGATAGTTATTTTTAACAACTAAGGAAATTCTGACATGTGTTGCAAAGTGAGTAAAGTTTGAAGTCATATGCCAAGTGAAACAAGCTAAACAGAAATGGACAAATAATCTATGATTCCACTCTGAGATATACAGATAACTCCACTACAAAGTAGAATAAGGCTGCAAGGGGATAAGGGGAGTTGGACCTGTTGAACTTGGACAAGAGCCAGTGACTGTGCATGATGATGGTGGTGGTCAGTCAGTTCAGTCACTCAGTCATGTCCAACTCTGCCACCCCATGAATTGCAGCATGCCAGGCCTCCCTGTCCATCACCAACTCCTGGAGTTTACCCAAACTCATGTCCATTGAGTTGGTGATGCCATCTAACCATCTCATTCTCTGTTGTCCCCTTCTCTTCCAGCCTTCAATCTTTCCCAACATTAGGGTCTTTTCAAATGAGTCAGCTTTTCACATTAGGTGGCCAAAATATTGGAGTTTCAGCTTCAACATCAGTCCTTCCAATGAATACCCAGGACTGAATTTCTTTAGGATGGACTGGCTGGATCTCCTTGCAGTCCAAGGGACTTTCAAGAGTCTTCTGCCATACCACAGTTCAAAAGCATCGGTTTTTCTGCACCAAGCATGAGACACAGGTCACAGCCAGCAGCAACACCTTCTCACACAGATTTCCAATCAGCGCCTGTCAACTTTCTACACCCCTGGTTTCTCTCCCTTGGGTCTGAGAGCTCAAGGCCTCATGAAATTAAGGTGTTCTCCTTCTCAGAAAATGGAACCTAGCACACAGCCCCATGCCTCATTCTGCCAGCCAAGACTATCAGCTCCTCTAACTGAAGAGCCATGTGTCACATGTGTCCTATAGAAGTCCTCAAATTAACAATGCCAACGAGAAGACCTAGGGTGTGGGAGGGCTGAGCTTAATGAAATTATCACCAGATGCACCAGACTGCCAGCTGCTAAGGTGTGTGGCATCAACTTCCCACTGGCCTGACATCTTAGAGGTCATGTCCTCAAACTGGTGACAAGACACCTATGAGGGACACTCTGACAACATGATCAGCAGGTATTGAGAACTGGAGGGAAAAGTGGAACTGGACAGAAGGTGGATCCTGCAGCAAGAGCAGATTCTCCAAGTTGCTGTGCTTGGCATGTGCTATGCTTAATTGCTCAGTCATGTTCGACTCTTTGCGACCTCATGAACTGTAGCCCTCAAGGCTCCTCTATCCACGGGGATTCTCCAGGCAAGAATACTGGAGTGGGGGATCTTCCCAACCCAGGGATCGAACCCACATCTCCTGCATTGCAGGCAGATTCTTTTACTGTCCGAACCTCCTCAGAAGAGAGATTGTAAATGGAACTAAGTAAAGGTCAGGTTATTTGACCAGAGACCAAGTCCTTGGCCTCTGAGAGCTCTTGAATTTTTATTTGCTTTGCTCTCACTACTGTTTCTTGACTTTCCAAGAACTTCAGAAGGTTAGAGGGTAGGGAGAGGAAAGAAGTGAATGATCAAGGAGACTCATAGTCCTACATCTAAACTATGATCCTAAGATAATTTCAGTTATAAAAAGACATCCACCTCCAAGAACCCAACTCAGGAAGTATTCAGAGTTTGAATGTCGCCGAAGAAATTTTCATTTGCTTCTTCCATACTGCATAATGCACCCTCCTTAATTTTCAATCTCTAAAATCTAAATTAATGGGGACATCTGCTTCTAGCAAATGCAGTCAATGTTGTCTTGCCACCACCAGTATGCATTCATAAAACCAAAGGAAGAGAAAGAAGAGTAAAAAAGGACAACACGGTACAGCTTCCAGAAACCAGACCCTTTCCCAAATCACCCCCTTTCCACACCCATCTTGCTTCCTCCCACGTGTCTCAATCTGCTGTCATAATTCAACTGCAAATACACGTGTGTGCTCAGTCACTTCAGTCATGTCTGACTCAGTGCATCCCCATGGACTGTAGGCCACTAGGATTCTCTGTCCATGGGATTCTCCAGGCAAGAATACTGGAGTGGGTTGTCTTGCCCTCCTCCAGGCGATCTTCCTGACCTAGGGATCAAACTTTTATCCCTAGTCTTCTGTGTGTCCTAAATTGGTAGATGGGTTATATACCACCACAGTCACCTGGGAAGCACCCTGATACAAATGTACTTAACAGGAAATTCACTCCAGGTCTGTTTGGTCTGTCATCAATTAAAAACAACCAAGATTTGGTCAGAACTGAAAAATTCAAACAATAAAAACTTTGTAAAGACAAACTACACTCAAGGAATCTGTATGCCCCCAACCAGTTCATCCACAAATGACTCCAAAGGGGAGAGTCTAACTCTTCCTGGGGAGAGGGGCCCCCCACTCTCAGCCTGATGGTCGTTAGGTCCCCCAACATGGCTTTCGCTCTAGGCCTAAGCTATCCAGTAAAGTGTACTGTGGGCTACAAATTCAAGCTCCATATAAAACCTTAAATTTTCTAGTAACCACATTTAAAAACAAAAAGAAGCTGATGAAATTAATTTTCAAATTATATTTTAATTAAGTAAACAAAAAATATCATTTCAATGTGATCAATATGTCACAAGTCATGGCTGGTGTGCAGATAAGTCTGATCTTATTTTGATGACTAAATACATTCCTTTCTAAGACAAAGTGCCACTCCTAGGATGGGAAGCTAAAATGGGAACGCCTTTACCTTGGGAGTAAGCTTGTCAGGTAAAATACAAGACATCTAGTTAAATTTGGTTTTCAATGAATAATTTTTTAGTATAAGTACATCCCAAGTATTGCAGGAGATGGACTTCTACTAAAAAAGAAAAAGAAAAAGTTTCCATTGTTTCCCTAAAATTCAAATTTAACTGGGATTACTGTATTTCTGTTTGGTAAATCCAGCCACCTAAAAGGCATGATTAGAATGGATTCCTTCTTTAGCTAAAAGAGAGTACATCAGTGGTGAGTGAACACAGCTCTCTCCCATCAGGGCCAGAGTTATGCTCATGGGAGGATGACATGTCATCGGGTGGCCAGTAGAGTTCAGAAGTGCAAAGGTGTGTCTTCCTTGGCCCAGCACAGATCACAAGGTACTGGTAAGCCCACAAAAGAGGAGGAGATAAAGGCAGAGGAGATGAAGGCAGAGGGAGAAAACGTGGCCACTTCAGGAAGCAGCAGAAGATGATGGTGCCCAGGAGGTCACAGGCCAGCCTGCTGGGGAGCCTCACAGTTCAAGGTGTGAAGCGCTCTTCCCAAGGTCCAGTGGTGATCACACCTGCAGGAAGGTGCACAGCTGAGCAGCAGGGGGTCACTGAAGCCCAGCGGCTACTCTGCTCCACCCTTGTTTCTTTTCCAGGAAGTTTACAAAATATCCGTACGTCTTGTACTCCCATGAACCTTGTGCAAGACCTTGATCTTAATGCAGCATCTGCACCTTTCTAACCTGTTGTAGGATTTTCTTTACCAATAAAATTGTTCTTTATTTTTACTTTATGTACTAAGAACTCTAACAATGGGTGACGAGAGAGAAGTATTGTGTCCAACTTATTAGATATTCCTTAATGTCTTCCAAGTGAGAGTGGTGAAACATGCCCCCCAAATTCCTAAAATTCCTCAGAATTCTAAAACAGTAGTACCTGGTTAAAGCTAAGGGGCACGGTGGTCCCTGAACCTTGGGGAAGATGTGTTTCAGGTTGATTTAGTTTTGAACATGTGTAAGGCTTGGAGGAATTACTCAGAGTGTCTCATACAGTTGATCAGGGTGGAATCTTGAGACTCTCCATTTTTAACCACTTCCCAGGTGATGCTAACACGGCTGGTCCAGTGATGACAATTTGAGAACCACTGACTTACACAAGGAGAGAAATTGAAATGGCACTTTTTGAGACACTTACTCTATTCTATTCTGAGAGCTTCCTCACATGGAAAACCCAGATGCCAACCTGAAAATTAGCAGAGTAGCTCTTCCACAACTAAGGATGTAAAGAAAAAAAAACACATGGAGATGCATTGTAAGGGCAGAGATGCAGTCTAGTCAGGACCCATACTCCTGATGGGTGACCCAGAATGAGAAGGGGACATTACCAACTTGATATCTTTCCTGGGAGGACATGCTGAGCACCTGAGCCCTGGTAACCTGAATGAGGAAGATATTAAATGAGGAAGATATTAAACCTCATAATATCTTGATTTGAAAACAGCAGAGCTACGTCTGGGAGAGAGCTGGGGGCTGTGGTAAGCCAAGACCCCATGCTTAATAGGTTAGTGCCAAACTTATTGACACTGCATATTGTCAGTAATGACGCTGAATGTTGGCACAGGTCACATGGGAAAGAGAATTATGTACTAATTTTAGGACACGTGCCAAAAGGGTGAGGATTTCTTGAAACTTTCTCCAGGGATGAAATCACTGATTGATGACTTTAAAAAAAATCCTCCCTGTACCCAGCTGGCCCAGTGCTAGCAGGAGACTTTTATGACATTCCCCACTTACCTTGCCAGCACTGCTTGCCCTGCTATGTCTCTGTGTTCCCTGTGGAACAGACATATCCAGCCCAGCAATGCCCACAACGCTCCTCCAAAATGGCTTCACCCCCAAGGGCCTGGATTCCCCCACAATAGCCTCCTTTCCTACCACTCACAGTGGGTGGACTCAGCCGTGACTTGCATCCCCTCAAGATGAGTCCCAATCCAGGTCAGCTCCAGCCAGAAGTACATCTGCAACTGTGGAAGTGGGGCTCACATTCAGCTGCACTGGTGGCCAGCCAGACCAGGCACATCTAACAGGACACCACACTCAGCCTACACAGGAGACACCCTGAATTTCCTGTCTCTAGTGGCCTGGGAAAACTGTTGCTTTGGGTCACACAGGAGACACTCTACAAAAATCCACTTATTCAACATGGAGACACAGTTCATCTACTTAATATTAATGCATAGAAACAAAAAAGCAAAATAAAGAAACAAAGAATCTATGCTAAATGAACAGCTAAGACATAAACTCAGAAAAAGAACTAAACAAGATGGAGATAAATAATCTACATCAAATGACTGCAAAGTAAGAGTCATAAGGATATTTACTGGGTCTTCCCTGCTGGTTCATTTGTTAAGATTTTCCTGACAATGTAGGCAACAAGGGTTCAACCTGTGGCCTGGGAACTAAGATCCTAGGCTGCGGGGCAAGTAAAACTGCACGTCACAGCTATTGAACTCTTGCACCCTAGAGCCTGTGCTCCAGAACAAGAGAAGACAGAACAATGGAAAGCCCATGCACCAAAACTAGAGTTCAGCCCCCACTCTATGCAATTAGAGAAAGCCAATGTCACAGCAAGACCCAGTGGACCCATTAAATCAATGAATAAAAGATAATTACTTCTATCAGGGAAAGCATGAAAGAATGGAGTGAGAACTCCACAAAGAGGCAATAAGTATAAAAAAGAACTGATTATAATGGAAGAATACAATAACTGACATGAAAAGTACAGCAGATAAGTCAACAGATTAGATGATTCAGCAGACAGATCAGTAAGCTGACACACAGGGCAGTGCGGTGCACTGGGCTGATCCAGAGGGAGGGGCCAGGACCTCAGGATCGGGAGCACATGTTCACCCGTGGCGGATTCATGTCAATGTATGGCAGAACCACTACAATACTGTAAAGTAATTAGCCTCCAATTAAAATAAATACATTTATTTTTTTAAAAAGAAAAAGAAATACAGAGTAGTGGAAATCACCCAATCTGAGCACCAAAAAGAAAAAAAAAAAAAAAAAAAAAGCCAAAAAATTGAAAATAATTTAAGGCATTTGGTGGATAATATCAAGTATACTAACATTCACATTATAGGAATTCAAGGAGAAGAGAAAGAGAAAGATAACATCTCACTTGAAGAAACAATGGCTGAAAATTTCCCTATATTGTTGAAGGAAACACACCTAGGTCCAAGAAGCACAGAGTCCAAAACAGGGTAAACAAAAGGAGAAACATGCCAAGGCATATATTAATTAAACTAAGAAAAATTTAACAAAAAGAAAATATTAAAAGCAGAAAAGGAAAAGCAACAAATAACAAGGGAATCCCCATAAGTTTAACAGCTGATCTTTCTGAAGAAATGCTGCAGGCCAGAAGGGTGTGGCATGATATACTTAAAGTTATGAAAGGGAAAAACTTACAGCAAGATTACTCCAACCAGCTATGATCTCACTAGATTCAAAGAACTCAGGACCTTTACAAATAAGCAAAAGTTAAGAAATCCAGCACCACCAAAATAGCTTTACAACAAATATTAAAGGACGTTCTCTAGGCAGGAAATAGAAGGAAGTGAATAGACATTAAAAAAAATATAATAAAGTAAATATTAATAGTATCATTCATATCAATAATTACCTTCAATATAAATGCATTAAATGGTCAAACTGAAACACAGATTGACTGAATGAAAACAAAAACAAGCCCCATATAAATGTTGTCAATAATATATCCACCTCAGACCTAGGGACACATACAGACTAAAACTGAGGGCCTGGAAAAAGGTATTCCATGCAAATGGAAATCAAAAGAAAGCTGGAGTAGCAATTCTCATATCAGATAAAATAGATTTTTAAATAAAGACTCTTACAAGAGACAAGGAAGGACACTACATAATGATAAAGAGATCAACCCAGGAAGAAGATATTGCAATAATAATACACACGCGTCCAACACAGGAGCACCTAAATATGTAAGACAAATACAAACAACCCTAAAATGGGAAATTGACAGTAAAAAAATAATACTAGAGAATTTTAACACCCCACTTATACCAATGGACAGATCATCCACAAAGAAAATTAATATAGAAACACATGCCTTAAATCACACATTAGACTAGATGGACCTTATTGATATGTTTAGCATATTCCATCACCAAACAGCAGAATACATTTTTTTTTTCTCAAGTGCACATGAAACACTGTCTGGAACGGATCACATCTTGGGTCACAAATCAAGCCTTGCCAAATTTAAGAAACTGAAATCAGACCAAGCATCTTTTCTGATCACACTGATACATGATTAGGGATCATTTATAGGAAAATTTGTAAAAAACACAAACACATGGAGAAATAAAACAGGTCACTGAAGAAATCAAAGAGGAAATTTAGAAATACCTAAAAACAAATGGTAATGAATAAATGACAACCCAAAACCTATGTGATGCAATAAAACCAATGCTAAGAGGGAAGTTTATAGCAATACAAGAAGCCTACCTAAAGAAATGAAAAGAACATCAAATAAACAACCCAATCTAACACCTAAAGAACCTAGAAAAAGAAGAAAATGGCCACAAAACTTCCAAAGTTAGCAGAAGGAAAGAAATCATAAAGATCAGAGTAGAAATAAATGGAAATGAAAGAAACATTAGCAAAGATCAATAAAACAATAAGATACGTCCTGGAGAACATGAACAAAATTGACAAATCATTAGCCAGTCTCATCAAGAAAAACAGGGAGAAGACTCAAATCAACTCGAAATGAAAAAGGAGATGTTACAACAGACAACACAGAAAGAGAAAGGGTCATAAGAGACGATTAGAAACAACTGCATGACAATAAAATGGATAACCTGGAACAAATGGACAGATTCTTAGAAAAGTATAATCTTCTAAGACTGAACCAGGAAGAAATAGAAAATATGAATAAACCAAGCACAAACACCAATCACAAGCTCTAACTATGAATACAGCAATCACAAGCACTACTAACTGACCAAAAGTCTCCAATAAAGAAATGCACAGGACTTCCCAGGTGAATGTTCTCAAATGAAAGAGATGTGATAATACCTATGCTGGTCAAACTCTTCCAGAAAAATGTGGAGGGAGGAGCATTCCCAACTCATTCTGTGAGGCCACCATCACCATGAACCAAAATGAAGCAGAAATGCCACACAGAAAAGAAAATTACAGGCTAACATCACTGATGAACATCAATGCAAAAATCCTGAGGAAAACGCTAGCAAAAAACAAAACAAAACAAAAATACATGAAAAGGATCATACACCAAGTTCAAGTGGGGTTTATCCCAGAGATGCAAAGATTCTTCACTATGTGCAAATCAATTAGTGTGGTACAGTATATTAACAAATTGAAAGATAAAAACCATATGATAATCTCGATCGATGCAGAGAAAGGGTTTGACAAAATTAAACACCAGTTTATGATTTAAAAAACACCCCATAAATGGGCATGGAAAAACCTACCTCAACATAATAAAGGTCATATGGGAAAATCTCTCAGCAAACATTATCCTCAATGGTGTCAAAATTTAAGCATTTCCTTTAAGATCAGGATCAAGAGCATGGTACCCACTCTAATTCCTATTATTCAATATAGTTTTGTAAGTCATAGACACAGCAATCAGACAAGAAAATGAAAAAGAATGCATATTGGAAAAGAACAAGTCCATCTCTCATTGATTGCAGATGACCTGTTTCTATTCACAGAAGATCCTAAAGATAGAACCAGAAAACTACTAGAGCTAATCAGTGAATTTAGTAAAGCACAGAATACAAAATTAATACAGAGAAATCCTTTGCATACTTATAGCACAACAAGAAAAATCAGAAAGAAAAAATAAGGGAACAGTGCTATTCCCCACTGCAGCAAGAATAGCATAGCTAGGAATGCTGCTGCTGCTAAGTTGCATCAGTCGTGTCTGACTCTGTGTGACACCATAGATGGGTGCCCACCAGGCTCCCCCATCCCTGGGATTCTCCAGGCAAGAACACTGGAGTGGGTTTCCATTTCCTTCTCCAATGCATGAAAGTGAAACGTGAAAGTGAAGTCGCTCAGTCGTGTCTGACTCTTTGGGACCCCATGGACTGTAGCCTACCAGGCTCCTCCATCCATGGGATTTTCCAGGCAAGAGCACTGGAGTGGGTTGCCATTTTCTTCTCCAATAGCTAGGAATAAACCTACCTAAACAGACAAAACACGTGTATGCAGAAAGACAGGCTGTGTGAAAGATAGCAAAGATGAAACAAACAGATAGAAAGATATGCCATATTCTTGAATTGAAAGAAATCAATATTGTGAAAATGACTATACTACCCAAAGCAATCTGCAGATTCAATTCATCCCTATCAAACAATCAATGACATTTTTTAAAGAACTAGGACTAATAATTTTACAATTTATACGGGGGCAAAAAAGACCCAGAAGGGCCAAAGCAATCTTGGAAAGAAAGGTGGAACTGGAGGAATCAACCTTTCTGACTTCAGACTATACTACCAAGACACTATGGTACAGGCACAAAAACAGAAACATAGAGCAATGAAACAAGATACAAAGCTGATAGATAAACCCTCACTCCTATAGGCACCTTTTCTTTGACAAGGGAGGCAAGAATGTACAATGGAGAAAGGACAGAAAAGAGAGCCTCTTCAGTAAGTGGTGCTGGGAAACTGGACAACTACATGTAAAATAATGAAATTAGAACACTTCTTCACACTATACACAAAAATAATTCACAATGGATTGAAGACCAAAAGTAAGGCCAGAAACTATAAAATTCTTAGAGGAAAACATAGGCAGAACACTCTTTGACATTTATCACAGCAAGATCCTCTTTGATCCACCTCCAAGAATGATTGAAATAAAAACAAAAATTTAAAAAAATGGCATCTAGAGAAACTTTAAACTATTTAAGCAGAAAAAAACTATAAACAAGATGAAAAGACAACCCTCAGAATAGGAGAAAATAATTGTAAATGAAGCAATTGACAAAGGATTATCTACAGAGTACACAAGTAGATCATCGAGCCTAATATCAGATAAAAAGCAACCAACTGAAAAGTAAGCAGAAGACATGAACAAATTTCTCCAAAGAAGACATTAAGAAGGCCACGAAACACATGAAAAGATGCTCCACATTGCTCATTATTAAGGAAATGCTAATCAAAACTACCTCACACCAGTCAGAATGGCCATCATCAACAATTCTACAAATAATAAATGCTGGACAGAACATGGAAGAAAGGGAACCCTCTTGCACTGTTGGTAGACATGTAAATGGATACAGCCACTATGGAGAAGGAATGTAGGTTTCTTAAAAAAGTAGGAATAAAACTACCATATGATGCAACAATGCCCTACTGGCCATATACCCTGAGAAAACCATACCTCTAAAAAGACATATGTACCCCAGTGTCCACTGCAGCACTATTTAAAATAGCCAGGGCATTGAAGCAACCTAATGTCTATCAAGAGAACAATGTATAAAGAAGTTGTGGAACATATACACAATGGAATATTACTCAGCCATGAAAAGGAACAATACTAATCAGTTTAACTGAGTTGGATGAACCTAGAAACTGTGATACAGAGTGAAGTAAGTCAGAAAGAGAAAAACAAATATAGTATATTAATGCATACACATGGAATCTTGTAAAATGGTACTGGTGAATATTTGAAGGGCAGAAATAGATACACAGATGTAGAGGAAGGACGTGTGAACTCAGCTGGAGAAGGAGAGGGTGGGATGAATTGAGAGAGTAGCGTTGAAACATTGCCACTACCATATGTAAAATAGCTAGCTAGCAGGAAGTTGCTGTATAACATAGGGAGCCCAGCATGGTGCTCTGTTACGACCTAGAGGGTGGGATGGCGGGAAGTGGGAGGCAGGCTCACCAAAGGGTGGATAATATACTTAAGGCCTATTCACATTGTTGTATGAGGAAAACCAACTAAATATTGTAAAGCAGTTATCCTTCAATTAAAAAATAAATAAATACAATCTGAAAACTATCATTCAACATATCTGTACTGTCATCTAAAGCTATATGGGATCATCTAATCCTAGCTATTTTTCCACTATAAGTGCTTATAAATGTCATTAAAGGTTTTGAAAATATGATTTTAATAGCTACACAGTATTGCTTAATATCTCATACATAAATAATAAAATTTCAGTCTCAACATAGAAACATAATACCAAAAAGGTTTCCATTTTAAACTAAAGCTTGCATTTTAATTCACTTTAATGACAATTCCTCTGAAGATCTAAAATTCTTATGAAAAGTAAATTATGTGGAGTCCTTCTTGCTTTCATCTGTTATGTCCTATTGTCATTTACTCCTAAGGACTCTTGGACTTTTGACATTTTTGCCTTAGACTGTAATTTTTGACTGAGATAAAATCTTAAATTTAGATATTAAGAATGTCAAGAAGCACTCTTGTAAGTGTGAGTCACTCAGTCATGTCCAGTTATTTGTGACCCATGGACTGTGGCCCACCAGGTCCTCTGTCCACAGAATTTTCCAGGCAAGAATATTGGAGTGGGTAGCCATTCCTTTCTTGAGGGGATCTTCCTGACCCAGGGGTCAAACCCAGGTCTCCCACATTGCAGGCAGATTCTTTACCATATGAACCACCAGAGAACCCTGACCCTGGTGTACACGGATGTAAAAATCCTCAAAAGAATATTAGCAAACCAAATTGAAGATACATTAAAAAGAACCATAGACTATGATCAAATAGAATTTATTTTGTGCTTGAAAGCATGATTTATTATCTGCACATCAATCACTGTGATACACAATATGAGCAAAATTAAGAATGAAATCATGTGATCTTCTCAATAATTTCAGAAAAAGCTTTCAACACAGTGTAACATCAATTTTGGTACAATCTCTCAATACAGTGGTTAAACATGGAACATCCTAAAGGGTATATAAGACAAGCCCACAGCTAATATCCAACTTGGTGGTAAAGAGGTGAAAGATTTTCCTAAAAGATCAGGAATAGTACAAGGATGCCCACTCTCCCCAATCTTGTTCAACATAGTAGTGGAAGTGTCCTACCCAGAATAACTAGGTAAGAAAAGGAAATAAAAGGCATCCCATTGGGACAGATGAAGTTACAGTGCCACTATTCGATTATGACAGGATTTATATGAAACCCTAAAAATTCCACCAAGTAGCAAGTATTAAAACTAATAAACTCAGGAATATACCAGGATATGAACCATCAGAGAAAGAACAGAACAGTCCCATATACAAATGCAAAAAAAAAAAAAAAAAACTGAAATAAATTTAACCGAGGATCAGAAACACCTGTACATTCACGGGCTCCAAGACATAGAGTCTGGGTTCAAATCCCACCTTACCCACTGACCTGAAAAGTGACCCAGGGCAAATCACACAATGATCTGAGGCTCAACATATTCAACTATAAAATGGACACAAACACAGTATCTCCTCCCAGGATTGTGAAACTCCAAGGAAATGCTTATTTAGGCCTGGGGGTTGGAGTGTCTCTGGGAGCCTCTCCTTGTATGAAACTCCTCTAGAACTGGGCTCTCCTGATCCTGTGGGTGAGGGTCAAGTGTAGAGCCTGGGGGCCAAATGGGACTGGACAAGGATGAGGACAAAAAAAATACTAGTTCTGTGTCAGGGAGGGAAGTCACCTCCTTTCCAGATCTCAGAGTGCGGCCTTCACTGAGGGCCTGCGGGATGCACAATCAGATGTGAACCCCAAACCCCCCACAGCAGGGATGGAGCCTTTCTTGCAAGAACCTTCTCTCTGACCCAGGCTCCAGTCTGATATGGAGTTCTCCATGTCTCCACCAAGCAAAGAGCTCTCAGGACTTGGAGGTCTATTAAACCACAGGTGCCTGAGAGTCAGAATGACACAAGGACTAACAACATTGAAAATTAGCTATATTAAAAAAAATATATGACAGAAATACAGACGAGGTAGGGGATGAGAAGCAGAAGGATTGACTACCTCTTAAGCCTTTAGCAGAAATATCTCCATACCAGCTCAGCAGAGCCCACAGGAGGAAAATATAATGGAAAAGCAGGCTATCAGTATATCTCTACACTGCTGGACCCAGGGACCCAAGTCCCAATCCACCAACATCGTTTTGTGTATCCAGACATCAAGAGGAAGAAACACAGAGCTTGCCTGAGGAAGTCTCAGCTAGACTTAATATTGGGGTTGCTGAGCATGGTCACATGCTCACTATCGACTCAGCCCCTCCTCCGTGCTCACATCCTCTGTCCTCACAGAAACATACACAGTTCACTACAGAGAACCCTCTAAGGGTATTTGTGTATACTAGAAACTGGCAATGGTGAAATGCGAAGAGAAGACACAGAAATGGAAACATGCCTCTGGGGTGCTATACAAATTTCCAAAGATCTGAAGTTCTTTATACTTGGCATTTTTAAAAAAGCTCCTTAATGTGTAAATGCAGAAAGGACATTTCCAGGAGAAAGGACAAAGGAATCATCCCATGGGAACAACTTGGTATCCATGTGGGAAGGTAAGTTGGATCCCTACCTCACAAAACACCACCAAACCAATTAGACACATACTAAGAACCAACAATCGAAGGAAAAACTTCACAAAATTTCCAACAATTTTTGATGAGGGAATATCTTTTCTTTAAATTGAGGTATTGTTGATTTACAATAATTTGTTTGTTTAAAGTGTACAGCAAAGTGATTCAGTTATTCAGCCTCTCAGGTGCTTCCTTGGACAAAATTCATTCCCTTTGGGAGGCCCCTGGGCCATGCCCTCTACTCAGAACAGCTAAGAATCCTGAATAGGCAAAGCAGTATGTGGTGGTGCTCCTGGGGTGGAGGCGGGCGGTGTTTAGACTGAATAAATTACTCTAACATGATACAAGAAACAAGCCCAGAGGTTAAGAGAGGATCTCCAAACCTACCTTCAAAGAGGAGGTCTTGCTCCCTTGAATGTGGGTGCGTGAAACAGCGCTTGGGAAGGGAAGAGGTGTGTCATGAATATTTTGTCTGCAGAGGACAAAGCAGTGTGTAGAGAGGATGCACAGGCATGTCCCAGGACACTGAGCACATGGACACAGTGACTGGACTCTCAGCCCTGCTCTGGGGGCATCACACTGTCTCCATCCCTGACACAGGGTGAGCAGCTCACACGTGTCCTGGAGAGTATGGTCACATGACCTGGACCTGGCCAGTAGGTGTGTTCCATCCTCTCTGGCCACCGTGATTGGCTCAGGACTGGGGTGGTGACCAATTGGGGCCCAGGGCCGGGCTTTACGCTGGAATCAAGGGAAGAGGAGCTGTGGTTCTGCTGGAAGGGGTGAGGCCGGGCGATGTCAGGCTACAGCACTGGGAGGGGCGTGAGGTCAGCCTGGGGCAGTTGGTGGCCTTCCCACGCCCGTCAGGGCAGAGCCACCGGCCTGAGGAGGGCACTGCTGAGCCCAGGGGTTGACAGCCGGTTCCTGCTGTGGTCCCGGAGCTCCACCTGAGACCAGAGGGAAGCCGTCTTCCCGTGAGTTCTCTCCTGCTTGTCTGTCAGCTTGTTTGAATTACACTGGGTTTTCTGTCCAGCTGGCTAAGTGGAGACCCTGGAAATGCACCTGTGTGGGTTTTGACTGGCTTCAGGAAAGAAATGCCAGATGACACTGGGAGACTCCAGTTTAATCTGGATTCAGGTCATATCTCTTGAAAGTGAAGTGAAAGTCCCTCAGTCATGTCCAACTCTTGGCGACCGCATGGGCTATACAGAGTCCATGGAATTCTCCAGGCCAGAATACTGGAGTGGACAGCCTTTCCCTTCTCCAGGGGATCTTCCCAGTCCAGGGATTGAACCCAGGTTTCCTGCATTGCATGCAGATTCTTTAACAGCTGAGCCACAAGAGAAGCCCAAGAATACTTGAGTGGGTAGGCTGTCCCTTCTGCAGTGGACTGGGATTCCCAACCCAGGAATCAAACCGGGGTCTCCTGCATGGCAGGAGGATTCTTTACCAGCTGAGATATTAGGGAAGCCCAGTATCTCTTAAGGCCAGCTATTAATTGTAGGATTACCTTAATTAGTCTTCATGGGATTAAGACAGCAACCTGCTAAGTTAGCAATCGATGTCCTTTTTCTAGAGGACAAAACTGGGGCTCAGAAAAGAGGGTAACACAGCTACAGCAAGGAAGTGTGTACCTAGACAAAACCCCCAGATCCTGCTGTTAGAACTCAGGGAAGCCATATGGTGTGGCTTGTCCATGTGACAGGGGCTAAGGCACCCAGCCCACGCTGGATACTGTGGGGACCTGACTTGGTAACTGCTTTCTGGCAGCTCTGAGACTCACAAAAGCAATTTGCACTGAAGAGAGGAGGGACATGTCCCTCCATCCATCCCACCATGCCCTCCAGGTACTCCCACACCCTGCCCCCTTTCTCTTGCTTTGTGAGGGAGTAAACATCATGCTCATGTGACCACATTGGCTGTCCACTGTTCACGAGCTACCAACTGGAGCTGCTACAGGAGAGGCCAAGAGCCTTTGCCCCTGAGTACCTCTCTCCTTTGCACCGTGGGGGCCCTCCCCCACACCTGCACACCAGAGGCCTTTTCTGAGACATGCAGGGACCCTCCTTCAGTTTGCAATAGGTTGCATCCATCACTTTCCTTTCAATGCCTCCTTTGAACCTCAGCTCCTGAGCTCCTTTGTCTGCATCACAGCCCACCTGGCTGCCACGGGAGGGACAGAGCTGACAATGAATCCAAAGCTCAGATTGGACAGGTGGGAATCTGTGTATAAAGGACCTGATTAATCACGCTGTAGAGGCTGTAGTGGGCTCCAGGGATCCGTAACTAGGGCTTGGGCCAAAGTGACTACACAGCTGTTTTAATGCCTGGTGAGGGTCCTGGCTATAGTGGGGGTGGGGTGAGTCTCTTGAGGTTCTGAAGGCCCACTGTGTGCAGGTTCATGGCCCACAGAGAAGAGAAGGCAGAGTCCTTCCCTGGAGGTGGTCACAGCTCATGGATGAGCCAGACAGGCCGGCAGGGCACGATAGCACCTGAGCTGCTGTCATGAGTGAATGGTGTGGGGGCAGAAGATGAGAACCAGGTCTGCTCCCTTATTGGAGCCCAGGGCAGGTTGTCACCAGACTAAACACTTGCTATGGTGATGACCATCACTGCTGTCAGCAAAGGGTTTACATTTGTGTATGTCTTCATCTGAGTGGTCAGGCCGTCTCTAAACTACACTGGCCATGGACATTGCTTCTCTTTGGAACTTGACATGTTTCATCTCTTCCTTACTGAACATTCATTTCCAAGAGGGTTTTTGGGCCACAAGGATGTTGGGTTTTTCTCTAGCTTTGTCTCATGAGGAACGCTTTTCTGCTTGTTGGTGTGGTTTGTTTTCCCAGCTCTCTTTCTTGGCTTACTTTGTGAATTTGTTTCTGCCAGAAGAAGAGCTCAGAATTTGCCTTCTGGCTGAGATGTGACACTTAAAACAGCAACGCCTACCTGGATATTATGACCACATTTGCTGAAAGGGCTTTGTTTTGCAGAAGACATCTTGAAAGTACCTATACTGTCCTTTCAGATACCTAACGGCTATTTGAAATGAAATAAGAAACAAGAATTCTCAAGTTTAGTCTTACAATATGTGGGGAGTCAGAAAAATCCCCTGGAGAAGGGAAACACTACCCACTCCAGTATTCTGGCCTAGAGAATTCCATGAAGTGTATAGTCCACGGGGTTGCAAAGAATCAGACAAAATCTGATGACTGAACAACAACAACGAAGCTTCATCATTTGTCAAACAGAGATAACAACAGTATTTACTCGATGGTGTGCATGTTCAGTGGCTCATTTGTGTCCAACTCTTTGCAGCCCTGTGGACTGTAGCCCCCAAGACCCTCTATCCATGGAATTTTTCAGGCAAGAATACTGGAGTGGGTTGCCATTTCCTCCTCCAGGGGATCTTCCAGACCCAGGGATTGAACCCAGGTCTTCTGCATCTCCTACATTGGCTGGTGGGTTCTTTTCTGCTGAGCCACCTGGGAAACAATTCATTACATCACTGGGTTATCCTAAAGGCCTTGACTTAGAGTCTGGCACTTGGGAAATTCTCGCTGGTGATGTGACTATTCAGCCATCTATCATTATTGCTCATGTGATAATGGAATGGCCATGCTCACAAAGGAGAAAGAAGAGCCTTTCCAAGTCCAATTAAATCCTTTGCCACACATATCTTTTTAAAACTTCCTGACTTTGAAATGAACATCAAACATAATGACATTGATTATGGCCACCAGAAAAGATCGAGTTGCACCAATAAGTGATGAGGATCCTTCTCCCAGTTCCAGCATGCATGCGTTGTTTCCCCGGCATGACCCAGCACTTCTCAGTTGGGCTCAGAGAGGCTGAGTCACTCACCAGAGACAATACAGCAGCAGACTGAGACTCCGACCCAGGTCACTGAAAACACGGCTCCCTCCTGTGCCCATCTGACCTGTCCCTTGAGGGCAACAGAAAGATCTGGGCTCCCCTGGCCTGAGCTCCGGGGTCTGCCTCCCCTCATCCATGCTGGGCTGTGTCCATTCCCAAACTATGTGTTGTGGCCCCCAGCCCTGGGCTGTCATGTCCGGCTCCAGGCTCCCTGCAGGTGAGCCCCACGCCCACTAGCACACCTCTGAGCCCTGCCCATCTGGTCCCTGTGCCCGAATATCCTGATCTTAAGTGTGTTCTTGAGGCCGTCCCAGAACTGAGGTCCTGGAGCCCTGCTTCTTCGAAGCTCCCTGCACCAAGCCCAGTGAGGCTCTGCCCTGTGGCCTCATGACAAGTGTGGTGGGCTGAGTGGTGGCCCCAAAAGCCATCCATCCTTCTGCAGCCTGCAAAGCTGGCCTTATTCCAATGAAAGGCCTCGGCAGATTAAAGTAAGTTCCTGACTTCTGCACCAGATCACCCGGAACGCATGTGGACCCTAAATCCAATGATGGGTGTCCTTGGAAGAGAAGAGGGGGTGATCAGAGGCACAGAGCCACCCAGGGGAGAAGGTTTGTGCAGATGGACACAGAGGTCAGGGTGATGTGGCCACAAGCCCACGGAGGCCTGGGGTCCCCCAAGGGCTGGACCAGGCCAGAGGGACCCTCCACTGGAGCCTCTGGAGGAGCTCAGCCCTGCCCACACCTTGATCACAGGTTTCTGACTCCAGAACTGGGGGAGAATGAATTTGTGTTAAAGCTGTCCAGTCTGTGGCCAGTGGCTGCAGCTGCCCTTGGACACTGAGACTGAACTTGCCAGCTCCAAGGTGAGAATAGTGGCTGGACCTGCCCCACACCCCCTCACCCCCACCCCAACACACAATCTTGTCATGAGTTTAAATGAGTTAATACACACAGATGCCTGAATCAGGGACTGACACTTGGATCTCAGCCCCCTTCACTTCCTCCTCCTTGTCATCATCACCGTCATTGTTAGGGACCCTCATCCACTCGTTCGGTGGACACACGGTGCTCCTGCACAGCCCTGATGTGGGCAGCGAGGCCGGCAAGCTGGGAGGCTCCACACAGGACTCGCCCTGCCTGCTTCGGCCACATGGACACGGCCCGTGCAGTGACATGGAGGCCCCAGGAGAGGCTGGATCCTCCGGTCGTGGGAGGCACGGTGGCCTCAGCATCAGAGGTGGAGGGGTAAGCCAGGTTCATCCAGGGTGGTGCAGCTATTCACTCAAGGTGGGGGAAGAACCCCATGTGGCACCCGGTGTCCAGGAGCCTCCCCTTGCCCTGGCGGGCTGCGGGCACAGCCATGGATGACCAGGAGTCTGCATTTCACTAGGGGCCAAGGCTGGCACTGAGTGAATCCTCAGTGAGGATTTTTCCTTAAATACCATCCTAAGTGACTTCGGCTCCATTACTTTTTATGAAAAACCTACAACGATCCCAAGAACTTTGTACACTTCAAGGGTGGTGACTGGACGTGGAGCCCAGCACAGACCCAAGTCAGTCCTGCCCTGAGTCCCACAGGCCAGGCACATCATCCCCCTTCTGTGGCCTGGCTTTCTTCTGCCAGGACCCCCAGAATGGTGGAAAGGCAAGTGTGGCCTCAAGCTGAGGGACCCAGCGTGGGCTCCAAGCCCCCGGGGGTCCCCTTGGGAAGTCTGGTGGACCATAGTCCCCACTGCTATTGGGCAGCTCTGCCTCAGGGAATGTCGTGTTTCTTTGCTTTCTGTTGTGATGGGACACCTCAGTTATCTCAGGGCGATTGGGAAGTCTGCTGTTGTTACATGCTCCCACCTTAGATGGGGAAACATTATTGCTGCATTGACACTGCTCACTCGATACTGGGAATCTGTTAAACACAAATGGCAAGGGGAACAGAGAAAAACAGAAAAAGAAAAATGGAGAATTGCTGGGTTGCTTCAGGTCTCACCTGTGATTAAGAGTGTGTACAGCCTGCACGTGAACCTGGGTTCCCACACCTGCCAGCTACCAGGTGCCAGACCCTGATTTTAGACCCCCAGCTTCACTAAGAAGTCGTTGACAGATGCAGTTTGTGTGTATTTCAAGTCTACATTGTGATGACTTGATGCCCATAGACATCATGGAATGATTGCCCAACATACGCATTGCCTCACACAGTTAACTCTGTGTGTGTGTGTGTGTGTGTGTTTTTATGTTGTTCTTATAATCCATGAACACAATATAGATAGCTCTCCATTTTTTTAGATCTTCTTTAATTTATTTAGAAGTCTATAGTTTGCTGTAACTCCTATGCATGTTTAATTAGATATCTTGATATTTTCAGTGCCATTATAAATTTCTAATAGAGATAGAATTGACTTTTTTATATTCACTTGCTAAATCCATTTATTTCAAATCATTCTAATTGTATTTTTTTATGTATACACAATTATGTTTGCAAATAAATCCTTTTTTTCCCCTTTGCAACTGGGATAACCCTTTTCTTTTTCTCGCCTTATTGTATGGACTAAGATCTCCAGTACAGAGTACAGTGGTGAACAGAAGTAGTGAGAATAAGTATCCTAGTTTCTTTCCCATTATCAGAGGAAAAGCTTTCAGTATTTCACCATCAGATATGATATTAGCTTTTTAAAGATATTTTTATCAAAATATGTAAATTCTTCTCTGTTTACTAAGTTTTTTCTAAGTTATGAACTAAAATTATTACATTAAATTTTCTTAAGTTTATTTTCTGCAGATTTTGAAACAGGTGATTTTTCTTTTATGTGGTGATTTAACTTTTTTAAAATAATTTTGTGATTCTAAAACAACCCCAAACTGATCTGGATGTATTCTCCTTCTGTTGGACTTTATTTGTTAGTGTTTTATTTAGTATTATTTCATCTATACTCAGAGTCTGTAATTTTACTTTTTTGTACTTCTTCCTTGTTGGTTTTAGTATCAAGGTTATGCTAGACTTATAAAACAAGGTTGGAGAGGGTTCCTTCTTTACCCTGAGAGTTCCTGTGAGATTATTGTTTTCTTCCCTAGATTTTTGGAAGAACTGATTGGCAAAACCAGTTGGTTTCATTGTGGGGAGGCTTTTAATTTCAGATTTAATTTTTTTCCATGCAAATAAAATTTTCTGATTTTGTATGTCTTCTTGGGTCTATTTAAGTAAAGCATTTCCCCCTGCTAGGAATTTATTGAGGCCAGCAGACTCTCCAATTAGTAAGTGAACTGTGGTTCATAATATCTTTCTTATCTGCAAGATGTGTCGTCTCCTCTTTTAAAAACCCTTGATACTGGTGATTTGTGCTTTGTGTCTTTTTCTTAATCAGTCTCTCTAGGGGTTTATCAGGTTTATCGGTCCTTTCAAAGAGCCAACTTTTGGCTTTGTTTTTAAAAATTTCACATTTGCTTTCTGTTTCCTTATTTTCTGCTCCTTTTTTCCCGATCTGCCTTGTGTTTCATTTGCTTTGCCTTTTTCCTGGTTTCTCAGGATAGAGGCTTAATTGATTTTTAGCCTTCCTTCTTTTCCAGTATATGTGTTTAGGGCTTTAAGTTACCCTCTAAACACAGTTCGCTGTGTCCCACAAGTTTGAAAAAGCCAGATATTCATTATTTTTTATGGAAAAGTATTTTCTAATTTTCACTGTGTTTTTTAAAATTATTATTCATGAAATTCTTCAAGCAGTATGTCATTTAACTTCCCAGTGTGTAGGGAGGTTTTTCTAGTGACCCTTTTTTGAATTCTACCTTAATTTCATGGAAAGCCCATCTTAGTCTTTGTGGGCTACTGTTATAAATACCATAGACTAGCTGATAAACAACAGAAAGTTGATTCTTGTAGGCCTGGAGGCTGGGGAGTCCCAAGATCACCTGCAGGTGCCACGTCTGCTGAGGCCTGTTTCCTGGTTCCTAGACTGCCTGCTGCTCCTCCCTGTCCTTGCAGCTCGGGAGCCCATTTCCTCCTGACTTGTCCCCTCCCAGAGTGTCTGCCTCCTAGGATCATCACTACGTGTGGAGTGAAATTTGAGGGCACATAAACCGTCAGCCCGCTGCAGTCCCTAAGTATACCCTGCACTATTTCAGTCCTTTGAAATAATTAGAACTTTCCTAATGGCTCAATATATATTCTTTTTGTTATATGTTCCTTGGGCTCTTGAAAATAATATGTGTCAGTGGGAATGCAGTGTTCCGTGTGTATCAGTTAGATCAGGTTTGTCACTCATGTAATTCAGATTCCGGTAGCCACATTGAGTAAAGCAGAAGTAGGTGAAATTACCTGTAATATATTTTATTTTAGCACACCCAAAATATTATCATTTCAGTGTGTAACCAGCATGATAAAACCTAATGAAATAGTTCACGTTCTTTTTTTCATGTTAAGTCTTTAAAATCCAGTGTGTGTTTCATGCTTGCAGCACATCTCATTGTAGAGCTAGCCGCATTTCAGGTAATTCATGGCTGCAGGTGACTGTGTACCAGGGAGCCCAGTTCCACAAGAGATGTGTCTTTAATGTCTCCCATTGGGATTATGAACTTGGCTGTTACTCCTTTTCTATTTCTGTCAGTTTTTATGTATTGATATTTTGAGGTTATGTTATTAGGTACATTCAAATTTAGAATCCTCATCTTCTTACTAGACTGAACTTGTATCAGTATGAAATGCTCCATTTTATAGCTGACCAGTGCACTAAAGCACAGCCAAGAGGAGCTACCCCACTTCGGAGGTCAGGGGCAGAAGCCGGGAGGACCTCATGCCTGAAGGGCGGTGGCCAAGAGGAGTTATCCCACGTCCGAGGTCGGGGCAGTGGCCGAGAGTGCCAGGCTGTGACGGCGCAGGAATGGCCGAGAGGAGCTACCCAAGTCTGAGGTCAGGGGCGGCGGCTGGAAGGAGCTACCCCAAGTCCGAGGTTGGGGCGGTGGCCGGGAGGAGGTACCCCACACCCGAGGCCAGGGGTGGCAGCCGGGAGGACCAACACCACGTCCAAAGAGTAGTGGCTGTGCGGGTGCAGGCGGGCCTAGAGGAGCTATCCCATGTTGAAGGTCAGGAAGGGCAGAGGTGAGGAGATACCCCTCGTCCAAGGTAAGGAGCAACAGCTGCGCTTTGCTGGAACAGCCATGAAAAGATACCCCACGCCCAAGGTAAAAGAAACCCAAGTAAGATGGTAGGTGTTGAAAGAGGGCATCAGAGGGCAGACACACTGACACCATACAGAAAACTAGTCAATCTAATCACACTAGGACCACAGCCTTGTCTAACTCAATGAAACTAAGCCATGCCCGTGGGACAACCCAAGATGGGCGGGTCATGGTGGAGAGATCTGACAGAATGTGGTCCACTGGAGAAGGCAATGGAAAACCACTTCAGTATTCTTGCCTTGAGAACCCCATGAACAGTATGAAAAGGCAAAATGATAGGATACTGAAAGAGGAACTCCCCAGGTCAGTAGGTGCCCAATATGCTACTGGAGATCAGTGGAGAAATAACTCCACAAAAAATGAAGGGATGGAGCCAAAGCAAAAATAATACCCAGCTGTGGTTGTGACTGGTGACAGAAGCAAAGTCCAATGCTGTAAAGAGCAATATTGCATAGGAACCTGTAATGTCAGGTCCATGAATCAAGTCAAATTGGAAGTGGTCAAACAAGAGATGGCAAGACTGAATGTCGACATTCTAGGAATCAGCGAACTCAAATGGACTGGAATGGGTGAATTTAACTCCGATGACCATTATATCTACTACTGCTGGCAGGAATCCCTCAGAAGAAATGGAGTAGCCATCATGATCAACAAAAGAGTCTGAAATGCAGTACTTGGATGCAATCTCAAAAAACGACAGAATGATCTCCGTTTGTTTCCAAGGCAAACCATTCAGTATCACAGGAATCCAAGTCTATGCCCCAACCAGTAATGCTGAAGAAGCTGAAGTTGAATGGTTCTATGAAGACCTACTAGACCTTTTAGATCTAACACCCCAAAAAGATGTCCTTTTCATTATAGGGGACTGGAATGCAAAAGTAGGAAGTCAAGAAACACCTGGAGTAACAGGCAGATTTGGCCTTGGAATACAGAATGAAGCAGGGCAAAGACTCATAGAGTTTTGTCAAGAAAATGCACTGGTCATAGCAAACACTCTCTTCCAACAACACAAGAGAAGACTCTATACATGAACATCACCAGATGGTCAACACCGAAACCAGATTGATTATATTCTTTGCAGTCAAAGATGGAGAAGCTCTATACAGTCAACAAAAACAAGACCAAGAGCTGACTGTGGCTCTGATCATGAACTCCTTATTGCCAAATTCAGACTTAAATTGAAGAAAGTAGGGAAAACCACTAGAACATTCAGGTATGACCTAAATCAACCCCCTTATGATTATACAGTGGAAGTGAGAAATAGATTTAAGGGCCTAGATCTGTTAGATAGAGTGCCTGATGAACTATGGACAGAGGTTCGTGACATTGTACAGGAGATAGAGATCAAGACCATCCCCATGGAAAAGAAATGAAAAAAACAAAATGGCTGTCTGGGGAGGCCTTACAAATAGCTGTGAAAAGAAGAGAAGCGAAAAGCAAGGGAGAAAAGGAAAGATATAAGCATCTGAATGCAGAGTTCCAAAGAATAGCAAGAAGAGATAAGAAAGCCTTCCTCAGCGATCAATGCAAAGAAATAGAGGGAAACAACAGAATGGGAAAGACTAGAGATCTCTTCAAGAAAATTAGACCTACCAAGGGAATATTTCATGCAAAGATGGGCTCGATAAAGGACAGAAATGGTATAGACCTAACAAAAGCAGAAGATATTAAGAAGAGGTGGCAAGAATACACAGAAGAACTGTAAAAAAAAGGTCTTCACGACCCAGATAATCACGATGGTGTGATCACTGACCTAGAGCCAGACATCCTGGAATGTGAAGTCAAGTGGGCCTTAGAAAGCATCACTATAAACAAAGCTAGTGGAGGTGATGGAATTCCAGTTGAGCTATTTCAAATCCTGAAAAATGATGCTGTGAAAGTGCTGCACTCAATATGACAGCAAATTTGGGAAACTCAGCAGTGGCCACAGGATTGGAAAAGGTCAGTTTTCATTCCAATCCCAAAGAAAGGCAATGCCAAAGAATGCTCAAACTACCGCACAATTGCACTCATCTTACACACTAGTAAAGTAATGCTCAAAATTCTCCAAGCCAGGCTTCAGCAATATGTGAACCGTGAGCTTCCTGATGTTCAAGCTGGTTTTCGAAAAGACACAGGAACCAGAGATCAAATTGCCAACATCCACTGGATCATGGAAAAAGCAAGAGAGTTCCAGAAAAACGTCTATTTCTGCTTTACTGACTATGCCAAAGCCTTTGACTGTGTGGATCACAATAAACTGTGGAAAATTCTGAAAGAGATGGGAATACCAGACCACCTGACCTGATTCTTGAGAAATCTGTATGCAGGTCAGGAAGCAATAGTTAGAACTGGACATGGAATAACACACTGGTTCCACATAGGAAAAGGAGTACGTCAAGGCTGTATATTGTCACCCTGCTTATTTAACTTCTATGCAGAGTACATCATGAGAAACCCTGGACTGGAAGAAACACAAGCTGGAATCAAGATTGCCAGGAGAAATATCAATAACCTCAGATATGCAGATGACACCACCCTTATGGCAGAAAGTGAAGAGGAACTCAAAAGCCTCTTGATGAAAGAGAAAGAGGAGAGTGAAAAAGTTGGCTTAAAGCTCAACATTCAGAAAACAAAGATCATGGCATCTGGTCCCATCACTTCATGGGAAATAGATGGGGAAACACTGGAAACAGTGTCAGACTTTATTTTTTTGGGCTCCAAAATCACTGCAGATGATGACTGTAGCCATGAAATTAAAAGACACTTACTCCTTGGAAGGAAAGTTTTGTCCAACTGAGATAACATATTCAAAAGCAGAGACATTAATTTGCCAACAAAGGTCCATCTAGTCAAGGCTATGGTTTTTCCAGTGGTCATATATGGATGTGAGAGTTGGACTGTGAAGGAGGCTGAGTGCCGAAGAATTGATACTTTTGAACTGTGGTGTTGGAGAAGACTCTTGAGAGTCCCTTGGACTGCAAGGAGATCCAACCAGTCCATTGTGAAGGAGATCAGCCCTGGGATTTCTTTGGAAGGAATGATGCTGAAGCTGAAACTCCAGTACTTTGGCCACCTCATGCGACGAGTTGACTCATTGGAAAAGACTCTGATGCTGGGAGGTATTGTGGGCAAGAGGAGAAGGGGACGACAGAGGATGAGATATCTGGATGGCATCACTGACTCAATGGGCGTGAGTCTCAGTGAACTCCGGGAGTTGGTGATGGACAGGGAGGCCTGACGTGCTGCAATTCATGGGGTCGCAAAGAGTCGGACACGACTGAGCGACTGAACTGAACTGAACTGAATGCTTCTTTCTTTAGACACTATTTGACAGTGATATTGCCACATCAGTTTTCTGTCCTTGTTTGCTAGGGTATCTTTTACTTTAACTTGTCTAAAAGACCTTCCATCTTACCACGTACCTCTGTGAATTGTGTATAATTTTCATTGGAATCAGTTGGACACTTTATCTTTTAATAAGAGTATTTCCTCTGTTTGTAATGTTGATATTTCAGTGTGTAGACACCATGTTGCTGTGTGTTTTGTTTGTCCCACCTATTCTGTGTTCTTTTCTCTTGCCTTCTTTTAGAATTATGAAGTATTTTTCTAGTTCTGTGCTCCTCTGTCAGGTTATTGGGTGCACATTCACAGATACAGCATGTGTTTTACATTCAAGTCTAACTTAGTACTTTTACTGCCTCCCTGACACGACTGTTTCCTCCTTGTTACTGTTACCTTTAAATTGTTAGATATATTTTTGGGGTTAACATTATTGTTTTGTAGAGTTAATATTTACCCTCACAGTTACCTCATTGTTGGTCTTTACTTGTTTTTTATATTTCGGTCAGAGACTACTTTTCTTTTTCCCAAAGCACTGCCTTGATATTTTTTTTAGTTCATGTCTGTGGGTGATGAGTTGTCTCATTTCCATTTGCCCTAAAAGTCTTTATTTTGCTTTCACTTTCGAAGAGTGGGGGCCCCATTTATAGTTTTTAACAATGTAGTTTAACAACAGGCTCCTTCGATATATTCTATACTTTTTTCCTTCTTATATATATATTTTTTAACCTATCTATCCTTCAGTTCACTGATCCTCTCTGCAGCTACGTCCAATTTGATGTTAAGCCCAGAGACTGAGTTCTTAAATTCAGTCACTGTTATTTGAAAGTTCTAGAATCGGTTTTGATTCTCAGACGTTTTTCCTTTTGTCAAGTATATTTTTGAACTGGTGAAGTTTGCATCTGATACCTCTAGCATACCTCTGATGTGCTGATATACATCTGATACCTCTGGATCTGTTTCAGTTCTTTTTCTCTTTCCTGTTTGTTGTTACACCCTTTTTGCTTTTTTTGGTTGCATGTTGGACATTATCTATGGAAAACCCTAGAGTTTCTGGTGATGCTGTCTTCTCCAGAGGTTCCTCTGAGGCAGACCTCTAGTGGGGACAGAGCTGTCTGTTCACTCAGGGCCTGAGTGACTTGAGGCTGGGTTGTCCTTGTAAGCTGAGTCTCAGCAGCCTTCACCCACCTTCCCCCTGACCGCGGGGAGGAGCCCTCCAGCGTGTCCATCTGGAAGCCTGGGGTGCCTCCCGTGGCCTCCCCCGCCCCCTTCTCGCCCAGTCCTGAAGCCCACCATCTGTCTCCCGAGCACCATGAGGTGATTGATACTCAGCGCTCAGCCGGTTTGGGCAGAGTGTTGGGTATGTTTTCTGTGCCTCCCTTTTCTTGGGGAGCTTAGTCTCTAACATCCGGACTGACTTGTCAGGCCTGAGCTCGAATTTTTGTCTTCCCAGCCCAAGGAACCATCCAGAGCTGTGTTAGCCAGTACCCTCTACTTGACTTTTTCCCTGCCTTTTCTTCCCAGAGTCAGCTTTGTTCAGATGCCCCGAGGGAAGGAGTGGCCCTCTCAGTGTCCAGCTCCCTCACTGGGCTTTTTTGAAATCTTGGATTGTGGCTGCCTAAGGACCTCTTTTTAAAATGTATTTAGCTTCTGTAGCTCTTGGTAGGCTGACCCACAAGCTGCCTGCGTCTATAACTGCAAGTGGGGAAGCCCTCGGTGTCTTCTCTCATCTGAAGCCACATGTAAAATTCACAGTAATTATATTGATCATCTTTGATACCGGGGAAAACAAGAACCAGAGGTCCTCGCTTAGTACCCACGGTTGTGTTTCTGATCAGAATCCCCAGCTTCCCCGGGCTGTGTCAGCACCACTTGAACTTGGGAAGAAGGTGAAGCAAGTGGCCCATGCGGCCTGGGGACAGAGGAGCCGGTCTGCCCTCCTCTCCTGCCCCTGACGGCCCAGGGCAGGCCTTGCGATGACGGGCTGCTGGTAGTCGAGGAGAAGGCTGAAGAGCCAGGGGTTGTGTGAACTGTATTCTGTGACGTGGTCACGTGTGTGTTTTCTTTTTCAGTTTGAAAAAATGACTGCTTTTAGTCTTCCCTCCAGTTTGACTTTAAGGTTGAAAATGAAGATTTTATTCTTAAAGTTGAGCACAGTGATTTTACAGTCTTTTTGAAAGCAACAGTTGAGGTTTTAAAAAGACATCTCAGAGAACTCCAGCAGATAAAGCGAAACAAAAAGAGAATGTGTTCAGGGTGAACTGCGGGCGGGACCCAAAACTGTACTCTGTCCCTCCCAGAGTCCGTAATTGCTGAGAGGGGTGGATATAGGGCCCCAAGCACCCTGGGGACCGAGGTCCTCAAGTGACAGCTGAGGTCCCGGCTGAGCCAGGAGCAGTGTGGCCTGTGCCCTGGTGAGTGGAGAGCTGCGAGGCTGGGAGTGGGGCCAGGAGAGGAGGTGGGAGACTCGGGCGCGGAGGGAGGGGCAGCACCTGGCGGGGTCTGGGAGGCGCTGGCTGTCGCGGCTCGAGGCAGGGACACCCCTGAACCTCCACCGTGCAGCTCCCCCAGAGGCAGAGTTGTCTGGCATCCCAGGGTCGAAGTTAAAAGGGCGAGTTCGCAGCAGATTGACGAAACTCCTGTACCCACTGTGGGTTCATTTTAAGTGCCTGGAGCGAGGTTGGTCAAGCCCTTGCTGAGCTCGAGTGAGGGAGTCAGTCAGGGAGGACCGAGCTCAGGGTGAGAGTGAGGGGCAGCTAGCGCGCTGAGTCCTCCTCACCTGAGTGGGTTCTGGGGACACCCTTGAGTTCAGGGGTGCCCTTTCAGTAGCCTCACTGGAGGCTTGTTTGGGGGGTGAAGGAGGCAGAAGCCCACTTAGAAGACGTGCTCATTCCTAGTGGTGGTGCTTTCTGAAGCAGTTTATACTATTTGGTTCGACTGTGAACCAGTATCCTTGCAGGGTTATGTTTGACGGTGGGCCTGAGCTGTGGGCACGGCTTTCCTTCTCCCACACACCACACTCACCTGACATCTTTTTGGCAGCCCCTCCCCCCTCTCTGCACCCCTGATGGTGGGCTTGAGCCCAGCCCCCCTGTTACCATGGAGCCCTTGTGACTGAGTGGGTTCCAGGTTCCGGGCTCCTGGGAGACATGCTGGAGGCAGAGCCTTCGTGCCATTTCTTCTAGAGACAGCAGTGCTGATGGTCATAGTGTGAAAGCGGTGTGTGTGAGAGTGGTGTGTGAGAGCGTTGTGTGCGAGAGTGGTGTGTGAGAGTGGTGTCTGAGAGCGGTGTGTGTGAGAGCAGTGGTCGTAGTGTGAATAGTGGTGGTCGTAGTGTGAGATCGGTGGTGATAGCTCCGGTGCTGAGCTATCTAACCGTGAAACAGCAGTTGCCCCCGAGTGGGGGACTGCCCCCATCCGCGAGGATGGGTCGCAGAAGGGCCCGCCTATGGGCACTTTTCCAGTGCTGCAACCCCAAGGCAAAGGCCAAGACAAGGAAGACCTCGGCCTCGGCCCAAGTTCTGGAAGCGGAGTGGACTGACGTGAGAGCAGCCAGGGGCTGGGCCCGTCGGATTGGCCCTTACCCGGTGAAGCACTGGGGCTGTGTTTCATTTTGTTAGCATGGTTGTGGGCCCTGCCGGGGGTCCCTGCCAGCCAGGGCGTTTTGCCCTTCTGGGCAGGATCGACCCCAGCAGGTTGACCTTGTAGGTGGTTGTGCAGGTGCTGCGTGGAGGATGGCCGGGGGCCCCACCAGAAGGGAAACGCTGGCTGGAGGAGTCACTGGGGCACGTGGATTGAGCTATAGAGTCAGTCCTTGAAGCAGAAAGGCTAAGCCCCTTAACGTCTCCCTTCTTCCAAAGAAGGGATACACTGGCTGGAGGAGTCTCTGGGGCATGTGGATTGAGCTATAGAGTCAGTCCTTGAAGCAGAAAGGCTAAGCCCCTTATCATCTCCCATCTTACAAAGCACAGAACAGTGTGTCCAGTATTTTAATGATGGCTACCTACTGCTTACATGTATAACATACACCCTCATAGCTTCACATGTCTACTACATGCCTCTTACAAGTGTTGGGCAGTGTTCTAGGTGCTTAATACTCAGTGTGTAGTAGGGGATATGCAGCCCAGGACTTTTTTTTTTTATGTGAGGAAAAAAATAGAAGAATGAAAGATGCCGTGTGGTTCAGTTTGAGCAAGTTCACCACGTGGATGGCACCGCGTGCACGAAAATTGTGATAAAATACATAAAACATGAATTTAACCTTTTAACCAGTTTGTTGAATGACTGGGTGACTTCAGTGGAGTCAGGCTAACAGATGGCTGTGGGGTGCCATCAGCCTTTTTCCCAGAGGAACACTCCAAAGCCTGGTGGCCTTGTAGATCTTCCCTTTCTTCTGCCCTCTCCCCAGTGGTTCTAGGTCACTGGTCTGTGTGTCGTTTAAGAACCTCTTTGTCCACTTTGTTGTTAGGTTTATGTTTAGGAAAGTTTCTCAGACTTCCCTGGGTCTTGAGAAGGCAGGCTTGGATTCCGGGTTCTCCCCTGCCGCATGCCTGCCAGGTCAAGGTGGAGGCTAAAGGCCGGTCTGAGTTGTGGTGGTCTGTGTGGTCTTGGGGTCAGCGGACCCCTCTTCTCCGGAGGGGCAGGGAGACCCTCTGTGTGGAGCCTGGAGAGACTTGACAGGGTCAGTCTTCAGTCTCGCTCTCTTTTTAATTTGTGTTTGCATTTAGTTACTTACTCATTTAACTGTTTTCTAGGAGTTGGCATCCCCTACGGAAGAACTCAGTGCATGCCGAGAGCAGCTTCTAGCAAGAGAAAAAGAGATAGCCGAAATGAGAGCCGAAAGGAACAACACCAGGGTCAGTAGGGGGATTCTCACGTGTTGACAGTTGCCCCGCGGGGGTCACCACTGGGTTCCGTGTTGCTGTCTTTAAACTCTGTCTGGTTTTCAAGTCATTTTTCACATCTTCCCACTGAGCAGACCGGGGTGGATCCGATCGGGGTTCTCATACTTTGCTTCAAATTTATGATGAGAGCTAATATAATTTTAGTACATTTGAGGGGGGAGTTCTCTTAACTTACATTTTTGTCCATGCTACAGTGTGTGTGAGGTCTTAGTTCCCCGAACAGGGATTAAAACTCAGGACCCCTGCAGAAGTGTGGAGTCTTAACTACTAGGCCACTGGGGAAGTCCACTCTAACTTTAGACTGAACTGGCGGGATTCCAACTTGCCTTAGCATGGTTTTGGTGTTAGCGTGAGGCTGAGAGGAGTTATCGGCCCTGAATTCAAGTATGAGGTTGAAGGTGCTCCTTTGGCCCTGCCCTGCAGCTGCTGCTGGAACACCTGGAATGCCTGATTTCCCAATATGTGCCATCGCTCCGGATGACGATGGGCAAGCAGCAGGCGCGGTCCCCAGCTGGCATGAAGAGCGAGGTGGAGGTGCTCAAGGCACTGAAATCACTGTTTGAGCACCACAAGGCCCTGGACGAGAAGGTACCAGCCACCCGGCCGTCCTGGATTTGTACACTTGCTGCCTTGTTAGGTGGATGATGCATGTATTTATGTAACTAGTTGACTTTTGAGCTTCTTGAATTCTTGTAAATACATTTTTTCTGTAAGAAGTCAGAATTTTATATGGTTAAAAAGTGTTGCCTGTGTACATGCTCAGTCATGTCCAAGTCTTTGCGACCCTGTGGACTATAGCCCACCACGCTCCTCTCTCCCTGGGACTTCCCAGGCAAGAATACTGGAGTGGGTGGCCATCTTCTACTCCAGGGGATCTTCCCGACCCAAGGATCGAACCTGCCCTCTTGCATTGGCAGGCGGATTCTTTACCACTGATCCACCTGGGAAGCCCCAGGTAAAAAGTATTAGTTGGCATAAATGTCTCAAGATTTATTATATTCTGTATATCAATTTGCAACTAAAAACTAGGTAATAGAATTAGTTTAGGAACATTTTTTTTCCTCTCTAACTTAGAATTTAAAGCTGTTAATAAGCAGATCTTCTTGACATTAAGGTCAATGAGATGCATTAAATGTCTTCTGTTACAGCAGCCGTGTATTGGGGTGAGTGTACACTAAGAAGTGCACTAAAGTATATACACACTTCAACACACAGTGACTCGGCCCCTTTTATTTCAGTTGAGAGTGATTACGAGGAGCACTTGAAAGGTGTAGTTTGTCAGAAGAAGAATTAGGTGCCACACACAAAGAGAGGAGTTTGATCAGTCATCGTGTAATTTCAGTGAAGGGTTTGTCATTTGTATCCTTTCATTTAAAAAAAGTATGAAGGCTGTAGTGGACGTCAGATGTTATTTATCTTTCTGATTGAGGACCCTCCCACTTGGGTTATTTTAATGACTAGTAAACTAGACTTGTGGCTCAGAGCTGCAGGATCTCTTAAGTACCCCTTTGTCCAGTAGAAGACAAATTCTGACTCTGATCACCTGGTTCTCTTTGGGATGGATAGCATCACCATGTATTTTCTTTTTATGCTGTATTTTCAGTTTTGAGTTGAGTTTTTCCAAATGGAGTTTTGCTGTCTTTACTAATTTCTTTATTCTGATTCAAACTTTTGGTTTTAGCTGATGATTCTTAAAGAGAAGAAAAACCGGAAAAGATACTGATGGATGGGGTGCTTGATGTAAATCCCAAGCAAGAAAACATGCCAAGTGCCAATGGAAAGGCAAGTCCTCGGTCTCACTCTCTGTCTGGTTCTCGTCTTACCATCCAGTCTGTGCGGGGCTGTTGGGACCTGTCACCAAAGCACCATGTAGTTCTGTGTGACTGTGAGGGTCGTGTGAGCTCCAGAGCACAGAAGGCAGTTTTGACCTCACCGATTGCCCGGAAGTGCTGTGTTCCCTCCCTCCCAAAACAAGGCTGTCTAAGGCTTCCTTTCCCCCTTAGAGAACCCGCGACGGCTCTCTGGCTCGGGTGATCCAGCTCCAGGAAATCATAAACAACCAGTTGCGAGATCAGAGCCAGATGAAGGAGCTCCTGGCAGCCCTCTCTGCGCAGGTGACAGAGCTGGAGGAGGACTTGGACATGGCCAGGAAGGATCTCCTCAGGTCCGAGGAAGTAAACGTGAAACTACAGCGGGACGTCCGAGAAGTGAGTGACGGTGGACGTGTCTGTCGTCCTGAGGTGGAATGTGGGTCCCTTGTTCTCCCGGTGGTCTCAGCCTTGGGATGGCTGCGTGAGCAAGAGCAGAGCTCTGGCGAGACCACGACTGGTGGCCTCCCTGCCTCTGCGTCAAGGTCTCGGGGTAGAAGAGGCCTGGTCCAGACGGTCCATTGCAGTGGACCAACATAAGGGCAGCCCTAGCGCTGTGCTGCACCCTGGGTGTGGACTGCTCATTTCTACAAGTTCTAGGGGGCCTAGTGTGTTCCTTTTTAAAAATTCATTCATCCGTTCATTCATTGATTTGAGTATAGTTGCTTTACACTGCTGTGTCAATTTCTGCTGTACAGCAAAGTGAATCAATCATATATATATATATATGTACACACACATATCTCCTTCTTTTTTAGATTTCCTACCCATTAACTTCACCACAGAGCACTGAGTAGAGCTCCCTGTGCTGTACAGTAGGCCCTTACTCACTGTTGACTTTATGCACAGTATCAGTAGTGTATGTGTCAACCCCAGTCTCCCAGTTCATCCCCCTACCTGCCTGTTGAATGTATTCCCGATGATGCTGAAATTTCCTTCTGATTCACTCAGGCGAGTCTGGTGACGTCTGTGGAGCCCGTTCTCTCGGAGAGATGGGAGCATGCTGTGTGGGCTCTGCTGAGGCAGCTTGCCTGGCCATCTTCTCTAGTTTTCTGAGGTTCTGCTCCTTGAAGGGATGTGTGACAGTGACACCGGCGGTCAGACAAGACGAGTGGCCTTTGCTCACCCTCAGATCCTCAGGCCCGTGCTGTGTAACCATGTAGAATCATGATGTTTCTGGTGGTCATGTCTGCGGGTGTCATGATTTATGAGAAACTACCTAACAGTCATTGTGAAAACAGAAGAGTGCTGGGAGCTCAGGCCTCCTCCTGTGAGCCTCAGCTTTCCTTTGTACACAGGCAGACAGTGCCCACCCTGCCCCACCCCTCTACCGTGAGACTGTCTCAGAGAGAACCCCTCCAACATGTGTTCCAGCAGGTGTACTTGTTTAGTAGCTTGGTGTGAGTAATTCTGTGTGAGAACTCAAAACAGAAGTATTTGCACATATTTGTATAACCTGTTCACATTACTCTGGCAATAGGAGGAGATTAGGTGGCAGAGTTTAATATGTAGAGAATTCTGGAAAAAGCGTTTTTAAGACCTTTCACTTTTAATGTTAGGACAACACTGGTTACTTAGTGACTACGGAGGGACCTGAAATGGATTTTGAGCTGGCAGACGGGAGTTGCACCAGCAGCAAGTTCTGGTCCTGGTGTGAGCATTTCAGACATGTGGTGTAACTCTGCTTTAGAAGAACTAGGCTTGAGCAGGCTGCTTCCAGTTGTGTTACACTTTGACTTCTGTTTCCACTCACTGATATTCTTACTTTAATTTTGAGGAAATTGCATGAGATTTTTTCCAACTTTTACCCGAGGAAATGAGCCTCAGAGCTCCCTATTGGATCTGTTGAAGGTCCCTCCGTGTTCTGGGTCAAGCCCACCTGTATGGTGTAGGAGACAGAGGTCCTCATTTCATGCCAGATCCCTTCCCTCCTGGAATTCTTGCAATGACAGGGTAGTTTAGTGTACTTTTTGTTTGCTGTTTGGGTTTATTATGTAGAAAAGAAGCCTGGTAAATCGAGTGGCCAGACAGACATTAAGACAGATGGGTGCCATCGTGGCAAATGTGACATTTGAGGTAGGCGCGTTTTTGCTCACGTCTAAGAAAACTGCCATGTCTAGGAGTTTAATTTTGAGGATGCTAATTTTATGTTTGATTTGAAAGTTAGGATTTAGTCCAGCATTTTTACTCTTAAGTGTGCTGGAGTATTCCACGATAATGACTTACTTTTCTCCTCTGTAATGCCCGGTGTAGGCCATGGCCCAGAAGGAGGATGTGGAGAAGAGAATCACGACACTTGAGAAACGCTACCTCGCCGCACAGCGCGAAGCCTCCTCTGTGCATGACCTTGATGATAAACCTGAAAAGGAAATCGCAAATAAGGATTCTCTGCATCGACAGGTAATGGCCTTTACTGACCTGTGTCTGACTTTTATAGTAGTGAATACTGAAGAAGGAAGGTAAAGACCTTTTCATGTGACTCCCATGTTGGAAATCAAGTCCCAGTGTAAAGTTCTTATGACCCGAAAATACTGTGTTCAAAAGTGTGGATGTACATCATGATAAATCAACTGTACTGAAAGGAAATCCAATGTTTAAAAATTGAGGGTGACTGCAACTTACAGGTTTGAATGATTTGGGATTTGGTTTAACCATGTTGTGGAATTCCACTCCTGACGCTTTTGTTTTACTTGAATCTGTTGGCTTGTTAGCATTTTTCCTGAAAGAGCAGAGAGCAGCAGGGAACTTCATGGCAGCTGGCTGCCTGTTGGGAACTGGGGTCAAAAGGCAGGGTTAGAGCTCCAGTCTGATTAGGGTTGGTACTTCCTATGGTTGGGTGAGCTTTACTCGCTCCTGTTCCCATGTCATCTCAGATAATCAGGACTTACCCAGGAAAACCAAATCTGGCTTCTCCAAAACAAAGTGAGTCAATCTGGTGTGTGACAAAGTGTATCATTGGCCCCACCACAAAAATAGAATACTAGAAAGCCATTGAAATTTATGATGTGGAATGCTAATTAAGAACATTACAATATACAAAATAATGGCTGTAAAAGGCAGATCAGAAAATACCACGTACCATATGCTTTTGTTTTCTGAGGGTTTTAAAGCATATCATATTGTTTATGTATGTACATAGAGTAATACATACAGAGAAAACATAAGAAAGCTGCTTAGAAACAAATGCTAACCTCTCAGGAACCCGAGCGTATAGATAATTTAATTTTTTTTCCTTTTCAAAAAAGAATCTGTCTAAATGTTCTACATTGAAAGTTTTTCAGAGTAAGAAGATCTGTTAAAAGAATAATCGTGCATTTACAAATATTAGTTGACTGGCATTTCACCAGGCACACTCTGATCAGATCTTTGTTTCAGAGGAGATGAAAGCCATGTTTTGGCTTACAAGCCCGTGGCCATCTGCGGTCGGTAGGGTTCCCTTCAAATGATGATTCTGGTGATGTTTTAAGAAGGGTCAGTACTGAACCCTTATTCCCTTAACTTGTCAATAAGAATGAATACACTTCTACAGATAACTGATCTTCTTTAATATATAAGAACTTTTTTTTTTTAAGACTTCTTTGGGGACATTTAGGAAAAGCAAATACTCTGGCAGGAGGTGTTCTGCCCACTGAGACCAAGCCCAGGAACACTGAGAGAAAAATTACCGTGACGCAGCTCGCGAAACAGAACTAATCCAGTAGAGACGTGCATTTAGGTTTTGTCTCAGCTTACTAAAAACAGCAGAGGCTACACCACTTGGCCTGTTTGGATGCTCTGCTGTCCCTTTGTAGGAGGAGGATGAAAACCGACCATTGCAGGAGCACCTGGAGCTGGAGGAGCAGAAGCTGCAGCAGACGCTGCTGAGGGCGGAGACGCTGCCTGAAGTGGAGGCTGAGCTGGCTCAGCTGGTGGCCGCGCTCTCCAAGGTGCTGCTCTGGGTCCCTGGGGGGCGGGCGGGGGAGGGTCTGTTCCATGCTGTCCCGCCGTGCCCCTCCCCGTGCTGCTCAGTCCACAAAGGAGCGCAGACGCGGGGGGCGTGCTGCCCGGCTGCGATGGGAGCGCGCCCTGAGTGTCAGACAGTCCCCGCTCCCGTGTCATCGTTCCGTTAATTTCCCTCCAGTTTTGTCCCGTGTTCTGTGTGTCCCCAGGATACTTCAGCTCCGAGTCACTGCTGCTCAGAGTTCAGTCAGCAACTCAAAGCCTAGCAGGATAGAGAGCTAGAAAAATCCCATTCTCGTTTAAGAGATGGCCAAAATAGCTCTGTAATGAACAGAGTTTTAAGTCTTTATTCATACATTGTTGAGTAAGTCACAGCGGGGCACGGTGCAGACCCGGGGCCCCACTCCCAGCTTGCAGTCCCCGGGAGCCCGCGGCTGAGAGGCGTCCCGGAGACGTGGCGCTGCTGGGGGCATGGTCCCCATAGCCAGCCAGCCACCTCGTCCCTCTGATGGGAAAGGTGTGGCCCCGCACTGTAGGTGGGTACTGGCTGGGCATGGAGAGGTGGGCCCGTGCGGGCGCGGCTGTCCGGAGCGTTGCCCGGAGCTCAGTGAGCGGCTGAGGGGCCGGCCAGTCGCGGGAGGCCGGTGGTGTCGGGTGCTCGCAAACCCAACCAGAGCAGGGTCACTAACAGCCGCCAGGGGGCACCCTTCTGCCTGTGATCTTCCTCTCAAGGGTTGGTTTCTTCTCTCCCCTGACATCTCTGCTGTCTGTCCTGGGTCGTCCTTGTAGTCTGAACTTTGGTCTTCCGGAAGCTCTGTCACTAAGGAGGCTAAACTGTTGGAACTTATCTCCCAGCTTAGGAAGGTAGAACGTGTGTTCTTGTGAGTCCCGTGCTTGCCACTGCCCTGCCCGCGCTGGCTCAGCACAGACAGTCTGAGGAGGGGGTGCAGCGGCCGCGGGTGTGGGGCCCGGGGCGGGGACGAGCACGTCTCCTCTCACGAGCCGGTCACCAGCACCCTCCGTCACCCACGTGTCACACGCGAAGCCGCGCTGGCTGCTTGAGCAGGCGTGCGGGCGTGCCCCCCACGAACCCGGAGCCAGTGGTCTGCGCAGAGCATAGCCCGCTTGCGTCAGGACAGGGTCGTTGCGAGAGGAGCTGACGCTGTTCTTGGCCGACAGGTGGAAGAGAGACACCTTAACATCAGAGAGAGGCTGCGCCAGATGCAGGCCCAACTGGAGGAGAAGAACAAGGAGCTGCTGTGGGTGCGTGTGCTGATGGGGAGGCCGCGTCTGGGCCAGAGATGCGGCTTGGGCAGGGGCCGCTGCTCCCGTCTTTGCCATCGAGTGTGTGTGTGTAGCCCTGTCTGCTGATCCAGGCACCCAACCTCGGGAGCAGGGCCAGATGTGGTCGCCCGTAGGTGGTGGGCAGGGGGTCCCCACGTTCAAAGAGGCTGCTTGTTGCTCTGAACAGCCAGGCTGGGGAGCTGCTCAGGATACAGTTGGACCTTACCAGTGCCCCTCAGACAAACCCGAGGATGCCAGCCCGAGGCTCATTGGTGCCCAGGTGTGGAGGTGTTTGCCTCGGACGTGTCGCTGGAGTCCCACATGCCCGACTGCTGGTCCAGACATGGTGTGTGTGTGTGGGATGGCTGCTCCTAGGCAGGAGGAGAACCGTAGTTCCGTTGTGACAGAAGGCCCGTCAGGAATGGGCGATGGTGGGGGCTCGCATCAGAGAGTCCTGAGAGAGGTTTCCCAGAAGGGTTGGCCACACGGTGATACAGACCATTCAGGAAATGGAGTGGGGATCCCAGGTCCAGCCTCAAGTGTCAGTACTGTCCCCACCATACCTGTGTTCTTGGGGCTGACTGCAGAGCCTCACACGCGGGCTCCCAGGGGGCTGTGGTTCTGACTCCCATCATGAGACCTGCAGTGAGGCTCCCTCCCTGCTGAGGCAGAGAGGTCAAGTTCTCCCAATCAGGGATGCACTTCCTTACTTTCAGAACTGCTACTCAGAGGCTGTTGAGATTGGGATACACACAGAGCCAATCTCAAATAGATCATTCTTTTGTCTTCTCTCCATTTTCTTTTATACAGTAGGTCCTAAAACAGCTTTTTAAACCTTGAAATTGATGCTCATTTTATAAAACACAGACTTGCCAACTTTGTTATTACATTTAAAAATTGCTTGAGGTAATTATTTCCAGTTTTTTTTTTTTTTTTACAGTTATGCTTATAGTTTATTTTCAAAAGCACTTTACAAGAAAATATAAGTATGGCTTCCAATAGGAATGTTACACCTGGACTTGGTACCAAGCTCAGATTTTAGTTTTGCAAGGAAAAATAGGGTTTCAGGTTAAACAACAATTTGTAACCAAAACTTTAATCCCAAGGATTCTCACAAAACATATTACAAATGACAGCATGGAAAAAGAATCTTGCACAGTAACTCAGTTCAGCTCTACAATGTACCCTTAAAGTGGCAGGACATTTGTTATCTTGAGTAGTCTCATATTTCCAAATAAAGAACGTTACAAAGAGCTGTGTATTCATATACAGCAATCACAGAAGGAACTTACAACCTAAAGCAAAGGTAAACTAACTTCCTTGAAACTTCTTAGATTCTACACCAACTGGACAACCTTTTGTCCAGTGTGAAGACTAGTGGGATTTTTAAACCTCTAGTCTAGTTTAAGGGTACAGCTTTAATTTTTCCAGCTGGCTTTTGAATTCACAGCAGCTTTTAAAAACTGCTTAACTACAGCTGCATACCATATCCCAGGTATGTTGAAAAAAAAATCTTCCAATTTTTGTCAGTTTTTATTTCCATAATGTTAAGCATCGACTTTAGCTGGGCAGGAGTTAAGAGGTTAATTATCAGCCTATGCAGTACTAAAATCCAAAGCAAATTAAATTTTGCTTAAGGGAACATTGTAAAGTAACAATTCTTGATATTACATGCCTCATATGATCCATTTCAAACCATAGAGAATTACACCTTTGTGTCACTGTTCCAACAAACAAATGTGAACAGCTAAAACATTTTAAAAATGCACCAAGCTTATGAAGTCTCAAACAAAACTTGAATTTTCTGTACATACTCCTGTCAAATGAAGTTATTTCCTGTACACCACTCCTCTTGCAAACTGGTCTATTTCCTTTCATTTGACCTAGATCGGCTACGAGACCTAGAGAAAGATCAGGACGGCTTGTGATTTCTCTCCCGGGACAGTAATCTCTCTCTTCTCCTATCTCTAGAAAGGGACCTGGTCCGGCTGCGGGAGAAGCTTCTCCGTCTTGGAGATCTGCGTCGAGGTGGAGGACTCCTCCTCCGATAATCACCTCAAGGGTGACGACCCCAAGAAGGAGGTGGGCCACGATTATGACTTCTCTTTTCACCATTCAATAGTTCCACTCTTACTCGGCATCCACAGAGTGTTCTCCCATCTAGCTCTCGGACAGTATAAGCTGCGTCTCGGGGATCTTCAAATTCAACAAAAGCAAAGCCGAGAGGTTTTCTAGCAACCCACACACTTCGGAGTGGTCCATAATAGCCAAAAGCTCGTTCCAATTCAGTCTTGTTACCATTGTTTCCAAGATTACCTACATAAACTTTACAGTCCAATGGACAGGAATCACGATGCATTTCGAGATCTTTGGTTAGAAATGCGGAGGTTCAAATTCACAGAACCTAGGTTAGGTCTTCCCGGTCCACCTCCCACCTGGCGTTCCTGGATGCTCTCGCACAACCGGCATCCACGAAATGGCCTATTTCCAGTTTTTTAATATGCATTTTCATATTGGAAAAGACCTTGATGCTGGGAAAGATTGAAGGCAGGAAGAGAGTGGATGACAGAGGATGAGATGGTTGGACAGCATCACTAACTCAATGGAGATGAGTTTGAGCAAGTTCTGGGAGTTGGTGATGGACAGGGAAGCCTGGCATGCTGCAGTCCATGGGGTCACACAGTAAGACACGTCTGAGCAAGTGAACTGAACTGAATATGAATTATCATAGGAAGAAAAGCCATGACCAACCTAGACAGCATATTAAAAAGCAGAGACATTACTTTGCCATCAAAGGAACACCTAGTTAAAGCTGTGGTTTTTCCAGTAGTCATGTATAGATGTGAGAGTTCGACCCTAAAGAAGGCTGCGCACCAAAGAATCGATGCTTTTGAACTGAGGTGTTGGAGAAGACTCTTGAGAGTCCCCTGGACTGCATGGAGATCAAACCAATCAATCCTAAAGGAAATCGGTCCTGAGTATTCATTGGAAGGACTGATACCGAGGCTGAAGGGTTAATACTTTGGCCACCTGATGCGAAGAACTGACACATTGGAAAAGACCCTGATGCTGGGAAAGATCGAAGGCAGGAGGAGAAGGTGCAACAGAGGACGAGATGGTTGGATGGCATCACTTGACTCAATGGACATGAGTTTGAGCAACTTCTGGTAGATAGTGAAGGACAGGGAAGCCTGGTGTGCTGCAGTCAATGGGGTCACAAAGAGTCAGACATGACAGAGCGACTCAACAACAGCAATCATTACAAAGAATTCAAGTGATGTTGCATGTAAAGAAAAGTATGTGAAAGTCTATCTCCACTGACTTTTTTCCCAAAATGAATTTTCTCACCTTTTGCTTTATAAATTGAATTCATTTTACCCCCTTAATCCAGAATCAAGCTTCAGTTTATATACTGGGAAATTCCTCTACCAACGTCTGTGTATGCTGATCCTCTTTAAAGTCTGCTTGTTTCTGAGTGTAAATCTGCTTGCTCCCCGCGCCCCTCTGACAGATAATGGCTGGTGACAGTAAGGTTCCCCAGGTGCTCTGCCAAACAGAAGTGTTGGAAGTGACCTTTGAGAAATGAAGTCCCTGCCTCCCTCTGCACCTGCCCGTCTGCTCTGGTGATGCTCAAGAGCCCACCAGAGGTTTCTGTGGGAGGGGACCACCTCGGGAACCAGGGCACAGGCCGCTCATGTCGCGGCTCCCTGGTGCTTTTAAAAGGACTGTACTTTGCTCTTAAAGTTTATGAGTTTTTGTTTTTCCTGTTTTAAGCAAGGCAGAGAGAAAAAATGAATGAAGAACACAATAAACGCTTATCAGATACCATGGATAAGCTTCTGTCGAATCAGATAAGAGGCTTCAGCTTCCCATAGAGGGCCCCAGAGTGAATGTCTTTACTGGTTACGAATAATTGAGTAGCAGCGTTTCATGCTAGTCAATAAGCATGACAGCATCCACAGGCAGTGTGTAAAGGAACAGACATAGATGTGTGCCCACAACCCTTACAGAAAGCATCAGAGAGCCAGATCCACTGATGGCCCTGGTGTTACCAGCCGCCATGCTAGAACTTTCTTCTAGGTCCACCGTCACCCCTTCATTTCTTTCTTAGAAGTTTATTTCTGGGGCTTGCTGGCAGTCCAGTGGCTGAGAGTCTGCCTTGCAAGGTCAGGGACTCAGGTTCGATCCCTGGTTGGGGAGCTAAGATCCCACATGCCACACAGCAGTTATGTCAAAGGAATCCCGTGTGATGTAACTGAGGCCCGACACAGCCAAATCACTAAGGATCTTTCATATAATGTGATAGAAAAGATAGAAGCAAGTAAAAGCAAGCATTCTCATATTCCAACTCTAGCCTTCTCTCTTTTCATTTGCTTTGGAAAATGTCTGAGAACCTCCATCAGAGCAGGTCAGTGGGCAACACTCTGGTTCAGGTCTGGTGAAAACCTGTCCCAGCTGCACCAGTGCCCTAAAGACAAGGCCCAGAACGAGGCCCAGAACTTTCCCCAAAGTTGGCACTTGGGCAATGCTTGTCTGAGAGAGACTAGTGGTTACTACAAGTTCTGTGACACGTTTTCCCCCCACAAAACCCAAGATGAAACACACACCTCACTAGAGACCACACAGGGCGGCCCCCTCACTTCACCCTGATCTGTGGGCTGACTCTGATATGGGGATACTTTTGTCTCAGGCTTGAATTTGGCATATGAAACCTGTGACAGTTTTCTTAGTGACCACTGAACTGCAAAAGCTGAAAGCAAGTATAAAGCAGTTTCACTTAACCCAGGGACCTGGCCTCCTTGTATCTAGAATATCAGTTGGGCAAGGAGGAGGTTGTCTGTGTACAAGTTAGTGTTAAACATTGTCATGTGGCCTCGTGCTGGCACTTCACTCTGGGCATGAGGTCCGCCCCTCCTCTGGATGTGCTTTATGCTTTCAGACAGAAGAGTAGCCATCCCTCAGTCCACACAGCATCTGTAAGAATTGACTCTAAAGCACTGTGTGTATCTTTTTCAGAATTCTCTCATATGGGAAGTTGAAAAAGCGAAAAGGCAATTAGAAGAAATGCAAAACGACAAGGTACTTAAATCTGTAAATCATTTAGAAATTTTTTAAGAGCTGAATTGAGCTGGGTCATTGTTACAGTCACTACAGGTGCTTAGCAGAAGTCGAGTTACATTTTCCTTATGGCTAATCCACTGCTGTAACACGTATAGCATTTCTGGTTTTGAATACTGAATGTGTTTACATTATAGATGCATTTAGAGTGTGTGGCCATTGTGTGTGATTCAGAATTCTGAGTAGTCCTTTCTGGGTTCACCCCAAAGCTGAGACAGATCATGAGCCTTTCACATGGACTGTGCTGTGTGTCAGAAAGATAATACGAGCCACATGCACAATCTAAAATTTTCTTAAAACCAACGGACTACTTGACATCCTTCTTTCACTGTGAGTCTTGAAGTCTTCTGTGTGATTTCCCCATCAAGCTTTGCACCAGCCTGTTTCACGTGCTCAGGGGCTGCATGAGGTGAGTGACTGCTGTGGCTGACAGCACAGAGCTGCCAGGTTGAGTCCAGTGACTTGGAAATTTGGCCCGTTTGACTTGTTTTACCCTGTGAGGAAGTGAAGTGGGCTGTAGAGGAATGAATGTGAGGAATGCTCAGGAATGCAGGTGAGCTCCATGGAGACAGTTTAAAGCAATGAGAGGAGTGAGGGCAATAGAGTGAGTCCTGTCCCCCTAAAACAAACCCCCGCCGCAAGTCCAGCTTCTGTCTACAGACTTCATTGTTGTTAATGGCTTTCCATGTTTCTTCCAGAGAAACCTTTTCTGCACCTGAGACGGAACTTCCTATTCATTATGGTTTATAAGGGTTAATATTGTTCTGAGTGTTTATATTTGCTATGGGACTCTTAGAGAACATTTTCTCAGAATTAAAATGTTGGGAGTTGATACCTACTAACGTAACCTGTTATGCACATTTTGGTGCAAGTTATTTTACATCCAGAAAGCACCTGTTATGCACATTTTGGTGCAAGTCATTTTATATCCAGAAAGCAAGCAGTGTAGGCTGTGTAATTTCCAATTCCTAGAACCAGGTGATTATAAACCTGGAAACCCTGAGAGCTGAACTGGATCAGATGAGACTGCGAGGAGCTCCCCTCCACCACGGGTAGGCCACTCCCTCGGGCAGCTCCCCTCAGTGCTGTTGACTGTGACAAGGGCCTGTCTGGTGTGTGGACAGTATGAATGGGTGTCACTCATGGTCACACCTCAAGGAGCCTGTAGCTTTGTGCCCAGCAAGAGGGAAGAGACAAGCATCGTTCCTACACCCCAAAAAAGATGTCCTTTTCATTATAGGGGACTGGAATGCAAAAGTAGGAAGTCAAGAAACACCTGGAGTAACAGGCAAATTTGGCCTTGGGATATGGAATGAAGCAGGGCAAAGGCTAATAGAGTTTGGCCAAGAAAATGCACTGGTCATAACAAACACCCTCTTTCAACAACACAAGAGAAGACTCTACACATGGACATCACCAGATGGTCAACATCGAAATCAGATTGATTATATTCTTTGCAGCCAAAGATGGAGAAGCTCTATACAGTCAGCAAAAACAAGACCAGGAGCTGACTGTGGCACAGACCCTGAACTCCTTATTGCCAAATTTAGAATTAAATTGAAGAAAGTAGGGAAAACCACTAGACCATTTAGGTATGACCTAAATCAAATCCCTTATGATTATACAGTGGAAGTGAGAAATAGATTTAAGGGCCTAGATCTGATAGATAGAGTGCCTGATGAACTATGGACAGAGGTTCATGACATTGTACAGGAGACAGGGATCAAGACCATCCCCATGGAAAAGAAATGCAAAAAAGCAAAATGGCTGTCTGGGGAGGCCTTACAAATAACTGTGAAAAGAAGAGAAGCAAAAAGCAAAGGAGAAAAGGAAAGATATAAGCATCTGAATGCAGAGTTCCAAAGAATAACAAGAAGAGATAAGAAAGCCTTCTTCAGCGATCAATGCAAAGAAATAGAGGAAAACAACATAATGGGGAAAGACTAGGGATCTCTTCAAGAAAATCAGAGATACCAAAGGAACATTTCATGCAAAGATGGGCTCGATACAGGACAGAAATGGTATGGACCTAACAGAGGCAGAAGATATTAAGAAGAGGTGGCAAGAATACACAGAAGAACTGTACAAAAAAGATCTTCACGACCCAGATAATCATGATGGTGTGATCACTGACCTAGAGCCAGACATCCTGGAATGTGAAGTCAAGTGGGCCTTAGAAACCATCACTATGAACAAAGCTAGTGGAGGTGATGGAATTCCAGTTGAGCTATTTCAAATCCTGAAAGATGATGCTGTGAAAGTGCTGCATTCAATATGCCAGTACATTTGGAAAACTCAGCAGTGGCCACAGGACTGGAAAAGATCAGTTTTTATTCCAATCCCAAAGAAAGGCAATGCCAAAGAATGCTCAAACTACTGCACAATTGCACTCATCTTACACACTAGTAAAGTAATGCTCAAAATTCTCCAAGCCAGGCTTCAGCAATATGTGAACTGCGAACTTCCTGATGTTCAAGCTGGTTTTAGAAAAAGCAGAAGAACCAGAGATCAAATTGCCAACATCCACTGGATCATGGATAAAGCAAGAGAGTTCCAGAAAAGCATCTATTTCTGCTTTATTGACTATGCCAAAGCCTTTGACTGTGTGGATCACAAGAAACTGTGGAAAATTCTGAGAGAGATGGGAATACCAGAACACCTGATCTGCCTCTTGAGAAACCTGTATGCAGGTCAGGAAGCAATAGTTAGAACTGGACATGGAACAACAGACTGGTTCCAAATAGGAAAAGGAGTACGTCAAGGCTGTATATTGTCACCCTGCTTATTTAACTTCTATGCAGAGTACATCATGAGAAACCCTGGACTGGAAGAAACACAAGCTGGAATCAAGATTGCCAGGAGAAATATCAATAACCTCAGATATGCAGATGACACCACCCTTATGGCAGAAAGTGAAGAGGAACTCAAAAGCCTCTTGATGAAAGTGAAAGTGGAGAGTGAAAAAGTTGGCTTAAAGCTCAACATTCAGAAAACGAAGATCATGGCATCCGGTCCCATCGCTTCATGGGAAATAGTTGGGGAAACAGTGGGAACAGTGTCATACTTTATTTTTCTGGGCTCCAAAATCACTACAGATGGTGGCTGCAGCCATGAAATTAAAAGACGCTTACTCCTTGAAAGGAAAGTTATGACCAACCTAGATAGCATATTCAAAAGCAGAGACATTACTTTGCCAACAAAGGTTTGTCTAGTCAAGGCTATGGTCTTTCCTGTGGTCATATATGGATGTGAGAGTTGGACTATGAAGAAGGCTGAGTGCCGAAGAATTGATGCTTTTGAACTGTGGTGTTGGAGAAGACTCTTGAGATTCCCTTGGACTTCAAGGAGATCCAACCAGTCCATTGTGAAGGAGATCAGCCTTGGGATTTCTTTGGAAGGAATGATGCTAAAGCTGAAAGTCCAGTACTTTGGCCACCTCATGCGAAGAGTTGACTCATTGGAAAAGATTCTGATGCTGGAAGGGATTGGGGGCAAGAGGAGAAGGGGACGACAGAGGATGAGATGTCTGGATGGCATCACTGACTCAATGGGCGTGAGTCTCAGTGAACTCCGGGAGTTGGTGATGGACAAGGAGGCCTGGCGTGCTGCGATTTATGGGGTCGCAAAGAGTCGGACATGACTGAGCGATTGATCTGATCTGAGAGTGGTGGTCACAGTATTGAGAATACTCAAAACCACAGGCAGAGGTTTGGAAGTAGGGGGCCAACCAGTTGATATTTGGGTGTATTCATTTGAGGGGCCTGACAGACTGTGGAACTGATGTTTCTGAAGAGTCACAGAAGGTTAATGACTGGTAGTCATTTTTACATGATTGGAGACTGAGACATGACTTGCCTTTGGCTGCAGTGGGAGGAATCACCTGGCTTGTGAATGAGGCGAGCAGATTACTGAGCATTCTGAATTTTTTCTTACTTGTTGTTATAGGGGCAGTAATTCTTATTAAGTATTTGTATTTAAATGTTTCTTTGGCTTCTTCACAGAAAATGATCACTAGTGAGAGATAAACTTTAGCAAAGGTTATTAAGTGCTTAACTGATGACACTCATTCACCTGTAGGAAATGGACTACTGCTTGAATCCTGAGTTAGGAGACAGTTTGGAACCCTTACGCATATTTCTGTGTTTGTGTGCTTAGAGGATCCTCACAGTCCAGGGCCCTCACCCAGCCTTCTTCTAGAGTAAGGGAATATCATTTGAGACAAAGGCCGAGCCAGAAACTGGTCCTATGTCCAAAACCACGTCAGGTGGAGTTCAAGGAGAACACATGCCCTGCAGAACGGATAGGGGACATGGCCGGATTTGCTGGCAGAGCTCCTCCAGGGTGAGGGGCTGGTGCTGTCAGAGGTGGATAACCCCTGCTCCCGGGGTGGATGAGGTGAGTGTGAGGAGGACTGTGTAGATAGTGGAGGAATAGAAGGTGGACACAGCCTCCTGCTCTTGGGGGGTTTGGATAAGGAGGGATGCGCTGGTGCATGGACCCGAGGCCTGGCACGGTTGAGGGGTTCAGATGGAGAAGCCTGGGGCCTGGTCACCAGTCCCCTGTGTGTCAGTGAGAATGAGAGACGAGAAGAGGAAGCAGCCGCGGGTTGGGAGGGGCCGCTGTGCTCTGAAGACAGTGGGCCGCAGCGGCTGGTGCGAGGGAAGGGTGTCTCCAGGAGGCAGCTCTCGAGGGGTCACAGCAGTGACTTAGCAGCACAGGTGGGGCCTTGGAGTGGGGTTTGCGGGCAGTGTGGGCTGGGTGGGCAGCACTATGTTGGCTCAGGAGGGAGGGAGTGGGGACTGAAAACCTGCCTCACAGGCAGGGCAGGCACGGCATATTTGGTAGGACCTCCCAGAGGAACTGGTCACCTTGTCTCTGAGGCCTTCTCCCAGAAGAAAGAGCTTCCGGTGAGGAGGGGGAGAGAGATGGAGGGTGCACTCTGTGAGGGGACTAGGAGGTGATGGTTGGGGCGCGCCCCAACCTGGAAGTCTCTGTGGCCCTCAGAGGACCCACGAGGGTCTGCAGTCCACGGTGGGACTCTGTCATACCTCCCACCAAGATCCCAAGTGTGCTCTGGCCCCAGGCCCTTGGGTAGAAGTGGAGCAGAGAAAGGAGCGGTTCCATCAGGAGGGAGGGGAGACGGGAGGGAAGACAGGCATGGGTCGGGGAGATTCCAGACTTCCATCTCCTGTGCAGCACAGTTTTCCTCGCAAAACCATTGAGCAGAGCAGCATGTGACCCCGAGCAGGCTGAGCTGGTGGTTGGCTCTGGCCACTCTGCAGACGTATGGGGTGTCCTGTCCTCGGAGGAGGGCTCTGTCTCCCAGGTTTTGGGACTCCTGCATATGAAGGTGCCACCCTCTTCCCAGAGACAAGACTGAGAAGAGCCTGGGCGGTCCTGCAGTGCAGGGGGCTCACAGTCAAGGCAGATACGACTAAGCGACTGAACTGACTGACTGAAACATCAGTAGGAACACAAATAAGCAAAAAAAAAAAAAAAAAAAAAAAACCTCACAAAAACTGATAAATCAAATATTTCCCAATTCTGTGGCTTCCTTCCAGCTCATAAGCACAATTTTATAAAACTGCCATCTCTGTGTATTAATCATTTCTATTTCTTCCTTTTTCACTTACTTTGAACGGACTATATGTTTCTACATGATTCTCATAGTCATCTCTAAAGAAATTCTATGTCTGTCTCAGTGGTTCCTGAATAACAGTTTGTAGATAGAATGGAGATTTCATCAGACCACACTTAAATGAAATAAGCAAAGGCAAGATACTGAGTTTTTAGTAAAGCTAAATTGATTGAATTTACTTTATTGAATTTATTCAGTTCAGTTCAGTAGCTCAGTCATGTCTGACTTTCTGCGACCCCATGAATCGCAGCACGCCAGGCCTCCCTGTCCATCAGCAACTTCCTGAATTTACCCAAACTCATGTCCATCGAGTTGGTGATGCCATCCATCAGCCATCTGATCAGCCATTTCAGCCTCTGTCGTCCCCTTCTCCTCCTGCCCCCAATCCCTCCCAGCATCAGGGTCTTTTCCAATGAGTCAACTCTTTGCATGAGGTGGCCAAAGTATTGGAGTTTCAGCTTTAGCATCAGTCCTTCCAATGAACACCCAGGACTGATCTCCTGTAGTATGGACTGGTTGGATCTCCTTGCAGTCCAAGGGACTCTCAAGAGTCTTCTCCAACACCACAGTTCAAAAGCATCAATTATTTGGTGCTCAGCTTTCTTCACAGTCCAACTCTCACATCCATACATGACTACTGGAAAAACCATAGCCTTGACTAGATGGACCTTTGTTGGCAAAGTAATGTCTCTGCTTTTGAATATTCTATCTAGGTTGGTCATAACTTTCTTTCCAAAGAGTAAGCGTCTTTTAATTTCATGGCTGTAATCACCATCTGCAGGGATTTTGGAGACCAAAAAAAAAAAAAAAGTCTTGCACCGTTTCCACTGTTTCCCCATCTATTTCCCATGAGGTGATGGGACCAGATGCCATGATCTTCGTTTTCTGAATGTTGAGCTTTAAGCCAACATTTTCACTGTCCTCTTTCACTTTCATCAAGAGGCTTTTGAGTTCCTCTTCACTTTCTGCCATAAGGGTGGTGTCATCTGCATATCTGAGGTTATTGATATTTCTCCTGGCAATCTTGATTCCAGCTTGTGCTTCTTCCAGTCCAGGGTTTCTCATGATGTACTCTGCATAGAAGTTAAATAAGCAGGGTGACAATATACAGCCTTGACGTACTCCTTTTCCTATTTGGAACCAGTGTGTTATTCCATGTCCAGTTCTAACTATTGCTTCCTGACCTGCATATAGGTTCTCAAGAGGCAAGTCAGGTGGTCTGATATTCCCATCTCTCTCAGAATTTTCCACAGTTTCTTGTGATCCACACAGTCAAAGGCTTTGGCATAGTCAATAAAGCAGAAATAGATGTTTTTCTGAAACCCTCTTGCTTTTTCAATGACCCAGCAGATGTTGGCAATTCGATTTCTGGATCCTCTGCCTCTTCTAAATCCATCTTGAACATTTGGAAGTTCATGGTTGACGTATTGCTGAAGCCTGGCTTGGAGAATTTTGAGCATTACTTTACTAGCGTGTGAGATGAGTCCAATTGTGCGGCAGTTTGAACATGCTTTATAATTGCCTTTCTTTGGGGCTGGAATGAAACCTGACATAACAACCTAGGTGTTTTCAATTGCATATCCTAAAAGAACTGGCTTTGCAGTTTCCAAGGGAAAAAAGGTTCATTTTAACCAATTTTCTCTGAAGTCCAAGGAATATCACAGCCATCCTGCATCAAAAAGTCATCTTTCCTTTATGTAGTCATAGTTTCATGCCTAAATTATAGACCAACTCGTGCTCAAATTAACTCTGATATCAGGGGCAGATCAGCTGATAAAAAGCTTGGATTGTCTCTCTGGAGGGAAGTGAGACCTTGGTCCCATGAGAAGAATCTGAAGGCTTAAAGGAATTTTCAGGAGTGGGGAAAGCTTGGTCCATCCTATGTGTACCATAATCTTAAATAATGCTTATTTTCTTTACCAAAGTTAAAAAAAAAAAAAAAAACAGCTGATAGAAACAAATATAAATCACTGAAAGGTAAAGAAATTCAGAATCTGTGATTGAAAGCTGCATTCTAAGGAAACTTCTTTCTCTTAACCTAGAGAGAAGACTAAATTCCTGTCTGATACCAGCTTACCAGGTAACAAACAAACAAACAATATTGTTTATGGGTAAGCTTAGAAAAGTCTTTTCCACATATAATTTGAAGTAGCAGTATTTTTGCAAAGGCATCAGTGTGAAACCATAGAAGCCATGTTTAAAACCTGATTAGATAGAAATTGACAAAGTAGCCTGGTCACTGCTGTGACTTGAAACACTTGAATATGATAACTAGAATTATAACTGACAGCATTTTACCAGGATGTATCAGATTTTCATGGATGTCACATAGTTTCTAGAATACTCATATTAGTAACTGAAGGAGTCTTTGGGCCTAGAAAAGAAAACAACAGTCTTAAAGGCCCTTGCTTTTGAGAGGGCCACCTGTAAGACAGAACTGAATCATCTAACTTTGGAGAAAACAAAACCGAACTTTAAGTCCCACCCTGAGGCTCCAGGCCAGCCATTAGCAAAGGCAGTTCAACCTCTCAAGAAACCTAAAATCCATTGCTAGGCACAACACTCTTTTCTGGGGTCCACTTTCCCTACAACCTCCTTATCCCATTCTGTACCCATTCCTTTGCTTCTCCCATCCTGAAACTGCCACCTGGAAGAAAGAACGACGTCGTTTGCCTTCAGAAAATGCGATTTCATTCCACATACCTTCTTTTAATACCAAGTCATACATTTCCCTTCAGCAACCAAGAACTGACTTTTATAATTGACTAGTTCCCAGTTCACGGGACTCTGACATTCACTGAGGTCAATGTTTTCTTGTATTGGAAGCAGTTTGGTTGGCAAGGGCTGCCTTGTCTTGAGACCATTGAAATAAGAACTCAGAACTTGAGCACTATTATCAAAAATCACAAGGCTCACACTGACACAGACATCAATGCAGACAGACAAGACAAGACATCTTCCAGTTTTCCGCCTGAGATGGAAAAGATTTCTTTGAGCCGTTTTTTTCTGGGGGGGGGGGGGGGGCTGGCGGCCAGGCAGGCTTTGGGAAGGAGCTAAGTGTTTGAATTGCATATGAAAAGAACCAGCTTTCCGGGTTCCAAGGAATCAAGTTTCCTTGGAAACCAACTTTGTCCGGTTCTATAGAATATCATGGCCCTCCTAGGTCAGGTCATCTTTCCTTTCCGTAGTCCTCGTTGGATCCCTGAATTCTAGACAGCTTGGATTGCCTCTGTGGGCTGGATGGATTGTCCTCCCGTTTCACCGGGCGGCGGGAGCGAGGTCCCAGAGGCTCTCCTGGAACCGGGCGTGGGGGCGGGGCTCACCGGGAGCCCGTGGTGAAGGTGGGCAGCGCACCGGGAGCGCGCCCGGGGCGGGGCGAAGCCGGGCGGCGCGGGTCGGGAACCGGGTCGTGGCGGGGATGGGGGGCGGTCCCAGTTGTGCTCCCGGGGGTGGCCACTGCTGCTGGAAACGCGCTGGGATCGCACCAGGGGCGGGGTGAACCCGGGCGGCGGGGGGCGGGGGTCGGGGGTCGGGGGTCCGGTCATGGCGGAGCGGGGGCGGGCATCCCAGTTGTGCTCTCGGAGGCCGCCACTGGGGCTGGACCCGCGCCGGGAGCGCACCCGGGGCGGGGTCAACCCGGGCGGCGCGGGTGGAGACTCCGATCGCTGTGGGTGGGGGTCGGTCCCAGTTGTGCTCCGGGGATCCCCACTGCGGCTGGGAAGGCACCGGGAGCAGGGCAGGGGCGGGGCGGCGCGGGGCGGGGGTCGGCTCCTGGCGGGGGGGGGCGGGGGGGCTCCTGGCGGGGGGGGGGGGTTCCCGTTGTCCTCTCGGGGGTCGCCATGGCGGCTGGGAACGCCCATTGCGTGCGCTCCTGGGTCCCCAAGGGTCGGCATCCAGTGGGCGCGGCGGAGGGGTGCGGACCACAGGTCAGGGAACTGGGACTGCGTGGAGCAGGGAACCACGTAGTCCGCCCTCTGTTGGCACAACCTGGCGGTCGCAGAAAGGCCTCGCCTTTGGGCTCAAGGCCTTTACCGCTCCACCCCTTTGCTGAAAGGTCAGAGCCGCGCGGTTTTCCCAAGCAGCCTAGTGTCCGCTGCAAGTCCAAGGGCCAGAACCCTGAACTCTGGCCGGCTGGCCCAGCCCTGCTTCTGGCACTTTGGAGGCCAGCGGGCCCTTGACCACCTGCTGGGATGGGAAAGGGAAGGGTCCACGAATTGCACCCTAGAAACTTAGTAGGGTGCATGGGTTTCAAAACCCGGTGGCCGCCCAGGCAGAAAACAAGGGAGGAGGGCACCCTGCTGCTCTTTCATGGCAGCATCTGTGGCTGTCCTGCTGAGGGGGCCTTTCCATGGGGACCGTGTGCAGTACAAGTTTGGTGTTTTGGAACCGAATAATTACGTAAAAAAAAATTTTAAATGATGTGGTGGTTTGATTCAAACAAAAAAACAAAACAAAACAAAACACCAAGCTCCAAGTTTTTTGCAAATTTAGGTCTTAATATTGAAGGCCTGTTTTCCTTCCACTGTGGCATTCTACGAAGAAATGTGCGGGTTTTTTTTTTTTTTTTTTTTTTTTTTAATTTTTTTTTTTTTTTTTTTTTTTTAGAAAAGATTCCGAAAAATGAGGGAAACAGGAAACCCAGAGGTGCCCCTGTAGTTTGGCGAAGGCCTTAGGAGGTCACTTGGAAATGCTGCTGGCTGTGAGGGGGGGAGGGGGCAGATGTGCACAGAGCTGTGCAGGCTTGTAAAAAAGAAACAAATCTCTCCCTTCATCACCAAGGCTATCGGAGGTCTGTTGAGGACCCCACACAAGGGAGGTTCTACCTCTTGGAACACCCCTGCTTCAGCATCGCCCTAAGCCAGAAACCTGGGACAGACGAGTACACTTGAAATTCCTTCCTTTGCCTTGGGTGTGTTTTTGGAAGACAATCTTTTGACAGACAGGTGGGGGAAGGTTTTGGGATGTTTCAAGTGCAGTCCATTTGTTTTGCACTCTATTTCTATTTCTGTTCCCTGGTGGCTCCGTTGATAGTCTGCCTGCAGTGTGGAAGACTCGGGTTCAATCCCTGGGTCAGGAAGATCTCCTGGAGAAGGAAATGACAGCCCACTCCAGTATTCTTGCCTGAAGAATTCAATGGTCTGAGGAGCCTGGTGGGCTACAAAGGGCTGGACATGGCTGAGTGACCGAACACTTATTTCTAGTATGATTTCATCAGCTCCACCTCAGATCATCAGGCGTTAGATCCTAGAGGTTGGGGGCCCCCGATTTAGTTCCCTCTTTCATCTTCTACACAGCTCCAGCCTGCTTACTCCTCCTCTTCCACCTGCAGAATTACCTGCCAGGCTTCTCTGAGTGTGACTAAGAGTCTCCTTCCCTCACTTCCTTTCCTCTGAGTCTCTTCTACTAACTGGGTTTCCATCTCCATTTAGGCACTTTTGCCCCGGGTAGTGCTAGTGGTAAAGAATCTCCCTGCCAATGCAGGAATCCGATCCCTGGGTTGGAAAGATCCCCTGGAGGAGGGCATGGCAACCCACTCCAGTATTCTTGACTGAAAAATTCCCATGGACAGAGGAGCCTGGTGGGCTGACAGTCAGACGTGACTGAAGCGACTTAGCACAGCATACCAGAGGACCTTAGAACTGCAGACTCACGTGATTGTTCTGGCTCTTTGGAGTCCCTTGTCATTCCACGTGTATGTTAGGGTCAGCTTGTGTATTGCTTCCTAAAGGCCCGGAGAGGGTAACAGCCCAAGTCTATGTCAGCAGCTTTCTCGATCTTTTATCCTTCCGTAACACTTGATGACACAAAAGCTCTGAGCGATCAAGTCATATCGAATCTTCATTTCAGATTGAAGATGCATTCCATGGTATTGCCATCTTGAATATCTGTCCATGTATTCAGGATCTTTTTCAGCCACGGTGTAGAATTTCCAGTGTGCCAGTCTTGCATCCTCGTGACATCCGTGGCAAAGCATTTGATTCATGTTGACAGTATTGAAAGGGAATTTTTTTAAAAATTCCTTTTCAGATTATTATCTGCTAGTGTATACAGGTAAAACTGTGTACTCATTCCTTTTGATCACTTTGGACAGCTTGAGAGTTGTCTTTCCTTTCTTTGCTTTCTCGTACTTTAAGAGTATCCTGGCACATCCATGTTCTGCCTCACCCCTAATCTCAGTCATGTGTTCACTTCCACCACTTGTCATGTATAGAATTCAGTGCTTGTCCCATGTGGTTACTGTAAAAGCTGTCAGACTGTCTTCCAAAGGGGGCTGTGCATTCATCCCACCAGTATCTTGAGTATGTTTCTGTAGGATAGTTTACTATCAGTATACCCTCTGTGGCCAGGTGTCTATTTCATTCTTTACCAATTATGAATGGGCTTGTTTGCTCTAGTGTTCTTGGACCATTTGAGTACAGATTCTTTGTCAGATATGCATTTTTAAGGAAAACAATTGTATTTATTTTTGGCTGTGTTGGGTCTTTGTGTGTGGGCTTTTCCCTAGTTCGGGTGAGTGTGGGCCATAACTAGTGGTGTGAGGGCTTCTCACTGCAGTGGCTCCTCTTGTTGTGGGGCACAGGCTCACGGGCTTCAGTGGTTGCAGTACGTGAGCTCGGCATTGTGTCTTCCAGTATCTAGAGCACAGGCTCGGCAGTTATGGCACACGGGCTCCATAGCATGTGGGATCTTCCCATAGCAGGGATCACACATGCATCTCCAGCACTGGCAAGCGGATTCTTTACCACGGAGCCACCAGCGAAGCCCTCAGGCATATTTTTGATTCTAGTTTTCCACACATGTACCTGGTGAGAGAGGCCAGGATCAAGAGGCCTGGCTGCTGGGAGTCCTCAGCCACAGTTCTGGCTGTGCTATCCAAAGCTCTGGGGCCTTTGGTGAGCGCCTCAGCTTCCGTGGGACTGTTTCTTCCCCTCAGAAATGCCCTGCTGTTGGACTGCAGCCCACCAAGCTCCTCTGTCTCTGGGATTTCTGAGGCCAGAATACTGGAGGGGGTGCCATTGCCTTCTCTACAAGGTAGCATTTGGAAGATATTTTCTCCTGGACTGTGGTTTTGATGAAGGAAGGGAGATCCCCTCCAGGGCTTGAGAGTGGATTCTTATCTGACACTTTGAAATGAATTGTCTGAAGAGAGGAGTACCATCCAAGTGAGAGACTTCATTGGGAAGGGCTGTCAGGGCAGAGGGCAAAAATGTGAGGGAAATGGAGAGAACTGCTCTGCCACGTGGCTCACCATCTCAGGGTTTATGGTCATTGTGTTAGTTTCTGGTTTGTCTCTTGCCAGTCATTCTGAACTGGGATCCTTCCTGGGGGCACATACATCACTCAGCCAAGATGGATTCCAAGAGGGATCCTGGGAAGTTGGTAGGACCTCTGGACTGCAGTCTCCCATCTCTTTTTGACCTCTCCAGAATCATGGTTGGTGGTAGCTTGTTAGTTCCTTGTTCCTTACCAGGACCTCCTGTTGTAAGATGACTCCTGCAAGTGTTTTCTCTTCTCTGTTGCCTGGCAAGGGTGTGTGGTCAGTGGTTCATTTAACAGTTTGTCTTTTGGCTCTCTCGAATAAGGTCCTTCACAGAGTAAATGTATAAAATTGTAAAAGTCAATATTTTAAATAATTTATATTCCTAATTTGGTAAGTTGGCTTTTTTTGTTGTGTGTTAGAACTCATCACCAGACCAAAGGTCATGTAGATCTTTTGTTGTTTTCTCAAATTGTATAGTTTTTTAAATTGAATTATGGTGTTAGTTGCAAAGTTTGTGTTTCTGTTTATTTCACCTTTTTTTAAACAATTATTTATTTTTTGTTGATTGACCATTGCTTTACAATATTGGTTTGATTTGTCATACATCCACATGAATTATCCATAGGTGTACGTGTGTCTCCTCACTCTTCAATCTCCCTCCCACATCCCATCCATCCCCACTTCTCTAGGTTATTACAGAGCCCCAGTTTGAGTTTCCTGAATCATACAGTAAATCCCCACTGGTTGTCTATTTACAAATGTTGGTGTACATGCATCCATGCTGCTCTCTCTATTCATCTCACCCTCTCCCTCTTGTTCCCCACCGTTGTCCGTAAGTCTGTTCTCTATGTCTGCATCTCCGTTGCTGCTATGTGAACAGATTCATCAGACCCATCCTTCTTGATTCCATGTTTTTCTCTTTCTGACTGACTTCCCTGTTTAATGCTGTAGGTTCATCCCCTTCATTAGAACTGACTCATATGTGTTCCTTTTTATGCCTGCATTCCATACAGGCTCTGATTGTTCCTTAGCCATGTTTTGAGGAGGGTCATGGAGCTATTCTGCTCCATTTCAGATTGGGCTTCCAGTCTGAGTGCTCACAGCAGAGTTGCTTCTGGGTGAGCCCTCTGAGGTCTGTGAGTGCAGGGCTGCCCGCTCCTCTCTGGAGGCCCTCAGAGGGCACCAAAACCCCCTCTGACCCGTGGGCGCAGGACGCTTTGCCTTCAGACTGGGCTCGGTGACCAGCTGGCGGGAGCTTTGTCTCTCCAGGGCCCTCAGGGCTCGGGCTCCTGGGTAATGGGTCTGCCTCCCAGCTGAGAGGAGTGGGGTTGCCTCAGTGCCCGCCAGCAGGGAGGCACTACAAGAGGGAAATATGAGGCCGAAGTAGACGTTTCCTGTGTCCAGCTGAGAGCTGACACGAGGTCCGTCTCAGGACTCAGGGAGGGAAAGAGCTCCATGTGCAAAATGGCGGATTTTCAGTTCGATTTCTGTTAGATGATCTAGAGGATGACCTTCACTGATGTTCTTCCGAGTAGGTGGCCAGTTTTCCTGTCACTGTTTCTTAAGAAGACTCTCCTTTCCTCTTTGCTTGTTCCTGGTTTGATTTTCATGAACTGACCACGTCCATGTGGGTTCATTCCTGGGCTCTCTATTCTTTCCTGGAGTCCATGTGTCTGTGTTCCTGCCAGTTCCTCACTGTGGTGGTTACTACAGGTCCCTGATGTAGTTGAAGTTGGAGAGGAAGATGTCTCCAGCTGTGTTCTTCTTTCTCAGAGTCTTCTTGGCCGTCTAAGGTCCTGTTCAATATTAGCAGTCTGATATTAGGAATATTTCTATTTCTGTGAAAAAGGCCGTTGAATATTATTTTGTGATTGCAGTTAGTGTATTTGTTGATGACTTTGGTTGGAATGGACATTTTAATTCCTCGTTGTTTCAGTGTGTGAGTGTGGAATAGTTTTCTGTTTATTTGACTTTTCTTTGGTTTCTTTATCAGTGCTTTCTAGCTTTCTGACTACTGGTCTTTTATGTCCTTGATTAAGTTTGTTGCTAGATGTTTTATTCTTTTGGATGCAATTATAAGTGGGATTTTCTTAATTTTGTTTCTGATTGTTATTAGTGTATAGAAACGCAAGTGATTTTTGTATATTGATTTGGATTGTAAGTTGTAGTATTTTATATGATTGTAATTTGATTGGAAATTATTCAACTTTACTGAATGTAGTCTTAACAACTTTTTGTGAAGTTATGGGGAAAATTTTATTTGTAAAATCTGTTTCTCCTACAATAGGTCATCCAGAGGACCCAAGGCATGGTGGTTACTAACAGACTTCCCACAGTACTTCTTCATTCCATGTGGACTCCTTCAAGGGCAGTGAGCATCACAGCTTCCCTTGACCGTCACCTGGATAAGTCTTAACCTCTATAGGAAAGTTTCATGCCTGTCTAATCTGATTTTCTTTTTATGGTATTGACATCAGGCCTTATCTCGAGTGGATGGGAAAACCGGTGTCTTTGGCATTGTGGAATGACCCATGAGGGTTCCTGTCGAGTTTCAATGTGAGACCGGCCTCCTCTTGAGGTGCAACAGGAACGTCGGGATTCCTTTCCAGACAAAGCAGGGGAATTGACCCTCATCTCAAGACGAGGAGGGGCAAAGGAACTCAGAATGAGGTGTGCTGGGAAAGTGGGTGTTCCTCTCGAGTGAGAATGGGTATGTCGGGGAACTTATGGAGTTGCATAAAGGGTGTCGAGTACCGTTTTGAGTTTCAAGAGGGAACGTGGGATTTCTCTCAAGATGATGTAGTGGGAAAGGGCCTCATATCGTGTTGAGGGGAAAATCCCATGGTTTTCCTCGAGGCTTGGCGGGAAGTTTGGGTTCCTATCAAGTTGTGACATGGACCTCAGGGTCCTGCTCGTATTACCTTAGGGAAGTCAGGTCTCATTTCGAGTTGTGACGGGCACCTTGGGATTCCTCACAAGTCACTGCAGGGGAAATAGGCCTCATCTAGACTTGTGTCCAGAAACTCCATGTTCTTCTCCAGTGGCGAGAGGGATCTTGGGGTTGTGTTCAAGGTTCACCTGGGGAGTCAGCCTTGTCTTGAGTTGAAGCAAAGCACTCTGCTCTTCTCTCCAGTTGTGACAGGTATCACCTGGAGCCCTTTGAGTGGCTTAAAGGGAGTCAAGCCTCCTATGGAGTTTTGAGAGGGAACTCGGGATTGCTCTTTAGGCCCTGGAGGAAAAGAAGGGCCTCATCTGGCAGTGACGGGGGAATCTCGTGGTTTTTCTTGAGTTGCAGTGGGAAGTTTGGGGTTTCTCTCGAGTTATGACGGGGAAATCAGGGAGCCTCTCGTGTTGCCCCAGGGAATCCCAGTCCCCATTCCAGTTGCGGGGGAGCGTGGGATTGCTCTCCAGTCATGGCAGGGGAATCAGGCCTCAATTCATGTTGAAGGGGGAATCTCAAGGTCTTTCCCAATTTGCAGCAGAAAACTTTGGGTTCCCTCGAGTTGTGATGGTGACCTCAGGGAGCTTCTCATGGTGCCTATGGGAAGTCAGGAGTCCTTTAGAGTTGTGAGGGGCCTCTCGGGATTCCTCTGGGGTTGGTGCAATGGAAGAGGGCCTCATCTCCAGTTGAGGCGGGAACCTCAGGGTTCCTCTCCTGTTTTGACATGGATCTTGGGGTGTGTCTGCAGTTTCAAACAGGGAGTCAGGTCTAGGCTTGTGTTGAGGCATGAAACTCTGCTTTCCTCTCGAGCTGTAAAAGATTTTTCAGGCCTCCAGTCAAATTGAATTAAGGACCTGCGGCTTTTCTCGAATTTGCAACTAGGGTATCAGTCCTCCCTTCATGTTGTGAGTTGATTTTCGGGGTTCCATTCAAATCGATGCAATGGAATCAGACCTTATCTCGAGTGGATGGGGAAATCCATGTCTCTTGAATTGTGGCAAGACCCCTGGGTTTCTGTCCAGTTTCAAGTTGAGACCGGCTTCCTCTTGAGGGGCGACGGGGAGGTTGGCATTCCTTTCCAGATGAAGCAGGGGAATCGACCCTCATCTCGAGTTGAGGAGGGGAAAACGGGGCTCTTCTTGAGTTGTGGTGGGAAACTCAGCATTCCTCTGGAGTGGGGACGGGTATCTCAGGAGGCTTCTGGGGTTTTATAAAGGGTGTCAAGTTCCCTTTAGAGTTCCAAGAGGGAAAGTGGGATTTCTTGGGAAATGCTGCAGCGTAAAAGGGCCTCATCTGGCGTGGAGGGGAAAATTTCATGGTTTTTGTGGAGGTGTGGTGGGAAGCTAAGGGTTCCTCTCGAGTTGCATGGGGACCTGGGGAACCTGCTCGTGTTTCCTCAGGGAAATCAGATCTGCTTTTGAGTTGCTAGGGGGACCTCGGAATTCCTCTCAAGTCGCTGCAGGGATGAGTAGGGCTTCATCTCGAGTTGAGGCGGAAACCTCAGTGTTCCTCTCCATTTCTGACATCGATCTCGGGGTTTCTGCAGAGTTTGAACAGGAGAGGCAGGCCTCGTCTTGTGTTGAGGCATGGAACTCGGCTTGCCTCTCGAGTTGTGAATGGGGTGTCAGGCCTCTTGTCGAGTTGGATTTGGAAACTGTGGCTTTTTCTGGAGGATGCAATCGGGGTGTCAGTGCCCTTTCATGTTGTGACTCGATACACTTGGTTCCATTCGAATTGGTACAGGGGCATCAGGCCTTATCCTGAGTGGATGGGGAAATCAGTGTCTTTGGCATTGTGGCACAACCCACGAGGGTTCCTGTCGAGTTTCAATGTGAGACTGGCCTCCTCTTGAGGTGTGACGGGAAGGTCGGGAATCCTTTTGGGACAAAGCAGGGGAATCGACCCTCATCTCGAGACGAGGAGGGGCAAAGGGGCTCAGATTGAGGTGTTCCGGGAAACTGGGTGTTCCTCTCGAGTGAGAACGGGTATGTCCGGGAACTTCTGGAGTTGCATAAGGGTGTCCAGTACTGTTTCGAGTTTCAGGAGGGAACATGGGATTTCTCTCGAGATGATGCAGTGGGAAAGGGCTTCATCTCGCATTGAGGGGAGAATCCCCATGGTTTTCCTAGAGGCTTGGTGGGAAGTTTGGGGTTCCTCTCGAGTTGTGATGTGGACCTCAGGGTTCTGCTCATATTGCCTCAGGGAAGTCAGGTCTCATTTCGAGTTGTGACGGGCACCTTGGGATTCATCACAAGTCACTGCAGGGGAAATAGGCCTCATCTAGACTTGTGTCCAGAAACTCCGTGTTCTTCTCCAGTGGCGACAGGGATCTTGGGATTGCGTTCAAGTTTCACCTGTGGAGTCAGACCTCATCTCGAGTTGATGCAAAGCACTCTGCTCTTCTCTCTTGTTGCGAGGGGTATCTCCTGTAGCCCTTTGAATGGCCTAAAGGGAGTCAAGCCTCCTATCGAGTTTTGAGAGGGAACTTGGGATTGCTGTCTAGGCCCTGGAGGAAAAGAAGAGCCTCATCTGGCAGTGACGGGGGAATCTCGTGGTTTTCCTCTAGTTGTGGTGGGAAGTTTGGGGTTTCTCTCGAGTTACGACGGGGAACTCAGAGAGCCTCTCGTGTTGCCCCAGGGAAGTCCAGTCTCCATTTGAGTTGTGAGGGGGAGTGTGGGAGTGCTCTGCAATCACGGCAGGGGAATTGGGCCTCAATTAGCACTGGAGGGGGAATCTCAAGGTCTTTCTGGAGTTGTGGTAGGAAAGTTTGGATTCCCTCGAGTTGTGACGGTGACCTCAGGGAGCTTCTCATGGTGCCTGTGGGAAGTCAGGAATCCTTTTGAGTTATGAGGGGTCTCTCGGGATTCCTCTGGGGTGGTGCAATGGAAGAGGGTCTCATCTCCAGTTGAAGCGGGAACCTCAGGGTTCCTCTCCTGTTCTGACGTGGATCTCAGGGTGTGTCTGCAGTTTCAAACAGGGAGCTGGGTCTCGACTTGTGTTTAGGCATGGAACTCTGCTTTCCTCCTGAGCTGTAAAAGACGTTTCAGGCCTCCATTCGAGATGAATGGGGGACCTGGGGCTTTTCTCAAATTTGCAACTGGGTTATCAGTCCTCCCTTCATGTTGTGAGTTGATTCTCGGGGTTCCATTCGAATCGGTGCAGGGGAATCAGGCCTTATCTCGAGTGGATGGGGAAATCCGTGTCTTTCTAATTGTGGCAAGACCACTGTGTCCCTTTCCAGTTTCAAGTTGAGACTGGCTTCCACTTGAGGTGCGACAGGGACTTCGGCATTCCTTTCCAGACGAAGCAGGGCAATCGACCCTCATCTCGAGTTGAGGAGGGGAAAATGGGGCTCTTCTTGAGTTGTGGCGGACAACTCAGCATTCCTCTCGAGTGGGGACAGGTATCTCAGGAAGCTTCTAGGGTTTCATAAAGGATGTCAAGTTCTCTTTCGAGTTCCAAGAGGGAACGTGGGATTTCTTGGGAAGCACTGCAGCGTAAAAGGGCCTCATCTGTCATGGAGGGGAGAATTTTGTGGTTGTCGTGGAGTTGTGGCAGGAAGCTTAGGGTTCCTCTCGAGTTGCGTGGGGACCTGGGGGACCCGCTTGTGTTTCCTCTGGGAAGTCAGATCTGATTTCAAGTTGCAAGGGGCACCTTGGGATTCCTCTCATGTCACTGCAGGGATTTGTAGGGCCTCATCTCAAGTTGAGGTGGGAACCTCAGGGTTCCTCTCCATTTCTGACATTGATCTCGGGGTTTCTGTTTAGTTTGAACAGGGGAGGCAGGCCTCATTTTGTGTTGAGGCATGGAACTCGGCTTGCCTCTCGAGTTGTGAATGGGGTGTCAGGCCTCATGTCGAGTTGGATTTGGAACTTGCAGCTTTTTCTGGAGTATGCAACTGGGGTGTCAGTGCCCCTTCGTGTTGTGACTCGATATTCGTGGTTCCATTCAAATTGGTGCAGGGGCATCAGGCCTTATCCCGAGTGGATGGGGAAGTCATTGTCTTTGGCACTGTAGCACAACCCATGAGGGTTCCTGTCGAGTTTCAGTGTGAGACCGGCCTCCTCTTGAGGTGCGATGGGAATGTCGGGATTCCTTTTCAGACAAAGCAGGGGAATCGACCCTCATCTCGAGATGAGGAGGGGCAAAGGGGCTCAGATTGAGGTGTGCCAGGAAACTCGGTGTTCTTTTCAAGTGTGGTCAGTTATGTCGCGGAACTTCTTGAGTTGCATAAAGGATGTGGAGTACCTTATTGACTTTCAAAAGGGAACGTGGGATTTCTCTCGAGATGCAGCAGTGGGAAAGGGCCTCATCTCACGTTGTGGGGAGAATCCCATGGTTTTCCTCGAGGTTTGGCGGGAAATTTGGTGTTCCTCTCGAGTTGCGACGTGGACCTCAGGGTTCCACTCATATTGCCTCAGGGAAGTCAGGTCTCATTTCGAGTTGTGACGGGCACCTCGGGATTCCTCACAAGTCACTTGAGGGGAAATAGGCCTCATCTCAACTTGTGTCCAGAAACTCTGTGTTCCTCTCCAGTGGTGACAGGGATCTTGGGGTTGCATTCAAGGTTCACCTGGGGAGTCAGGCCTTGTCTCGATTTGAAGCAAAGAACTCTGCTCCCCTCTTGAGTTGCAATGGGTAACTCCTGGAGCCCTTTGAGTGGCCTAAAGGGAGTCAAGCCTCCTATCGAGTTTTGAGAGGGAACTCGGGATTGCTCTCTAGGCCCTGCAGTAAAAGAAGGGCCTCATCTGGTGATGACGGGGGAATCTCCTGGTTTTTCTCAAGTTGCTGCGGGAAGTTTGGTGTTTCTCTCGAGTTAAGACACGGAATTCAAGGAGCCTCTCGTGTTGCCCCAGGGAAGTCCAGTCCCCTTTCGAGTTGCGAGGGTGAGCGTGGGATTGCTCTCGAGTCACGGCAGGGGAATCGGGCCTCAATTCACATTGCAGGGGGAATCTCGAGGCCTTTCTCGAGTTGCAGCAGAAAACTTTGGGTTCCCTCGAGTTGTGACGGTGACCTCAGGGAGCTTCTCATGGTGCCTGTGGGAAGTCAGGAATCCTTTTCGAGTTGTGAGGGGCCTCTCGGGATTCCTCTGTGGTGGTGCAATTGAAAATGGCCTCATCTCCAGTTGAGGCAGTAAGCTCAGGGTTCCTCTCCTATTCTAACCTGAATCTCGGGGTGTGTCTGCAGTTTCAAACAGGGAGTCAGGTCTCGATTTGTGTTGAGGCATGGAACTGTGCTTTCCTCTCGAGCTGTAAAAGAGGTTTCAGGCCTCCAGTCAAGATGAATTGGGGACCTGGGGATTTTCTCGAATTTGCAACCAGGGTATCAGTTTTCCCTTCGTGTTGTGAGTTGATTCTCAAGGTTCCATTCGAATAAGTGCAAGGGAATCAGGCCTTATCTCGAGTGGATGGGAAAATCTGTGTCTTTCAAAATGTGGCAAGACCCCCAGGGTCCTGTCCAGTTTCAAGCTGAGACCGGCCTCCAATTGAGGTGCGACAGGGACTACGGCATTCCTTTCCAGAAGAAGCAGGAGAATCGACCCTCATCTCGAGATAAGGAGGGGAAACCGGGCTCGTCTTGAGTTGTGGTGAGAAACTCGGTGTTCCTCTTGAGTAGATACGGGTATGTCGGGGAACTTCTTGAGTTGCCTAAAGGGTGTCAAGTACCATTTTGAGGCTCAAGAGGAAACGTGGGATTTCTCTCAAGACGCTGCAGTGGAAAGGGTCCTCATCTCGCGTTGAGGGGAGAATCTCCTGAGGTTTCTCGAGTCGCGGTAGTAAACTTGGGGTTCCTTTTGAGTTGCAATGGGGACCTCAATCCCGCTCCTGTTGCCTCAGAAAAGTCAAGTCTCCATTCGAGTTGCGAGGGGCCTCTCGGGATTCCTCTCCAGTCGGGGCAGGGCATATGGCCTCATCTCAAGTTGAGGCCAGAACCTCAGGGTTCCTCTCCAGTTCTGACATGGATCTCAGGGTTCCTATGAAGTTTCAACAGGGGACTCAGGCCTCGTCTCGTGTGGAGACCTGGAACTCCGCTTCCCTCTCGAGGTTTCAAAGAGGTGTCAGGATTCCTGTTGAGTGGACATAGCAGTCTGGGGCTTTTTCTTGAGGTGCCACGGGGCTGTCACACCTCCCTTCGTGTTTTGAGTCGATGCTCAGGGTTCCAGACGAGTCAGTGCAGGGGAATCAGGCTTATCTGAGTGGCTGGGGAAATCAGGGTCTTTTTGAATTGAGGCACGACTCCCGGGGATGCACTCGAATTTCAAGGTGAGACCGGCCTCCTTTTGAGGGGCAATAGCAACGCTGGGATTCCTTTCCCAACGAAGCAGGGGAATCTACCTTCATCTCGAGTTGAGGAGGGGGATAACGGGACTCTTCTAGAGCTGTGGCGTGAAACTCGGTGTTCCTCTCAAGTGGGGCCGGGTATCTCGGGGACCGTCCTGAGTTGCATCAAGGGTGTCGGGTACCCTTTCACATTTCAAGAGGGAACAGGGATTTATCTCGTGACACTGCTTTGGAAAAGGGCTTAATCTCACGTTGAGGGGAGAACCTCGTGGTTTTTCTCGAGCTGCAGCGGGATGCTTGGGTTCCTCTCGATTTGCAACAGGGACCTCGGGAACCTGCTCATGTTGCCTTAGAGAAGACAGGTCTCTTTTTGATGTACGAGGGGCACGTTGGGATTCCACTCTAGTCGCTGCCCGTGAATAGGGCTGTGTCTAGAATTCAGTCGGGAAACTCAGTGTTCCTCTCCGGGGGAAACAGGGATCTCAGGCTTCCTATCAAGGTTCAACAAGGGAGTCAGGCCTCTTCTGGTGTTGAGGCATGGAACTCTGCATTCCTCTTGAGGTGTCAAAGGGGTGTCAGGCCTCCGGTCGAGTTCAGGCGGGGAGTTAGGGCTTTTTCAAGAGCATAGGCAGGGCCGACAGGCCTCCCATTCTGTTGTGAGGGGATACTCGGTGTTCCATTGAAGCCAGTGCAGGGGAATCAGTTATTATCTGAAGTGGAGGGGGAACTCGGCATCCTGTTTCCTTGAAGCAGGATCCACGGGGTTCCACTCGAGATTCAACCGGTGACACAGGCCTCCTGTTGTGGTGCGAGGGGAAGTTGGGATTCCTCTTGAGTTGAAGCAGGGAATGGGCCCTCTCTCCAGATTAGGTGGGCACATGGGGATCTTCTTGATTTGTGGTGGGAAACTCAGCTTTCACCTCGAGTTGTGACAGGGACCTCTGGGCCCCCTTGAGTTGCATGAAGGGAGTCAATCTTCCTCTCGAGTTTTGAGAGGGAACTTGGGATTGCTCTCGAGTTGCTGCAGGAGAAAAGGGCTTCATCTCGCGTTAATGGAGGAATCTCGTGGTTTGTCTCGAGTTTCAGCGGGAGGCTTGGGGTTCCTCTGCAGGTGCCACCGAGAGCTCCGTGGGCCTCTCGTGTTGCCTGAGGGAAGTCAAGTCTCCTTTCGAGTTGTGAGGGCGAGCGCGGGAGTGCTCTGGAGTCACGGCAGGGGAATCAGGCCTCAATTAGCATGGAAGGGGGAATCTCAAGGTGTTTCTCAAGTTGCAGCAGGAAGTGTGGGTTCCCTCGAGTTGCCACAGGGACCAGAGGGAGCCTCTCATGTTGTCTCTGGGAAGTCAGGAATCCTTTTGAGTTATGAGGGGTGTCTCGGGATTCTTCTTGAGTCAGTGGAGGCGACTAGGGCCTCATCTCGAGGTGAGGCGGGAAACTCAGGGTTCCTCTCCAGCTCTGAAAGGTATCTCGGGGTCCCTATGGAGATTTCCCTGGGGAGTCAGACATCATCTCGTGTTGGGGCATGGAACTCCGCTTCCCTCTCTAGGTGGAAAAGCGGTGTCAGGCCTCCTGTCGAGTTGAGGTAGCTATCAGGGATTATTTCTACAAGCACCACGGGGCTCTCAGTCCTCCCTTCATGTTGTGAGTTGATCCTTGGGGTGACGTTCGAGTCGTTGCAGGGGAATGAGGCCTTATCTCGAGTGGATGGGGACATCGGTGTCTTTTCGAACGGTGGCACCACCCATGAAGTTAGTCTCGAATTTCACGGTGAAATGGCCCTCCTCCTGAGGTGCGATGAAAATGTCGGTATTCCTTTGCAGACGAAGCAGGGCAATGGACCCTCATCTCGAGATGAGGAGGGGAACTGGGCCTCGTCTTGAATTGTGGCCGGAAACTTGGTGTTCCTCTCGAGTGGAGATGGGTATGTCAGGGAACTTCTTGAGTTGCATAAAGGGTGTCAAGTACCCTTTCGAGGCTCAAGAGGGAAGGTGGGATTTCTTTCGAGACGCTGCAGTGGAAAGGGGCCTCATCTCACGTTGAGGGGAGAATCTCCTGGGGTTACTCGAGTCGCGGCCGGAAGCTTGGGGTTCCTCTCGAGTTGCGACGGGGACCTCAAGCCATGCGTGTTGCCTCAGGAAAGTCAAGTCTCCATTTGAGTAGCGAGGGGCCTCTCAGAATTGCTCTCCAGTCGGTGCAGGGGCATATGGCCTCATCTCGAGTTGAGGTCGGAACCTCAGGGTTCCTCTCTAGTTCTGACATGGATTTCAGGATTCCTACGGAGTTTCAACAGGGGACTCAGGCCTCGTCTCGTGTGGAGACCTGGAATTCTGCTTCCCTGTGGAGGTTTCAAAGAGGTGTCAGGCTTCCTGTTGAGTGGACATAGGGGTCTGGGGCTTTTTCTCTCAGTGTCATGGGGCTGTCACACCTCCCTTCATGTTTAGAGTCGATGCTTGGGGTTCCAGTCGAGTGAGTGCAGGGAATCAGGCTTATCTGCAGTGGCTGGGGAAATCGGGGTCTTTTCAAATTGAGGCATGACTCCCGGGGATGTGCTCGAGTTTCAAGGTGAGACCGGCCTCCTCTTTAGGGGCAACGGCAACGTCGAGATTCCTTTCCCGACGAAGCTGGGGAATCGATCCTCATCTTGAGTTGAGGAGAGGGATAACGGGGCTTTTCTTGAGCTGTGGCGTGAAACTTGGTGTTGCTCTCGAGTGAGGTTGGGTATCTCTGGGACCTTCCAGAGTTGCACCAAGGGTGTCAGGTACCCTTTCACATTCAAAGAGGGAACAGGGGTTTCTCTCGTGACACTGCTCTGGAAAAGGGCCTCATCTCGCATTGAGGGGAGAATCTCGTGGTTTTTCTCGAGTTGCAGCGGGATGCTTGGGGTTCCTCTCGAATTGTGACGGGGACCTCAGGGACCCGCTTGTGTTGCCTCAGAGAAGTCAGGTCTCTTTTCTAGTTGCGAGTGGCATGTTGGGATTCCTCTCCTGTCGCTGCCGGCGAATAGGGCCGTGTCTAGAATTCAGTCAGGAAAATCAGTGTTCTTCTCCCACGGCATCAGGGATCTCAGACTTCCTATCAAGGTTCAACTAGGGAGACAGGACTCGTCTGGTGTTGAGGCACAGAACTCTGAATTCCTCTCGAGGTGTCAAAGGTGTTTCAGGCCTCTGGTCGAGTTCAGGCGGGGAATTTGGGCTTTTTCAAACGGATAGTCAGGGCTGCCAGGCCCTGCCATCCTGTTGTGAGGGGATATTCACTGTTCCATTGGAGCCAGTGCAGGGGGATCAGGACTTATCTGGAGCTGAGTGTGAACTTGACATCCTTTTTCCCTGCAGCAGGATCCGTGGGGTTCCACTCGAGATTCAGTTGGTGACACAGGCCTCCACTTCTGGTGCGAGTGGAAGTTGGGATTCCATTTTAGTTGAAGCAGGGAATGGGCCCTCATCTCTAGATGAGGTGGGACACACAGGGCTCTTCTCGAGTTGTGGTGGGAACTTCGGCTTTCATCTCGAGTTGTGACGGGGATCTTTGGGCCCCCTTGAGTTGCATGAAGAGAGTCAAGCCTCCTCTCGAGTTTTGAGAAGGAACTCGGGATTGCACTCGAGGCTTTGCAGGAAGAAAGGGCCTCATCGCACGTTGACGGGGAAATCTCGTGGTTTGTCTCGAGTTGCGGTGGAAGGCTTGGGGTTCCTCTGCAGGTACCATGGGGAACTCAGGGAGCCTCTCGTGTTGCCTCAGGAGGTCAAGTCTTGATTCCAGTTGCGAGGGCGAGCGCGGGAGTACTTTGGAGTCATGGCAGGGGAATCAAGCCTCAATTCGCATGGAAGGGGGAATCTCAAGGTGTTTCTCGAATTGCGGCAGGAAATGTGGGTTCCCTCGAGTTGCCACGGGGACCTGAGGGAGCCTCTCATGTTGTCTCTGGGAAGTCAGGAAGTCAGGGGCCTCTCGGCATTCCTCTCGAGTTGGTGCCGGCGATTAGGGCCTCATCTTGAGTTGAGGCGGGAAACTCAGGGTTCCTCTCCAGCTCTGACAGGGATCTTGGGGTCCCTATGGAGATTCCCCTAGGGAGTCAGACATCATCACATGTTGGGGCATGGAACTCTGCTTCCCTCTCTAGATGGAAAAGGGGTGTCAGGCCTCCTGTCGAATTGAGGTAGGGATCAGGGCTTATTTCTAGAGGTGCCATGTGGCTCTCAGTCCTCCCTTCGTGTCGTGAATTGATCCTTGGGTTGACATTCAAGTCGTTGCAGGGGAATGAGGCCTTATCTCGAGTGGACGGGGGCATCAGCTTTTTTCGAATGGTGGCACAATCCCTGGATTTCGTCCTGAGTTTCAAGGTGATACGGGCCTCCTCTGAGGTGCGACAGGAACGTCGGGATTCCTTGGCAGACGAAGCAGGGCAATGGAATCTCATCTCGAGATGAGGAAGGGAAACCAAGTCTCTTCTTGTGTTGTGGTGGGAAACTCGGTGATCCTCTCGAGTGGAGACGGGTATGTCGGGGAACTTCTTGAGTTACCGAAAGGGTGTCAAGTACCCTTCTGAGGCACCAGAGGGAAGGTGGGATTTCTCTTGAGATGCTGCATTGGAAAGGGGCCTCATCTCGTGTTGAGGGGAGAATCTCCTGGGGTTTCTCAAATCACGGCAGGATACTTGGGGTTCCTCTTGAGTTGCAACGGGGACCTCAAACCTGCTCCTGTTGCCACAGGAAAGTCAAGTCTCCATTCGAGTTGCGAGGGGCCTCTCGGGATTTCTCTGCAGTTGGTGCAGGGGCGTACGGCCTCATCTCGAGTTGAGGCTGGAACCTCCAGGTTCCTCTCCAGTTCTGACATGGATCTCGGGGTTCCTATGGAGTTTCAACAGGGGACTCAGGCCTCGTCTCGTGTGGAGACATGGAACTCCGTTTCCCTCTCGAGGTTTCAAAGAGGTGTCAGGCTTCCTGTCGAGTGGACATAGGGGTCTGGGGATTTTTCTCGAGGTCCCACTGGGCTGTCACATCTCCCTGCGTGTTTAGAGTCGATGCTCGGGGTTCCAGTCGAGTCAGTGCAGGGGAATCAAGTTTTTCTGGAGTGGCTAAGGAAATTGGGGTCTTTTCAAATTGAGGCACGACGCCCAGGGATGCGTTCGAGTTTCAATGTGAGACCAGCCTCCTCTTGAGGGGCAATGGAATCCCGAAGAAGCAGGGGAATCGACCTTCATCTCGAGTTGAGGAGGGGGATAACGGGGCTCTTCTTGAGTTATGGCATGAATCTCGGTGTTCCTCTTGAGTGGGGACGGGTATCTTGGGGACCTTCCTGAGTTGCATCAAGGGTGTCAAGTACTCTTTTGTGTTTTAAAAGAGAACGTGGGGTTTCTCTCAAGACACTGCTCTGGAAAAGGGCCTCATCTCGCGTTGAGGGGAGAATCTCTTGTTTTTCTCGAGTTGTGGTGGGAAGCTTGATTTTCCTCTCGAGTTGCGACGGGGATCTCAGGGACCAGCTCGTGTTGCCTCAGAGAGGTCAGGTCCACTACCTTCCCACCATCCTCCCACCATCCCCCCTGCACCCTCCCACCACCCTACCCCCATCCTCCCAGCACCCTCCCACACCACCCTCCCACAATCCCCCCTGCACCCTCCCACCACCCTACCCCCATCCTCCCACAGCCCTCCCACCACTCTCCCAGCACCCTCCCACCACCCTTTGACCACCCTCCCACCATCCTCCCATCACCTGCCCACCACCCTCCCACCATATCCCCTGCACCCTCCCACCACCCTCCCCTCATCCTCCCACCACCCTCCCACCACCCTACCACCACGCTCCCAACACCTTTTGACCACCCTCCCACCACCCTTCCACCACCCACCTACCACCCTCCTACCACGCTCCCTGCACCCTCCCACAACCCTCCCCCCATTTCCCGTGTACCCTCCAACTACCCTCCTCCCATCCTCCCACCACCCTCCCACCACCCCTCCACCATCCTCCCACCCCCCCACCACCCTCCCATCACACTCCCACCACCTTCACACCATCCACCCACAATCCTCACACCACCCTCCCACAACCCTTCAACCACCCTCCCACAGTCCTCCCACCACCCTCCCACCACTCACCCACCATCCTACCACCACTCTCCAATCCACCCTCCCATTCATCTTCTCACCTCTGTGGAGTAGGATGGAGTATGATGAACCTGTTTTCTTATACATAAAATGGGAGGATCTAGCTCGACCTGAGGTTTATAAACTTGACCTTTTGGAGCTCTAGTGTATCTAGGATTTATTGGCTTTCTGTGTTGTGATTCTGGGTGAGATTTCATCCAAAGAAAGATAGAGGGACACCATATGGCTTCCCTATCTGCACCCCTCTGGAAAAAGTGTCACTGGGCCATGTTCATTATTGCATCACCAGCATCTACCTCATCCTACAGTAGACCCTCAATAAATACTATATGGAAGGAAAGACAAGAAAAGAGGGAAACAAAGTAGTTGAGAGGGATGATGAGAGTGTGGATGGATAGGAGGAGAGATGTGAGGATGGGTGAGAGGATGGTGGGAGGGTGGATGGGGGTTGGATGGGAGGATGGTGGGAGGGTGGTGGAAGGATGGTGGAAGGATGGTGGGAAGGTAGATGGGAGGATGAATGAGAGGATGTGGGTGGATGGATGGGAGGATGGATGGGAAAGTGGTTGGGAGGGTGGTGGGAGGAAGGTGGGAGGGTAGTGGGAAGATGAATGGGAGGGTGGAATGGAGGGTGGTGCGAGGATGGTGGGAGGGTGGTGGGAGGGTGATCGTAGGATCGTGGGAGGGATGGTGGTTGCCGTGGGGTTCCTGTCGAGTTGCAACAGGGATCTCAGGGACTGGTTCCTATTGCCTCAGAGAAGTCAGGTCTCTTTTCGTGTTGCGAGGGGCCTGTCGAGATTCCGCTCGAGTGACTGCTGGTAAATAGGGCCGTGTCTAGAGTTCAATTGGGAACCTCAGTGTTCCTCTCTGGCAGCGACCAGGATCTCGGGCTTCCTATCAAGGTTCAACTAGGGAGTCAGGCCTCGTCTGGTGTTGAGGCATGGAACTCTGCGTTCCTCTCGATTTGTCAAAGGGGTGTCAGGCCTCCAGTCGAGTGCAGGCGGGGAATTTGGGCTTTTTCAAGAGCATAGGCAGGGCCGACAGGCCTCCTGTCCTGTTGTGAGGGGATACTCGGTGTTCCATTGGAGCCAGCGCAGGGGAATCAGGACTTATCTGGAGCTGAGGGGGAACTCAGTGTCCTTTTTCCTTGCAGCAGGATCTGCGGGGTTCCACTCGAGATTCAACTGGTGACACAGGCCTCCTCTTGTGGTGCGAGGGGAAGATGGGATTTCTCTTGAGTTGAAGCAGGGAATGGGCCCTCATCTCCAGATGAAGTGGGCACATGGGGCTCTTCTCGAGTTGTGGCGGGAAACTTGGCTTTTATCTCGAGTTGTGACAGGGATCTTTGGGCCCCCTTGAGTTGCATGCAGAGAGTCAGGCCTCCTCTCGAGTTTTGAGAGGGAACTCGGGATTGCACTCGAGGCTTTGCAGGAGAAAAGCACCTCAACTCGCGAGACGGGGGAATCTCGTAGTTTGTCTTGAGTTGCGGCGGGAGGCTTGGGGTTCCTCTGCAGGTACCACCGAGAGCTCATGGAGCCTCTCGTGTTGTCTCAGGGAAGTCAAGTCTCCATTCAAGTTGCGAGGGCAAGCGCGGGAGTGATCTGGAGTCACCGCTGGGGAATCAAGCCTCAAATTGCATGGAAGGGGGAATATCAAGGTGTTTCTCGAGTTGCAGCAGGAAATGTGGGTTCCCTCGAGTTGCTATTGGGACCTGAGGGAGCCTCTCATGTTGTATCTGGGAAGTCAGGAATCCTTTAGAGTTGTGAGGGGCCTCTCGGCATTCCTCTTGAGTCGGTGCAGATGACTAGGGCCTCATCTCGAGTTGAGACAGGAAACTCAGGGTTCCTCTCCAGCTCTGACAGGATCTTGGGGTCTCTATGGAGATGCCCCTGGGGAGTCAGACATCATCTCGTGTTGGGGCATGGAACTCCGCTTCCCTCTCGAGGTGGAAAAGGGATGTCAGGCCTTCTGTCGAGTTGAGGTAGGGATCAGGACATATTTCTAGAGGTGCCACTGGGCTCTCAGTCCTCCCTTCATGTCGTGAGTTGGTCCTTGGGGTGATATTTGAGTCGTTGCAGGGGAATGAGGCCTTATCTCGAGTGGACGGGGATATCTGTGTCTTTTTGAATGGTGGCACGTCCCCTGTAGTTCGTCTCAAGTTTCAAGGTGAAACGGGCGTCCTCCTGAGATGCGACGGGAACATCGGGATTTTTTTGCAGACGAAGGAGGACAATGGAACCTCATCTCGAGATGAGGAAGGGAAACCAGGGCTGTTCTTGAGTTGTGGCTGGAAACTTGGTGTTCCTCTCGTGTGGAGACGGGTATGTCAGGGAACTTCTTAAGTTACCTTAAGGGTATCAAGTACCCTTTTGAGACATAAGAGGGAAGGTAGGATTTCTCTCCAGACACTGCAGCGGTAAGGGGCCTCATCTCGCCTTGAGGGGAGAATCTCCTGGGGTTTCTCGAGTCACCGCTGGAAACTTGGGGTTTCCAAGTTGCGACGGGGACCTCAAACCCTCTCCTGTTGCCTCAGGAAAGTCAAGTCTCTGTTCGAGTTGTGAGGGGCCTCTCGGGATTCCTCTCCAGTCAGTGCAGGGGTCTACGGCCTCATCTTGAGTTGAGACTGGAACCTCAGGGTTCCTCTCCAGTTCTGACATGGATCTCGGGTTTCCTATGGAGTTTCAACAGGGGACTCAGGCCTCGTCTTGTGTAGAGACATGGAGCTCCGCTTCCCTCTTGAGGCTTCAAGCTTGACACCTGTCGATGGGACATAGGGGTCTGGGGCTTTTTCTTGAGGTGCCACGGGGCTGTCACACCTCCCTTCATGTTTTTAGTCGATGCTCGGGGTTCCATTCGAGTCAGTGCAGGGGAATCAGGCTTATCTAGTGTGGTTGGGGAAATTAGGGTCTTTTCAAATTGAGGCACGACTCCCGGGGATGCGTTCGAATTTCAAGGTGAGACCGACTTTCTCTTGAGGGGCAACTGCAACGTCGGGATTCCCGACGGGATTTCCCGATGAAGCAGGGGAATCAACACTCATCTTGAGTTGAAGAGGGGGAAAACGGGGCTCTTCTTGAGTTGTGGCGTGAAGCTCGGTGTTCCTCTCGAGTTGGGACGTGTATCTCGGGGACCTTCTGAGTTGCATCAAAGGTGTCAATTACCCTTTCGAATTTCAAGAGGGAACGTGGGGTTTCTCTCGAGACCCTGCTCTGGAAAAGGGCCTCATCTTGCATTGGGAAAATTTCGTGGTTTTTCTGGAGTTTCGGGGGGAAGCTTGGTGTTCCTCTCGAGTTGCAACGGGGATCTGAGGGACCGCCTTGTGTTGCCTCAGAGAAGTCAGGTCTATTTTCGAGTTGCGAGGGGCTCATAGGATTCCTCTTGAGTTGCAGCTCGCCATAGGGCCGTGTCTAGAGTTCAGTTGGGAAACTCAGTGTTCCTCTCCGGCGGCGACAGGGATCTTGGGCTTCCTATCAAGGTTCATCAAGGGAGTTAGGCCTCGTCTGGTGTTGAGGCAGGGAATTCTGTGTTCCTCTCGATTTGTCAAAGGGGTGTCAGGCCTCCAGTCGAGTTCGGGTGGGGAATTTGAACTTTTTCAAGAGGATAGGCAGGGCCGACAGGCCTCCCGTTCTGTTGTGAGGGGATACTTGGTGTTCCATTGAAACCGGTGCAGGGAAATCAGGACTTATCTGAAGTGGAAGGTGAACTTGGCGTCCTTTTTCCTTGCAGCAGGATCCACGGGGTTCCACTCGATGTTCAATTGGTGACACAGGCCTCCTGTTGTGGTGCGAGGGGAAGTTGGGATTCCTCTTGAGTTGAAGCAGGGAATGGGCCCTCATCTCCAGATGAGGTGGGACACACGGGGCTCTTCTCAAGTTGTGGTGGGAAACTCGGCTTTCATCTTGAGTTGTGAAGGGATCTCTGAGCCCCCCTTGAGTTGCACGAAGGGAGTCAAGCCTCCTCTTGAGTTTTGAGAGGGAACGTGGGATTGCTCTTGAGTTGCTGCAGGAGAAAAGGGCCTCATCTCGCGTTGATGGGGGAATCTCGTGGTTTGTCTCGAGTTGCAGTGGGAGGTTTGGGGTTCCTCTGAACGTACCACCAGGAGCTCAGGGAGCCTCTCGTGTTGCCTCAGGGAAGTCAAGTCTCCATTAGAGTTGCGAGGGCCAGCACAGGAGTGCTCTGGAGTCACGGCAGGGGAATCAGGCCTCAATTCGTGTGGAAGGGGGAATCTCAAGGTGTTTCTCGAGTTGTGGCAGGAAGTGTGAGTTCCCTCAAGTTGCCACGGGGACATGAGGGAGCCTCTCATGGTGTCTCTGGGAAGTCAGGAATCCTTTCGAGTTGTGAGGGGCCTCTCAGTATTCCTCTCAGGTTGGTGCAGGCGACTAGGGCCTCATCTCGAGTTTAGGTGGAAACTCAGGGTTCCTCTCCAGCTCTGACAGGGATCTCAGGGTCCCTATGGATATTCCCCTGGGGAGTCAGATGTCTTCTCGTGTGGAGACATGGAACTCCGCTTCCCTCTCGAGGTGGAAAAGGGATGTCAGGCCTCCTGTAGAGTTGAGGTAGGGTTCAGGGCCTATTTTCAGAGGTGCCAGGGGGCTCTCAGTCCTCCCTTCGTGTCATGAATTGATACTTGGGGTGACATTTGAGTCATTGCAGGGGAATGAGGCCTTATCTCGAGTGGACCAGGACATCGTTGTCTTTTCGAACGGTGGCATGACCCCTGGAATTTGTCTCAAGTTTCAGGGTGATACGGGCCTCCTCTGAGGTGCGACGGGAACGTCGGGATTCCTTTCCAGACGAAGCATGACAATGGAACCTCATCTCGAGATGAGGAGGGGAAACTGGGTCTCTTCTTGAGTTGTGGTGTGAAACTCGGTGTTCCTCTCAAGTGGAGACAGGTATGTTGGGGAACTTCTTGAGTTACCGAAAGGGTGTCAAGTACCCTTTTGAGGCACAAGAGGGGAGGTGGGATTTCTCTTGAGATGCTGCATTGGAAAGGGGCCTCATCTCGCGTTGAGGGGAGACTCTCCTGGGGTTTATCAAATCACAGCTGGAAACTTGGGATTCCTCTCGAGTTGCGACGGGGACCTCAAATCTGCTCATGTTGCCTCAGGAAAGTCAAATCTCCATTCGAATTACGAAGGGCCTCTCGGGATTTCTCTGCAGTCGGTACAGGGGCATAGGGCCTCATCTCAAGTTGAGGCCGGAACCTCAGGGTTCCTCTCCAGTTCTGACATGGATCTCCAGGTTCCTATGGAGTTTCAACAGGGCACTCAAGCCTCATCTCATGTGGAGACATGGAACTCTGTTTCCCACTTGAGGGTTCAAAGAGGTGTCAGGCTTCCTGTCAAGTGGATATAGGGGTCTGGGGCTTTTTCTTGAAGCGCCACTGAGCTGTCACACCTCCCTTCATGTTTTGAGTCGATCCTCCGGGTTCCATTCGAGTCAGTGCAGGGGAATCAGGCTTATCTGCAGTGGCTGGGGAAATCAGGGTCTTTTTGAATTGAGGCATGACTCCCAGGGATGCGCTCGAGTTTCAAGGTGAGACCGGCCTCCTCTTGAGGGGCAACGGCAATGTCGGGATTCCTTTCCCAAAGAAGCAGGGGAATCGACTCTCATCTCCATTAGAGGAGGGGGAAAATGGGTCTCTTCTTTAGTTGTGGTGTGAAACTCGATGTTCCTCTCTTGTGGGGACGTGTATCTTGGGGACCTTCCTGAGTTGCATCAAGGGTGTCAAGTACTCTTTCACATTTCAAGAGGGAACGTGGGATTTCTCTCGAAACACTGCTCTGGAAAAGGGCCTCATCTCACATTGAGTGGAGAATCTCGTGGTTGTTCACGGGTCATGGCGGGAAGCAACCCAGAAGATTCAAACCCAGGAGAAGCAAACCCAGGAGATTCTCCCCGTTCTGTAGCTTCTGTGGTGTCTTTTCCTGAACATTTTTCTGGCCAGCTAGCACACATTTGTGTACACACACACATCTACACATGCAGACACACACACACACACACACACACACACACACACGCTTTGTTCTTTTTCCGAGCCCAGGAAACTCTCAACTTCAAGTCAACATGTGAAGCCCTGCAGTGGTAAAACCTGGAAAATCTGATTCCCAACAATTTGCCCCTTTTTCTAAATCAGATCCAGATCGTAGCTAGTCTAGGCTGTGGGGGATGAAGAACCGAAGTCACACCTCCTGAGCTCCGGCCTGGATGGGCAACTCATACAGGCATTGGCCTGTCTGCATTTGGCAGATCAAGCCTGGGGGAAAGATTCTCACTTAATTTCGCAGAAGATGCTTCGGTTTGGAAAATGGGAGGACATGCCCACAGTCACAGGTCTGGAGCTGAGACTCTTTCTGTGTTTGGAGTCATAAAGCCTGCAGACTCCAGGAGCAAGAGTGTGGGTGGCAGCCAATCCTTTTCCTCTTGTCTCGTGACAGTGTCAAGGAGGAGGAAAAGACACCCCCTAAGAAGTACGCCATCAAACTGCCCAGGGACCTGACCAGCAGGTTTGAGCAGGGAGAGGAGATGAAGAGGAAGGAGGTGATCAAGGCTGAGGGAGGAGAATCGGCGGAAGCAGGAGGAGACACGCCTCTTGGTGGGTCCACCGTCCTCAGCCCTCAAGCCATGAACTCGGCTCCAGAGAAGGGGCTGCTAGGTATGGGGAAACAGACACAGGCCACGAAGGGATGTGTTTATGAGCCCCCAGGTTCAAATCCCTCCTCCCTCTTCCAAAAACCCCACCTCCACCCAGCCAGGCGGGAATCCCAGTGGTGGTCAGCCACATGCTAATACTACAGAGCTGTGCTGCCTGGGCCAATTAATTGTGTACTGTGCAGTTCTGGGGTCCTCCTTGTTCCAGACCAGGAGCTCACTGAAGATATACCTGCATACACTCTGCATCCATCCTCCATCCACCTTCCCACTACTCTCACACCACCCTCACACACCATCCCACCACCCTCCCACAATCCTCCCACCACCTCCATTCCACCTTCCCATTCATCTTCCCACTACGCTCCCACCTTCCTCCCACAATCCTCCCACTACCCTCCCATCCACACTCACATCCACCTTGCCACCACACTCCCACAATCCTCCCACCACCCTCCCACCACCCTTCCACCACTCACCCACCACTCACTCACCACCCTCCCACCACCCGCCCACCACCCTCCCACCACTCCCCCACCACCTGTACACCACTCCCCCACCACCCTCCCACCAACCTCCCACCATACTCCCAACACCCACCCACCACCCTCCCAGCATCTTCCCAGCACCCTCCCATCACCCACCCACCATCCTCTCACCACCCTCCCACCAGCAGCCCACCACATTCCCACCCACCCACCACCCTCCCACCACCCGCCCACCATCATCCCACCATGCTCCCACCACCTTACCACCACCCCCAACACCACCCTCCCAGCACCCTCCCACCACTCGCCCACCATCGGCACACCACCCTCCCACCACCCTCACACCACGATTCCACCACCCTCCCGCCACCCTCCCACCATCCTCCCACCAACCTCCCACCACCAGCAAACCACCCTCCCACCACGCTCCCACCACCCTGCCATCATGCTGCCACCACCCTCCCACCACCCTCCCACCACCCACCCCCCACCCTCCCACCACCACCCCACCACCCTCCCAGCATCCTACCAGCACCCTCACACCACCTATCCACCATCTCCCACCATCCTCCCACCACCCTCCCACCACCAGACAACCACCTTCCCACCACGCTCCCTCCACCCTCCAACCACGCTCCCACCACACTCCCAACACCTACGCACCATCCTCCAACCACCCTCACACCACCAGCCCAGCACCCTCCCAGCACCAGGCTCCCAACACACTCCCACCACCCTCCCACCACCTACCCACCATCGTCCCACCACCCTCCTACCACCCTCTCACCACACTCCCAACACCCACCCACCACCCATCCACCACCCTCCCACCACCCTCCCACCACACTAACACCACCCACCCACCACCCTCCCACCACCCTCCCACCACCCGCCCACCATCTGCCCACAATCCTGCCACCACCCGCTCACCATCCGCCCATCATTCTCTCAGCACCCACCCCATGATCCACCCACCATCCTGCCACCACCCGCCCACCATCTGCCCACCATCCTCTCAGCACCCATCCACGATCCGCCCACCATGCTCCCACCACCCGCCCACCAACCTCCCACCACCCACCCAGCACCCTCCCATCACCCTGCCATTCATCTTCCCACCATACTCCCACCATCCTCCCACCAGTCTCCAATCCACCCGCCCATTCATCTTCCTACCCCGGTGGAGTAGGATGGAGTAGGATAAATCTTTTTTCTTATACATAAAGTGGGAGGATCTAGCTTGAGCTCTAGTGTATCTAGGGTTTATTGGCTTTCTGTGTTGTGATTCTGGGTGAGATTTCATCCAAAGAAAGATAAAGGGACACCATGTGGCTTCCCTATCTGCATCGTTCTGGAAAAAGTGTCACTGGGCCATGTTAATTATGGCATCACCATGGTCTACTGCATCCAACAGTAGACCCTCAATAAATACTATATTGAAGGAAAGACAAGACGGGAGGGAAGCAAAGTAGATGAGAGGGATGATGAGAGTGTGGGCGGATAGGAGGAGAGATGGGAGGGTAGATGGGGGGTGGATGGGAGGGTGGATGGGAGGATGGTGGGAGGGTGGTGGAAGGATGGTAGAAGGATGGTGGGAAGGTAGATGGGAGGATGAATGAGAGGATGTGAGAGGATGTGAGTGGATGGATGGGAGGATGGATGGGAAAGTGATTGGGAGCGTGGTGGGAGGGTAATGGGAAGATGAATGGGAGGATGGAATGGAGGGTGATGGGAGGATGGTGGGAGGGTGGTGGGAGGATCGTGGGATGGGTGGTGGTTGAGGTGGGGTTCCTCTCGAGTAGCAATGGGGATCTCAGGGACCCGCTCGTGTTGCCTCAGAGAAGTTAGGTCTTTTTTTGAGTTGTGAGGGGCCTGTCGGGATTCCTCTCGAGTCGCTGCCCCCGAATAGGGCTGTGTCTAGACTTCAGTCGGGAAACTCAGGGTTCCTCTCTCGTGGCAACAGGGATCTCGGGCTTCTTATCAAGGTTCAACAAGGGAGTCAGGCCTCGCCTGGTGTTGAGGCATGGAATTCTGCGTTCCTCTTGAGTTGTCAAAGGGGTGTCAGGCCTCCAGTCCAGTTCAGGCGGGGAATTTGGGCTTTTTCAAGAGCATAGGCAGGGGCGACAGGCCTCCCATCCTACTGTGAGGGGATACTCGGTGTTCCATTGGAGCCGGTAGAGCGGAATCAGAACCTCCCTCCCACCAACCTCCCACCACCCGCCCAGCACCTGCCAACCACCCTCCCACTACCCGCCCAGGGCCCTCCAAATACCCGCCCACCACCCACCCACCACCTTCCCACTACCCGCCCACCACCCTCCAACCAGCCTCCCACTACACTCACACCACCTTCTCAACACCCTCCCACAATCCTCCAACCACCCTCCCACAACCCGCCCAGCACCCGCCCACCATCCGCCCACCACCCACCCAGAACCATCCCACCACCCTGCAACCACCTCCCACCACCCACCCAACCAGCCCCCCACCACCCGACCACCACCTGCCCACCACCCTCCTATCACCTGTCCAGGACCCTCCAAAAACCTGCCCACCAACCCTCCCATATCATCATCCCAGCACACTCCCACCACCCGTCCACCACCCGCCCACCATCCTCTTACCAACCCTACCAACACCCTCCCAACCACCCAACCACCACCCGCCCACCACCCTCCCATTCGTGTTCCTGCCATCCTCCCACCATCCTCCCACCACTCTCCAATCCACCCTCCCATTCATCTTCCTATCCAGGTGGAGTAGGATGAATCTGTTTTCTTATACATAAAATGGAAGGATCTAGCTCCAGCTCTAGTGTATCTAGGATTTATTGGCTTTCTGTGTTGTTACTCTGGGTGAGATTTCATCCAAAGGAAGATAGAGGAACACCACATGGCTTCCCTATCTGTACCCCTCTGGAAAAAGGGTCACTGTGCCATGTACATTATTGTATCACCAGGGTCTACTGCATCCCACAGTAGATCCTCAATCAATACTATATGGAAGGAAAGACAAGAAGGGAGGGAAGCAAATTAGATGAGAGGGATGATGAGAGTGTGGGTGGATAGGAAGAGAGATGGGAGGATGGGTGAGAGGATGATGGGAGGGTGGATGGGGGGTGGATGGGAGGGTGGATGGGAGGATGGTGGGAGGGTGGTGGAAGGATGGTGGGAAGGCAGATGGGAGGATGAATGAGAGGATGTGAGAGGATGTGAGTGGATGGATGGGAGGATGGATGGGAAAGTGGTTGGGAGGGTGGTGGGAGGGTAATGGGGAGAATAATGGGAGGGTGGAATGGAGGGTGATGGGAGGACGGTGGGAGGGTGGTGGGAGGGTGGTGGGAGGGGGTTGGAGGATCGTGGGAGGGGTGGTGGTTGAGGTGGGGTTCCTCTCGAGTAGCAATGGGGATCTCAGGGACCCACTCATGTTGCCTCAGAGAAGTCAGGTCTCTTTTTGAGTTGCGAGGGGCCCATCGGGATTCCTCTCGAGTCGCTGCCCGCGAATAGGGCTGTGCTTAGATTTCAGGCAGGAAACCCAGTGTTCCTCTCCGACAGCGACAGGGATCTCGGGCGTCTTATTAAGGTTCAACAAGGGAGTCAGGCCTCGCCTGGTGTTGAGGCATGGAACTCTGTGTTCCTCTCGAGGTGTCAATGGGGTGTCAGGCCTCCGGTTGAGTTCAGGCGGGGAATTTGGTCTTTTACAAGAGTATAGGCAGGGGTGACAGGCCTCCCATCCTGTTGTAAGGGGATACTCGGTGTTCCATTGGAGCCGGTGCAGAGGAATCAGAACTTATCTGGAGCGGAGGGGGAACTCAGCATCCTATTCCTTGCAGCAGGATCCGCGGGATTCCACTCGAGATTCAATCGGTGACACAGGCCTCCTCTTGTGGTGCGAGGGGAAGTTGGGATTCCTCTTGAGTTGAAGCAGGGAATGGGCCCTCATCTTCGGGTGAGCTGGGACATACGGGGTTCTAGTCGAGTTGTAGTGGGAAACCGGGCTTTCGTCTCAAGTTGTGATGGGTATCTCTGGGCCCCTCTGAGTTGCCTAATGGGAGTCAAGCTTTCTCTAGAGTTTACAGAGGGAACCTGGGATTGCTCTTGAGGTGCTGCAGGAGAAATGAGCCTCATCTCTCATTGACGGGGGCATCTCGTGGTGTGTCTCGAGTTGTTTCCGGAGGCTTGAGATTCCTCTCCAGGTAACATGAGGTACTCAGAAGGCCTCTCGTGTTGCCTCAGGGAAGTCAAGTCTGCATTCGAGTTGCAAGGACCAGCCCGGGAATGCTCTGGAGTCACGGCAGTGAAATCAGTCCTTATTTCACATGGAAGGTGAATCTCCAGGTGTTTCTCGAGTTGTGGCAGGAAGTGTAGGTTCCCCCGATTTGCCACGGGGACCTGAGGGAGCCTCTCATGTTGTCTCTGGCAAGTCAGGAATCCTTTCGAGTGGTGAGGGGCCTCTCGGGATTCCTCTCGAGTTGATGCAAGTGACTAGGGCCTCATCTCGAGTTGAGGCGGGAAACTCAGGGTTCCTCTCCAGCTATGACAGGGATCTCTGGGTCCCTATGGAGATTCCCCTGGGGAGTCAGACATCGTCTCGTGTGGAGACATGGAACTCTGCTTCCCTCTCGATGTGAAAAAGGGGTGTCAGGCCTCCTGTCGAGTTGCGGTAGGGATTAGGAGCTATTTCTAGAGGCGCCACGGGGCTCTCAGGCCTCCCTTCGTGTCGTGAGTTGATACCCAGTGTTACTTTCCAGTCGTTGCAGGGGACTGAGGCCTTTTCTCAAGTGGTTGGGGACATCAGGGTCTTTTCAAATGGCAGCACGACCCATGGAGTCCTCTAGAGTTTGAAGGTGAGACCAGCCTCCTCCTGAGGTGCGACGGGAACATCGGGATTCCTTTTAGACAAAGCAGGGGATTGGACCCTCATCTCGAGATGAGGAGGGGAAACTGGGGCTCTTCTTGAGTTGTGGTGGGAAACTTAGTGTTCCTCTCGAGTGGACAGGTATCTTGGGAACCTTCCTGATTTGCACCAAGGGTTACAAGTACCCTGTCACGTATCAAGAGGGAATGTGGCATTTTTCTCGAGAGACACTGCTCTGGAAAAAGGCCTCATCTCGGGTTGAGGGAAAATCTCGTGGTTTTTCTCGAGTAGTGGCAGGAAGCTTGGGGTTCATCTCCAGTTGTGATGGGGATCTCATGGACCGGCTCGTGTTGCCTCAGAGAAGTCAGGTCCCTTTTCGAGTTTTGAGGGGCCCTTCCGGTTTCCTCTCGAGTCACTGCCCGCGAATAGGGCTGTGTCTAGACTTCAGTCGGGAAACTCAGTGTTCCTCTCCAGTGGTAACAGGGATCTCGGGCTTCTTATGAAGGTTCAACAAAGGAGTCAGGCCTCGCCTGGTGTTGAGGCATGGGACTCTGCGTTCCTCTCGAGTTGTCAAGGGGTGTCAGGCCTCTGGTCGAGTTCTGGTGGGGAATTTGGGTTTTTTCAAGAGCATAGGCAGGGGTGACAGGCCGCCCATCCTGTTGTGAGGGGATACTCTATGTTCCATTGGAGTCAGTGCAGCGGAATCAGGACTTATCTGGAGCGGAGGGGGAACTCAGCGTCCTTTTTACTTGCAGCAGTATCTGCGGTGTTCCACTGGAGATTCAGTCGGTGACACAGGCCTCCTCTTGTGGTGCGAGGGGAAGTTGGGATTCCTCTTGAGTTGAAGCAGGGAATGGGTCCTCATCTCCAGATTAGGTGGGACACACGGGGTTCTACTCGAGTTGTGTTGGGAAACTGGCCTTTCGTCTCGAGTTGTGACCAAGATCTCTGGGCACCCTTGAGTTGCCTAAAGGAAGTCAAGCTTTCTCTCGAGTTTTCAGAGGGAACCTGGGATTGCTCTCGAGGTGCTGCAGGAGAAACTGGCCTCATCTCTCATTGACGGGGGCATCTCATGGTGTGTCTTGGGTTGCGACTGGAGGCTTGAGATTCCTCTCTAGATACCACGGGGAACTCAGGGAGCCTCTCGTGTTGCCTCAAAGAAGTCAAGTCTCCATTGGAGTTGCGAGGACCAGCTCGGGAATGCTCTGGAGTCACGGCAGGGGAATCAGGCCTCATTTCACATGAAAGGGGGAATCTCCAGGTGTTTCTCGAGTTGCGGCAGGAAGTGTGGGTTCCCTCGAGTTGCCACGGGGACCTGAGGGAGCCTCTCATGTTGTCTCTGGGAAGTCAGGAATCCTTTCGAGTGATGAGGGGCCTCTCGGAATTCCTCTCAAGTTGGTTCAAGTGAATAGGGCCTCATCTCGAGTTGAGGCGGGAAACTCAGGGTTGCTCTCCAGCTGTGACAGGGAACTCGGAGTCCCTATGGAGATTCCCCTGGGGAGTCAGACATTGTCTCGTGTGAAGACATGGAACTCCGCTTCCCTCTCGAGGTGGAAAAGGGGTGTCAGGCCTCCTGTTGAGTTGAGGTAGGGATTAGGGGCTATTTCTAGAGTCGCCACGGGACTCTCAGCCCTCCCTTCGTGTCATGAGTTGATACCCGGGGTGACATTTCAGTCGTTGCAGGGGAATGAGGCCTTTGCTCAAAAGGACGGGGACCTCGAGGTCTTTTGGAACGGTGGCACGACCCCTGGATTTCCTCTCGAGTTTCAAGGTGAGACCGGCCTCCTCCTGAGGTGTGTCGGGAACATCGGGATTCCTTTGCAGATGAACCAGGGGATTGGACCCTCATCTCGAGATGAGGAGGGGAAACCTGGGCTCTTCTTGAGTTGTCGTGGGAAACTTGGTGTTCCTCTCGCATGGACGGGTATCTTGGGGACCTCTGAGTTGCATCAAGGGTGTCAAGTACCCTTTCGCGTTTCAAGAGGGAATGTGGGTTTTTTCTCGAGACACTGCTCTGGAAAAGGGCCTCATCTCGTGGTGAGGGAGAATCTCGTGGTTTTTCTCGAGTAGTGGCGGGAAATTTGGGGTTCATCTCGAGTTGAGACGGGGATCTCAGGGACCGGCTAGTGTTGCCTCAGAGAAGTCAGGTCTCTTTTCGAGTTGCAAGGGGCCCATCGGGATTCCTCTCGAGTCGCTGCCCGTGAATAGGTCTGTGTCTAGACTTCAGTCGGCAAACTCAGTGTTCCCCTCCAGTGGTGATAGGGATCTCGGGCTTCTTATGAAGGTTCAACAAGGGAGTCAGACCTCGCCTGGTGTTGAGGCATGGAACTCTGCGTTCCTCTCGAGTTTTCAAAGGGGTGTCAGGCCTCCGGTCGAGTTCTGGCGGGGAATTTGGGCTTTTTCAAGAGCATAGGCAGGGGCGACAGGCCTCCCATCCTGCTGTGAGGGGATACTCCATGTTCCATTGGAGCCAGTGCAGGGGAATCAGGACTTATCTGGAGTGGAGGGGGAACTTGGCGTCCTTTTTCATTGTAGCAGGATCCGCGGGATTCCACTCGAGATTCAATCGGTGACACAGGCCTCCTCTTGTGGTGGGAGGGGAAGTTGGGATTCCTCCTGAGTTGAAGCAGGGAATGGATCCTCATCTCCAGATGAGGTGGGACACACGATGCTCCTCTCAACTTGTGGCGGGAAACTCGTCTTTCATCTCGAGTTGTATGGGGATCTCTGGGCCCCCTTGCTTTGCATGAAGGGAGTCAAGCCTCCTCTCGAATTTTGAGAAGAACTAGGGATTACTCTCAAGGCGGTGCACGAGAAAAGGGCGTCATTTCGCGTTGACGGAAATCTCATGGTTTGTCTCGAGTTGTGGCGGGAGGCTTGGGATTCCTCTCCAGGTACCACGCGGAACTCAGGGAGCCTCTCGTGTTGTCTCAGCAAAGTCAAATCTCCATTCGAGTTGTGAGGTCGAGCGCAGGAGTGCTCTGGAGTCATGGCAGGGGGATCAGGCCTCACTTTAGATCACTTCCTCTTCTAAATAGTTTATGTATGTGGTTAGTCTGTCATGTCCAATTCTTTGTTATCTCATGAACAGTAGCGTACCAGGCTCTGTCCTTGGGATTCTCCAGGCAAGAATACTGGAGTGGGTTTCCTTATGGCAATACTGGAGCCATTTCCTTGTCTAACATACATTATGTAAAGTCCATAATATAATCTTCCAAACATCCCACTGAGGTTGATGCTTCCATTGTCTCCATTTTATGCATGGAGAAACTGAAGTACAGAAAGGTTAAGTGATTTGCCAGGACACACAGCTCAGAACAGATGGAACTGTGACACAGGCCCATGCGTTCTGGCTCCTGTGTAGCTACTGCCTCTCACACTAGTCTCTGAAGCATCAGGTTGTCACCAACAGCAGTGTTAGCTCTTGTAACCATTGGAAGATCTGTGGTCATTTACATATGTGAATATTTAAAGTGATGGCCGATGTGAAGCCTGGATTAAAAAAAAATTTTTTTTTTACCATAAGGTAGTTTTCTGTCTTTCCCTCATTTGAGTAGTTTATAAATTTGTGTGTTTATTTGAGAAAATCTGATTTAAAGCATGGATGATGTTGTGTTTGAGTGCTAGTGGAGAGGTCAGTAACCTGCAGAGGGCAGACAGGAAATATTTTCACTTTGTGGACTGTAAGGTGTCTGTTGTAACAACTCATCTCTGCTGTATGGCAGGAAAGCAGCTGTTAACAATATGCAGACAAAAGAGACAAAAACCAATGATGGCAGATTTACTAGGTTATTAGTAGTTAAAACAGTTTTTTTTTTTTTTTTTTTTTAGTTGCAAGAAGCACAGGATCAACTTACAGAGGCTGTGAGATGTGCTGAGAAAACACAGGATCACGTCCAAAAGTACGATTTAAAGCAGCGTAGAAAATAAATATAAAGCAGATAAACAGTATAATATGAGAATAGATCAATAGTGATAATAAGCACATTATCGTGAAGCTGTGTAACATTTCAGCTTTGAGCTGTTTTGAGATGCATAATTTTCCCCATTATTTCCATATTTTGCACATTATCCACAAGTGAAAAGTGAAAGTTTTAATTGCTCAGTCATGTCTGACTCTTTGCAACCCCATGGACTCTAGCCTTCCAGGCTCCTTTGTCCATGGAATTCTCCAGGCAAGAAACCTGGAGTGGGTTGCCATTCCCTTCTCCAGGGGATCTTCCTGACTCAGGGATTGAACCTGGGTCTCCTGCATTGTCAGCAGATTCTTTACCATCTGAGCCACCAGGGAAGGTGATTAGTCACAAATAGAAAAACAGTACAGTGGCCAAATCATCTACTTTTCAAAATTCTAAGAACCTATGTAATTGAACCTGCAGATGTTTGTTCAAAAACAGTGTGATATTTTAAAAATCTCTGTGTGAAGGAATGCCGTGACAGTCCAAGGGTTAAAACTATGCCTCCCAAGGCAGAGGGTGTGGGTTTGATCCCTGGTTGGGGAGCTAGGACCCCACGTGCCTCACAGCCAAAAAACAAAAACATAAAACAGAAGCAATATTGCAGTCAATTCAATAAAGACTTTAAAAATGGTCTACATCAAAAAAAAAAAAAAAAAAAAAAAAAAAAAAAAACCTATGTGTGAGAATAATTATTTTAAAATCTGCATTTTAGGCTTGAAATTGAAAATGCTGAGTTACAAACTACAGTCAAAAAGCAAGTGGGCAAAATTGAACAGCTTCAGAAAAACCTGTTAAGTACAAGATTGGTAAGTCAACCTCTTAATTTCTGTCATACTGAGAAAGGATTTTAATTTTTTTACTAGTAATATATAAGAATATTTTGGACAATATGAAAAGTCTCATTGATTAGCTTATTGTATTTTTATTGATACTGCTTGCTACTAGTACTGTGATTCCTCTATAGAAGAAATCAACTGAATTCATAAAATTAATGATTTTTATAGTAAGATTTTAATTTAAAAAATTGTGACAGTCCAAAAGCAATATTTTATATAGACCACATTTTGTTTGTTCATTCATCTGTCAATGAAATTCCACCTTCTGACTATTGTTAATAATGCTGCTTTGAACATTGGTACACAAACATCTATTTGAGTCCAGAAATTTGAGTAATATTTGATTGAGAATTTTGAGTTTCTTTTGTAATCCAGATCTTTCTGTGAGATTTTTGAGAATGAATCATTTTAAATATTGTAGTTTGTTCTCTTCATTAAGAATGAATACTATATCTGTATAGAACCATTTTTCTGAACGACTGTATTTTTCATTTGTTTTTTTTTTTTTTTTAAGAGATGGGGGTTGCATGGGAATTTTTCAAAGATTATTTTAGTAAGGTGTGACTTAACAAAACCTGGAATATCTTGAACCATTGATGAAAATGATTTTAGAGCATCTCTAGAAAGTAAAATGTAAATATAGGCAGTCTTTAAAAAACTTTCATTAACATTTAGTATTTTATGTGTAAAAGTCTCTATTTTTAACAAATAAATGTTGGCAATTTAAATTCCAGAAAAATGATGAAATGAAAAATCATTTTAAGTTGTTTTAAGAAAAGTCATCAATTTTGAAATCTGTTATTGGCATCAATCAGGTTTAAAAACTGTGTTTACTATAAATTCATATTAACTTGTGAACTCATGAGAAATAATATTTTTAAGAAAGAATAAGTCTCTCTAGGTATTTAAAAATAATTTTCTTAAATTGTTTTTTTCTAAGTCTGAGGATGAAAAGGAACAATTAAAGAAATACATTGAATTAAAACAATCTCTGGAAAATAGCTTGGACCAAGAAAAGAAGAAAAACAGTGAGTTAGAAAAAGAGATTACTGGGTAAGATTTTAATATTTCTGATAATCTCAACTATTAATAAAAGTATAATTTTATTTTATTTAAAACCTTAGACACAAATTCATTTTTTATGTGTATTTTCATAATTAAACACATTATCCTATTTCAAAGTTTACTGTGGAAAGTCAGCACAATCTGAAATGTTTTTGAGTGCAGCAGTGTTATACTTATCTGTAATGATTTCTAAAACAGTAACAACCGTGCCTCTGCATATAGTAATGTCACTCTCTTCCTCATCATCTATGCTGAATTTTTACTTCTGCAAAGTTTCTTTGTTCTTTTTGGTAATCTTGCCTTCTTTTAATTGTGTTCCTTCCCTTCATCATTTGAGTAATTTATTATCTAAAAACCTACCTGTGCTATTGTTGAACAACATTAAAAAGTATCTTGATTTGGCTTATATTTTCTTTTTGCCCCAAAATTTTAGTTATAAAATGTACATACAAAAATCTATGTGTAACTTAAAGAATAATAAAATTAGTGACCATGTTTTGATCAGTAAGATAAAAACCTGCTTCTGTTTTTTTGCTGAGTGCAGTTAACCCTCATCATCTACAGATTCAGCCAACCCAAGATCAAAAGTATTCAGGGAAAAAAAAATTTGAGAAAGTTCCAAAAAGGAAAACTTGGATTGGTCTCAAGCTGGCAACTATTTCCATAGTGTTTACACTGTATTTATAACTATTTACAAAGCATTTACATTGTATTAGATAATGTAAGTAATCTAGGGATGTCTGAAAGTATAGGGAAGATGTGCTTAGGGAAACTTGAGCATCAGTGGATTTTGTATCCATGGAGTGTTGGGGGATTTTTGAACCAGTCCTCTGTGGATGCCAAGGGATGATTATACAAAGGGTTCTTCTCTGATTCTCATTAATATTTTTCTCTTTTAATTTTCTCTACATTGCTTTGCATTTTGTTAACAATGTGCTGGGCAAGATTTCTACATCTCTTAAAACAGTCTTGAAGAGACTGGTACACTCTCTCTCTCTTCTGATTTCCTTTCTTCTAAAACTCTCAGCCTGGGTTATTTCCCACTTAACTCAGGCTCCAAAGATTTTTCTTTTTTTCTTTTTTTTTTCAATTTTGAGTGAGAATCTTGTTGGTTTTTTTGTATCTACTTTCTTTTCTTTTTGTAGAGGCTGTGGTCAGTAGGAACAAATGTGTCTTGTGTCTTTTCAAAAAACATTCATATATAATATCTCTTCATCTTTAGCTTGAATACTGATCTCTGGTTTATAACTAATATTTAATAATAAATTAATATTTCACACTAGCATGCTAAAAATTGACATTAACTTATTTATAAGAACTCATATATTACATATATCACACACAGTATATTTAAATGTGATAAAATTTTTCTTCATAATATTTATCTAAGATTAGAATTTAGTTATTATGCTTTCAAGGAATATTAAATTTGAACAATGAGAAAGGATTATAATTTATAGATTTGTTTGTTTTATCTGATAGAACATATATCTGTTTAATTATTAAATATCTGCTCTTAAAGAACTTACTCATTCTATACATTTCTACAGATTTAAGAAACTCTTAAAAATGACAAGAAGGAAGTTAAATGAATATGAAAATGGAGAGCTTAGTTTCCATGGAGATTTAAAAACCAGTCAAACTGAAATGGATATTCAAATTAATATGCTAAAACATAAGGTAATTTTTAATCAGTTTTAGAACCCCAAAATCACTTAATTTGGGGAAATATAAATCATTCCATGCTTTGAACAGTGAAACACAGATTTGTCTATTAATTTTTTAGGTTGGACACCAGTAAAAAAGACAGCTTTTCCCTATATCATTTTGAGATAAAAAGGGCACACTCTTGACTCTCTCTGTCTTGAACCCTGGCTGGTGATCTGAAGCTGAGCAGCACAGCATTAATGACCCCAAAGCATCTGTTGTTTTTGGTGACAGGTTTGTTGAAATCTAATGAACATACCATGCAGTTCATTCATTTAAACTGTACAGTTCAGTAACTTTATTGTGTTTAAAGAGTTATACAGGCATTACCACGTTAGAACATTTTCATCACCCTCCAAAGAAATCACCCTGTGCCAGTTTTCCCTTCCTGATCTTCCCAGCCTGAGGGAACCATGACTCCACTCCCTGACTGTGTAGATGTCCCTTTTCTGGACATTTTGTGTCAGTGGAATCACACAATATGGGATCCTTTGTGACTGCCTTCTTTCATTTAGCATAATATTTTCAAGGTACATCTAACATGTATCAGTATTTTCTTGTTTTTATTGCTCAATAATATTCTATTGTATGGATGTACCACATTTATTTATCCATTCATCATCTGATGGACCTTTGGGGTTGTTTCTACTTTTTGGCTAATGTCAGTAATGTTGCTGTGAACATTTATGTCTAAGTTTTGGTGTGAACATATTTTTTCATTTCTTTTGGGAATACAGTTATGAATAGAATTGCTGTATTACACAGCAACTCTGTTTAACCTTTTGAGGACCTGCCATACTGTTTTCCAGCATGGCTGCATCATTTTATATTTTTATCCAAAGTATGTAAAATGTTCCCATTTCTATACATTCCTGTCAACACTAGTCATTACCTGTCTCTGTGAGTATAGCCATCCTAGCAAGTATGAAGTGGCATCTCGTGGTCTTTTATTTCTCTCTCTGAGGAGAGGACAATGAAGATTGAGTTCTAGATTAGTAACTACTCAAAGCTACCCATCTCTTTTAGAATTTTAGTAAATTGAGATGAGGTCAAAAGTCTGATTTTGGTAATTAAACTATTTCTAGTTATTTCTTATAGTTCAAATCATATGTCTCATTGCTTACTAGTCTTCATTGCTTTCAAACTTGAGCAGAAATTCTAAGGAGTCACACCTGCCTATTTGTAAGAAATTGTCATTGAAGGGAACCCTGAAAAAACTTCTTCCTGAATAGTTCTTAAGTCTTCCTTCTAGTTATATGCTTCTTCTCATCAACATTGTCATTAAAAATCTCACCTTTATTATATTCCAGTTTATAGGAGACCAGTTTCTACCTGCATTTAAGTTATGTTTCTTTATTTTCTCTTTTTCAAAAATCCATTTTTCTGTTTTTTCCTAATCAGCTTTAAGTTTAGTGGCTTCAATAAACAACATTGGTTTTGTTCAAAATCTACACTTAGGAAAAGGTGGCCAGGACGGCTGGCTTCTCGTCCCCTCAGCTTCAGGTGGGGCAGCTCGAGGGCTGGGGGCTGGAATCGGGTGAAGGTGTGTTCATTCCCATGTCTGATAGTTGGTATCTGTGGTTGGCTGGACTTTGGTGAAGGCAGACAAGTGAAACACCTACCCTGAACACCTAGGCTCTCTTTGCAGCCTGGGCTTCCTCGCAACATGGAGCCTGGTTCCCAGGTTGAGAGCCAGGCAGAAGCTCTGCTGCCTTGTCTAACCTCGCTTTGCAGTTCACACAGCATCACTTTCATCATCTTCTGTTCAATAGGAGCAAGTCACTTATACTTGGCCTATATTCTACCTTTTTTACAGAATAAAGTTTTTAAAACTAATGGGTACATTTAAAAACTAGCACAGTTACTCACTGGCCACAATTTTTTATATTCCTTCCAATGAAAAATACCCTTTTCCCTACCCATTCCCTCACAAGTCTCAGTTGTTAACAGTGTCAGGCCCAGGCTCAAGTAGAGGTCTTACCATCTTCATCAGGTACAGATGGCACATGGGGATGAGGTTTCTGGGTGTGATTTCTAGAGTGTGACCCTGTGAGCACAACCCTCTCAGTACTAAGACTTGAGAACTAAAGGGACAAGTTATCTGCCACCCACACCCCCACCATTCTGCTGAATGACTGGACTCTCCTGTTCAGAAATGGGAAGTGGGAGGCACTGTAGTCCATAGCAGCTCTGAGGTCCAGTTTGGTGCTGCCAGCCCTTTGATGAGGACTTGGTCCTGCCCATAGGAGTGCTTCTCCTTTGCTCTACCCTCTGAGCTCTGTGTGCTGTCCTTTTCATAAGAAATGACCTCTGTCTGTAGCTGAGTCATGTTTCTTAAGCCAGCTTCCTCTTTATTGAACTTCTAAGAAAATCCCAAAGGCCTATTCTCATTTGTATGTCTTGGTCTCTGTTAGGCCAAGCACTGTTTTTTTTTTTGTTGTTGTTTTTTTTTTTTTTTTTGCTGCCAAGGTTCTCTTTAAAGCTTTTAGTGTCCTGTGAATTGGATTGGGGTTCACGTCATTGGAGAGGCTACCCTCACAAATCTTTTTTGAGAGAAGCTCTGCACCTTGGGCTTCTTGTGAAGCTTTGTAGGATGATGCCTTTAAAATTCTTATGCCCTTAAGATCTTTAAAGGAATTTGAGGCACCACCTTAAGTCTTTCCAGGGTCTTAATGAAGGGTTTTACAGTCTACAGGCTTCACCTTTAGACCATGTTTTCCTGGCAGCACCCTAGATTTGATCTTAGCCCAGAAGCTGTTTCTCTCTTTTAGCATCATGTGACCACTGGACATGTGGAGATGCTGTAAAGGAGATAACAGATATTGAACCCAAATATAATTGAGCCTGGTTCCTTTATATTTAATAGTCCCCCCTTTTTTTTTTTGATAGCTTATCCCTCTCATTGATGTTACTTTCAGCTGGTTCATAGCAAGAGTCTCCTTTCCCCTGTGTTTCAGTGTTGTTTTCTTCTCTTGCCTAGAAGCTGTCACCAGCAGCCTCTTTAAGGGCCATCAGGATTCAGTTTACAATGTCATGAAGCCCTTTGGGTTTTCATTTCTTTCTCTGCATCCATTCAGATCTCACCTACCTCCAGGTTGAAAGGCATTCTCACATCTTTTAGTTCTTTTTTAATGGCATTTTTAATATCAGTATCTGTGCCAGGTATTTATTGCCAGCAAATTGTATAATAAAGCACGTCAAAGCCTAGTGGCTCAAAACAGCATTTACTTTGTTCACAAATTTGTGTTGGGGCAAGGCTCAGTGAGTGAGGCCAGCACATTTCTTTTCCAGTCAGCATCAGCTGGGATGTCGTGAAGGTGGGGACCAGAGTCATCTGAAGATTAGTTCATGCACATGTCTGGCAGTTGGAGCTGGCTTTTGGATGGGGCATTAGTTGGGGGCGGTCAGTGGGGGCACTGACAAGGTGCTCAGTATGTGGTCTGGGCTTCTTCGCAGTGTAGTGACTGATGCTAAGGGTGGGCTTTCCCACAGAGCAAAAGTCAGTTTCCCCAGACTCTGTCCAGTAGAAATCAGTTACTGAGGCCAGCACATATTTAAGGGGAGGGAATTTCAGAGAAAAGTGTCAAAGAATTTGTAGACAGTTTCAATACCACCACCTCCACTCACCTTGACTTACCAAGTAATCATTCTGTCTAAAGGAAAGTTCTTTGCAACTCGGTGTCACTGAAATTCCCTGGCAAATTTTGTTTGTTGTTTTGTTTGGTATGTTCTGTTCTGTGAAAAGTAACAAATGGTTACAAAAATGAGGCATTTTTTTTGTTGTTGTTCAGAAAAATGTATGGATCATCTCACTAAGCTATTAGGAGATGGGATTTCTTTAACCTTTTGAATTATTTTTCTTTGGAATGCAGTTCAAATTAGCAAAAACTATTCATAGTTCAGAAAAAGACTTATGGGATTAGAATCCATATTTATAAGATTTATTAATGAGAGTCTTATTTTCACAATCTTCTTTTGGGAAGCGTTTATTAACTCAATCCTAGATAACTCAATACAGTATCCCTCAAACTTCTTTAAAACATGGGGCATTAAGATGGGGGGAAGGAGTAAGAGACATTCTACTAAGAGGTGACTTGTAGTCATTTTATGGAGAAAAAATAGAAAAGAGTGTAAAATCAAGTGCAAATGTTGTGTGACAAAGATGATGACAGTGAAGAATATATTTTGTGACTCTTGGTGGTTTGAACTTCTTTCTTGATTCTCTGAGTAATCCCTGGTCCTACATTCTACAATACAGATACCATCATATCTATTTGATCCTGGGTTTGAGTTAGGCTGTGCTCAGTCCACTTGCCTCATTACCAAACAGTATTGTTTTATTCTTGCAGATTGATGATCTTACAGCAGAGCTGGAAACTGCATCTTCAAAATGTCTGCACCTGGATGCAAAAAATCAAGTTCTTCGAGAGGAGTTATTATCTATGAAAGGAATGCAAAAGAAATGTGAAAAACTAGAGAAGAATAAAAAGAAGTTGGAGCAAGAAGTAGTGAACCTCAGAAGTCATATAGAAATGAATATGATAGAACACAGTCAAGTAGAGCAGTATAAACAGGAGATTGAAGAAAGGGTGAGACAGGATCTCGTAGAGAAATTAAAGGAAGTCAACCTATTTTTGCAGGTTAATTTGTTCATCTGTCATGTGCTTGAATTCACCTCATTGTAAATTACATTTTGGATCTATACAGCTTATGTGTTTCCTCTACTTCCCTTAGAGCAGTTGGTTTGGTAGTTTTCTGGAAGGAAGGGGACACTTGTTTCTCCCTTTAAATATTTCGTTTCCATCACAGTTATCACCAAATTGACCTATCAGAATGATTCTCACTAGAGAATCCTTTCATTTATAAGACCAATTGGTATAAAACAAGACTACTAGGAGGAAAAAAAATATTGTGGTTTAGAACTGGTACCATCCTCTTGAATTATTTTTAAGTTGTCTTGTTCAATTTTTAAAATTTTAAGTTGATCCTCTTGTTCTTTGAATTATCAGATTATATAAGCACCACTATAACAATAATTCCACTTTAATTTTATAATTCACATTTAATTCACTTCACATTGATGATAATTGTTTTAAACTTCTGCTTTTTTTTTTTTTTTAACCTTTAAAATTGCTTTCTGAATCACTGACTCAAAACTAAAGGGAACAAATATCATTTTCCAGGTTAATGATTATTTTTAAAATGTTATCTTTTAAAATTTGCCTTAGATACAAGCAGCTCTTGGGAGAACTTAGAGCAGTTACAAGAGAAGAATAATGCTTCCATAAGAAGTCAGATGGAACTCAGAATTAAAGACTTGGAATCTGAACTCTCCAAGGTGAAAACTTTGCAAGAAGATTCTCATAAAGCAGAGTTGGAAAAATATAAGCAACTCTACCTAGTAGAACTAGAAGTTAGAAAGTCATTGGAAGGTAAACTAGACAAGTAAGTCAAAACACAGAATCACAGAAAGTAAATTTAGTTCATTAATTTGTCTCAAAGCCTAATTTTTATAGAGCACAGTTCATGAGATTAGTAGGAAGTGAAAGCTAACTAGATGGTCACTGCTAGAGGGTGGCCCTAAGACAAACTATTAATACTGTGTCCTTTTAAGTTTTACCACACAGAGTCGGAAACGACTGAGGTGACTTAGCAGCAGCAGCACACTGCATAAAGGCATGCTTGTGAAATTGGGGGCAATTAACACAGGAGTGAAAGACAGGATAATTCACAGAGTGGCTAGAAATAGTATGGTGACCTGACTGAGGGTGGGGTGTGGAGGATGGAAAGGGCAGATGGCACCTCCAGTGCCTAGTCCAGGTTTCCCCACTGTCTGAAAGCAGAGCATTCCTAGGAAGCCTTTCATAAGCCAAAACAGCATACAGCAAAGAAGCAGGTACCTGAGGGCACGTTCTGCTACTTGAAGCCTAAAATGAATATGCACAAGTGAAGCACAGGTGCTCCCATATAGGGTTCAGGGTTGTGGTGACTTGACACTGAGATGTGGGGTGTGGCTTCCAGGGAAGGAGCTCAGTGGGGCCAGTCTCCCTGCTTGGGGAGTGTGATGCCTCTCACTGTAAAACGTACACTGAACCTTTTTATATGAAATCAAAAAGTCTCTTCAAAAAAAAATTGTTTTTTTTTTTATTATCAAAAACAGATGCTGACGTAGGCCTTTCCTAGAAGTGAAGTAACATAAAGTGAACTTTGGAAAAGCAGGGGATACTTGTAATTGTTCCTGGGGCTGTTTTAGCTCTTTTCAATCACCCATTGACTTTCTTGTCCTCCCCTCTAGATTGTGACTCTAGATGATTCCTCAGAGCCAAAAGCTTAATTTCTCTGAGGTCATGAGTGAAACGTGTATACAAGGGTGGTGAAAGCAAATGCTTGAAAGTGGCTTTGTGGGATGGGGTGTTTCTTCATCCCTGAACTGTTTCCTGGAGGCAGGTGTGTCCCAGAGGGCAGCAGGTGTCACTGTGAGGCCACCTCCCTTTCTCTCTGATGCCCTTTCTCTCCTCTCCCAACTGTGACTTGTTACTTGAAGAGCCCTAGACACATGTGTACTTCTTTAGAACAAGGTTACAACTATCATTGTTTACAGGAGGTCTGCTCTGTGTTTTCAGTGTTCAAACAGTTTATTGGGAATTCCATTTACTATATGGCAACTTTAAAAATGCAAATCATTAAGTTGGTGTTTTCCATCTTCCCCAGGACTCATGAGAGGCTGGCAGTGATCAGCACCAAACTTGAGGTGGAGAAAGAGCAGAACAAATCTTTACTCGGCATTCTTAGCTGAGGCCAGTCCTGGAGCCCCCTTGTGTTGGAAATTTCAATAATCCTTTAGTGCTCAATGGAAATCTTACTCCAAGAGCAAACGTAGGTTTTTCTACCTCAATTCCATGCCCTTCGAATAACAGCATGGAGACTTACTTGACCAAAGTTAGTTCTATTATCTTTTTCCACTGGGTTTCAGATTTCTGATATGAATGATCCTTGTTTTTAATTTGGTGAACTTCTGAGTTGTTTATTTGACTTAATGCACACTAAGTAAAAGTCATAATTAGCTGTGCTAATAAAGGAGACAGAAATTTTATGATTTTTTTGTCCCAGAGTTCTTGATTTTAAGAGATACTTACTAAATTATTAAATTTCTTGAAAAGCTGAGTTTAAATTCTACTTTAGAAATGAAATCTTATTGCCTAGTATCCAAAAGTATTCTTTCAGATGTTTCACTTCCTTTCTAATTGATTTCAGTTGGCAATGGTTCATAATCATTTCCAAGCTCTGCTGTACCCAACAAAGTTTTTCTGCCTCTAAGCATAAGTGAATCACTGGCATCTAAACACTAACCACATATGGATGCTTTTTGTTTAAAGGAATTCTAGATAAATCCTTTTTATGAATTAAATAAACTTACAATACTAAATCAAAACATTAATTTATAGTTTTAGCTTAACATTCTTGTCATTTTCTTACATAAATTTTGTCATTTCTTACAAAAATGACATTTTTTGTCATTTTCTTTAATTGCTATTTTACCTATAGCATTTTTATTTAAAATTAAAAAAGAACAATCTTGCTGAGCATTTGTAGAATATTTCTAGATTTGTAGTTAATTCAAACATTTAAACATTATAAATGAAGCTCACTTTATCTCTATCTTGACATCACCTGGATGAATGGTATCTAAGATAGCAATGATGGGGAGTCTTTAAATTGCAACCAGTTTTCACTGTTCAATCATTGTGATTAAAATATCCATTTCAGTCAGTGCACACAGGTTTATAGTTTTAATGGTGTTTTCCTGATGTTTGTGATGCACAGAAAAGTAGCCCTTGTTAAATGCAGTCTCAACCTGTTTTCTCATTTGGCTTCTTGCCATTGCAGGAGAGAAATTAAGGTTTCTTTCACAGCACTGCATCTACACTGGGTCTTAGTACTTGAGAGCTGTGAAACTGGAGGACGTGCTTTAGCTGTGCAGTCACAGCGGGCCTCTGAACACTTCATCCCAAGTCAGACACTTCCCCATGCAGGCCTAAGAGGAAGAAGCAAATGCTTGACCCCCATCCCAGACACAGGCTGCCTACTGCACACCCAAGTTCATGGTGCTGTGGGCACATACATCTTTTCAAAGTAGAGATTTGGAACCAAGCAAGCACTTTGGGAGAAGTTCCTTCTCCCAAACTCACCAGTTAGGTAAATCTCTTCACCTCTCATAAGGAGGGTAGGAGTATAAGTCCTCACCTTGAAACTTTTCTCCTTCAAGTTCCCTGTCATGTGTGTTTTTTAAAAATGTATGCTTTATAAATTAACTATATCAAATGACTGCTACATATAGGAGTTTGACAATAATTTATTTTTGTTCTTGCCTTTAAAACATGATTTAGTTAGAAAGCTACTATGTCATGTCATGCCACAAGCATTATTGAACTATGTAAGAAGGTTTTACATATTCATTTTCTCTGCATTATAGTTAAAAATCTATGTGTTTTTTCTTAATCTGAGGAAGTAGCTGGCATAGGACTCTGGACTCAGTAAGAAAGTCATTGGCTTTCTTACTTCTTTTGTAGAATTATGAACTTTGCCTAAATCATGACTCTCATACCTTAAAAAAAATTTTTGTTTTTTTTTTTTTTTAAAAAAAAAATTTTTGTGAAAACCATATTATATAAAAAAAAAAAACTCTTTTGTGTGGACAAGGAGCCCTTCAGTATTATATAAAACAGAGATGCAAGTATAAAACCCAGTGTTCTTGCCTGGAGAATTTAGCCAAAGGTCGCACAGAGTCGGACACAACTAGGCGTGGCAGCAGAGGTCAAAGGAGTGGCCAGAGGTCCTGCACTTGTGACTTCTCAGTTCCTCAACCCTGCAGTGACCCCTGTGGGACCTTCCCCTTCTATGGGACATAGTTCAGAAACTAACAGTTATGTGTTAATCCTTCTCACTAAACACCTTTAGAATAAAAACTTGCTGGTACATTGTTTTCTTGTGTATAATTTTCTCACCTTTCTGTGTTTTTGTTAAATGGAAAAGTTTAAAGAAAATTGCAGGTGTGTTCTCCTTAATAACATTCAACTCAAACTACTTCCTCCATTTGAACAGGATCCTCACCTAGAAATCAAAATAAAGGTCTCAAAATGTCTATGTATTTAGGGCTAGGAGCTCCTTTTCTACTAGAAGATAGTAACTGTCCATCTGGGTCACACCATTGTCAGGATCATGGGTCATTCTCTCAATTCTTTGAAATTAGGCTAGAATACCTTGACTCAAGCACTGATATTTATTGTACTTTTGGGTCAGATTATAATTTCTGTGTCATTGACTTTTATGTTCTAGTTTATCTCTTACCCTCAGGAAAAGCTCCAAACATGCATCAGTTTTATTTATGTGATTATTTTTCTCTTTATCACCTTATTCTGCAAGTTAGGTCTAGTCTAACAAAGTATTATTTAAATGTCACAGATTGTATAACATCTGGTCTTTGATAATATCTCTCCCCTCTTAACTCTAAAGATAAATAATATTTGACTTATTCCATAGATTCACCAAAAAGCTGGAGTTGGACAAAGAGTATAACTTTAGAGAACCTTGAGCCATCTTGTATACCTGTCTTGCCAAAATGTATGAAATTAAATTTAGAGCTGGAATTGATTTCTGAGAAATACACTGTAAACCTCAAATACATCTCTTTCCATTGTTTGGATAACAGATGCTATGTTAAATATTTTTTTCTTATACATAGTGAAATGAAAAAATGTGAAAGCTCAACATTCAGAAAATGAAAATCATTCTTCTCCCCTCATTTATTCATCATGTTCCATAGTTTAAAAAGTGTCAGACAAAAGGTCTATGCAGATGGTGATTTATTTCTGGCTGTATCCTTTCTCTACTGCCATCACTGTGGAACTGTCCATCTGCACCCTAGACACCATTCTCAGCAGAGACATTAATTTGCCATCAAGGTCCAAGTGTCTGGTATGGTTTTTCCTGTGGTCAGTATGGACCCAGAGTTGGAGCAGTCATGTTTGTGTAGCTGTCACTGATGTGGGTGAACTGTAATTTCTTGTCATTGACTTTGTCACTAGTTTGGATCTCTTGCCCTCACCAGTCCAAACACCTGCATCAGCCCTGGGATTTCTTTGGAAGGAGTTGCCTTATCTCTTTACCACCTTATTCTGCCCCTTAGCTGTGCATCTAAAGAGCCAGATTGTAAAAGACTTTGATGTTTCCTCACCTCAGGAGGAGAAGGGGACTTCTCCCCTCTGACTCTTGGATTTTTCACTGTCCTTCATGGTAGCTAATCCATAGTGAACTCCACCAAAAAGCTGGTGATTGACAGGGAGGCCTGCTGTCCCTTCTGAGTGTTCCTTGTGCCATCTTGTATACCTGTCTTAGTATTTATGACTGAACTGATGGGAATTGTCTGTTCATCTATTTTTACAGTTTATGGCATTATCATTTCTCGGGATGACTGGGTCACCTTCATCTTGTAATTCCAGTGTTTGTCACAGCACCTTAGCAGTTAGTTATTGAGTAAATGAATGAAGAATGAGAAAGCCAGAAGCTTTGATACTTAGCCACATGTGGGACCATGGGCTGATTATATACTTGTAATCTTGTATTTTGTTTTCTGTCATTTATAGATATGTTTCATTTTTCAGAGCACTTAGAAATATCTCAGGTTTTTGTTTTTTTGTTTTGTTTTGTTTTTTTACTAATACTGAGTTAACAAGTATTTTTGATAAAGAATATAATCCTTTTTCTTTCCAGCTGCTGCTGAATTTGAATCTGAGTCCTATGGATTGTCTCCTCTAGGAGCTACAGATGGATCAAATCTGTCTCAGGACCTGCTTTAGAAAACATCACAAGAATATGTACAGCTTTTGAAGACAAAATATATGATCTGAAAGATAAATAGTAAAAATTTCCCTTCTGGACTGTTTTCATGACATTTTAGTTGTTTCTCATTAAACATGATGAGAAAATCTTTATTAAAGGGAAATATTTTTGTGTGTATGATGAAAATTTA